>NC_090442.1:255593369-255906195 GCF_031143425.1 Pleurodeles waltl
ATAAAACAACTGGTATATGTTTTTTTTGGGAGCCACAGTGATCTTGCTGTGTCATCACAGGTTATACCCTTTATCTGAGAGTGGCCGACAGGCAAGAAAAACTGGCAATGGAAGTCTCGTATTTAACTCCAAGAAGACAGAGTTTGTTATTTTATTTTTCCTATCGGTTTGGTTAGTCCTCAGTTTAAATCTTGGCATTCTACACCTACTTTGAATATTGTCACAACAACAGTTGCGTATTCTACAAAATCCTTTTTTTTCTTGACTGAAAGTTGCCCATGGGGACTCATATTTGCCAAAAAGCATCGTCTGCCTATTTCCAAATGTCCATGCATTGGTGAATTACTCCCCCTCTTAAATCTTTACCTTGTCACTTAAGGGTCGAATTCACTTTAAGTTAGAGTGCCTTACTTACATTATTTTGAAAATGCGACAATCTATGTACTTGGCAACACAACTCCAGGCCTTTGGTGATACACTGTCATGCAGTGGGGTAACAAAGGCCAACGCAGCTCCAGGGGGTCCTCTTAGCAGAGTACTCTGGCCTGAGAGCTCCTAGTTAAGTCTGGAGGGAGTGGGCAGGCCGGCATGTACTGTGCGGGGGGTCGGAGGGGACTCGTGTTTGGTTACGCCAAAGGCAGAGAGCCCTTTACTAGGTGCAGAATTCCAATGGCCAAGAAGTCTTTCCTTTGATGCACTTCAGCTCTGTTACCTTCTGTCCGACCTGTCCTAGTCTTTTGGTTTTTAAACATTTTTCCTCGATCAAACGACATCTAATTTGCTTTTAGTCCAATTCAGGAAATTATTGTTGAAATTTCTATTGTGTTATTGTTTAAATGCATTCACTGGTTGTGTTTTTATGTATGGGACCCTTCACCATTGGACAATACACTTTATAAATGACTAAAACAATAAATAATGTATGTTATAATCCCTGAACATCCAAAATGTAACTTCACATCTTTTATGAGACTATAGCGCCAGTTGCTAGGCCTGCGTGTTTTCGCTTTTCCCGAGAAGATCTATTTTTTCGGTTTAATTATTTTAGCAGATACAAGTAAATTCAGAATACCGCAAAACGAAACCCCAATATTGAGTCACACAAAACGAACATTCTGCATATGCCAAACACACGCATAGACAAGACTTTGCTGATTCAGCACTTAATTGGTTAAGAAAATAAGAATATCACACTCTCCACCCAGCACAGGTTAGCAAGGAAAATGGGGAGTGAGGGGTTAAATAAGTGAAGACACCAAATAACTTTAACAGTTAAACAACGTTAAAGTGACCCTGCAAAGCCATAGTGCACTGCTTCCTCCAGCCTTGTTGAATAGGTAGTATCAAATGGTGTTGGAAGCCATGTCCCCTCTCCAGGCTCCAAGTAGGTAAATACATACAGTCTTAATGGACCACATATCCTCTCTCACCATTAGATGGCCTTGTGCTGTCTCATCATTCACAAACATGAATTTTGTCCTTGTTTAGATTTATAACCTCACCTGAAACCACAGCATTGCTTCGAGTCCTCTGGCAGTTGGCAGTACACTCTTTCTTCAGCGACTGGAGGTATCGCAGGTGTCATTCGGTTGCCAGGCTCAAGTTGGACAATACATGGATATTTGTGTCATTTGATGTCATTTTTCCCAACGTAGAGACCAGGTTCATGACCAGTTCACACTGTTCTGAGCTGGCCAATTCCACCAACACTATTCTCATGACCATTTCGTTACCATCCAAGTTCCATCTGGACCAGCAAAAGACTTTTACCACCAACAATAACTTATGTAACGCACGTGACCTTTCTCTAATGAATCTGTGTGTCTCTGTACAAAGATCTATCATGCTTTCAGGAAGCGTGACTCTCCAGATCCAAATTTTCCAAGATTTGGATTTATTTTCCAGTGCTTCAGCTTTGGACTTCAAGTTCATTATGATGTGTAGGCATTTCAAGATGTTGGTACCTTTGCTTTTTTGTCTTCATGCTCTGCCACTATTCTTTTCGCCGTGGACATCCTCTTGTCCACAGAGCTGCCAACTCTCTATGTCACAGAGATGCAACCTTAAATATTCTCCTTCGTGCTTTCTAGAGAGGCCAATCTCTGACCTATGTGATGTGCTGTGCCTTGCCAGTCTCTTATGATCTCCATGATCAGACGTGTGCAGTCCCCGAGCTATCTATGAAACAGCTTCTTCGCTGTCGGCATCCTGTGAGCTTCAAGTCGTCAAAGTAAAGAAATCCTCTTTGGGTGCTGTTATTTATTGTTTACTGTTAGGGGGCATGTTGCGGCCACTGGACTAAAGATGTGCACGTCCAACTGGTCGCCAGCCACATCGTCATATAGCATGCGGAACTACTGCACACACATGTGCATTCCTTGCCACCTTCTAGGTATCCTCCTCTCATAGCATTGTGTTTCGATTCCACAGCTCCCCTGCAGGACTCTGGCATCTGGTTCTCCCAGGTGAAGCACACATACCTCCCTGGATGCATTGAACTCCACTGTCTTAGCATACATGCCCAAACTGCGCCACCATCTTTCCTTCCACAATGTTTCATCTTGGTACAATATCAGGACTCGCTGTTGGCCTGGTCCCCAACAGGCCTCAGATGGGAAAGATCCGGAACGATGTGTTCGGAACAACACCTGTGTTGTTCACGCAAGCGGAACGACGCTTGCCTGAACAACGCAGTCCTTTTTCTCTGCCTTAACCACACGTGCTGAACAATGCACACGCGTGGTTAAGGCAGAGAAAAAGGAAGATCCATCGGGAGAGGACACAGTCAGGTAAGTGGGGGCGGGGGTGAAGGGGTTGGGGTGGGTAGGGTATTTTTATTTTTTAAAGGGGAGGGGATCGGTACTATGGTTTTTATGGCGGGGTGGGGGGGTTGGAGTTATTTTGTTTTTAGGGGCGGGGTGGAGGTCAGGGTGATTTTGTATTTTGGGGGTGGGGGTTGGGTTTTTAGGGGTGGGAGTCATGGTAAATTTGTATTTAAGGTGAGTGGGGGTTCAGGTTTTTAGGGGCGGGTTCGGGGGTCAGGGTAATTTTGTATTTGGGGGTTGGAGTAATTATGTTTTAAGGGCGGGTGCGGTGAGTTTTTAGGGGTGTGGCTCGTGGTAAATTTGTATTTAGGGTGGGTGGGGGGTTGCGTTTTTACGGAAGGGGTTGGGGTAATTTTGTATTTAGGGCATATGGGGGTGTGTTATTAGGGGTGGGTGGTCGGGGTCATTTTGTACTTAGGGTTCAGGACAGGTTTTTAGGGGTGGGGGTTGGGGTAATTTTGTATTTGGTGAGGGGGTCAGGTTTTTAGGGGTGGGGGTTGGGGTAATTATGTTTTTAGGGTGGTAGGGGGGCGGGTTTTTAGGGCTGTGGCCCGGGATAATTTTGTATTTAGGGCTGGTGGGGGGGTTCAGGTTTTTAGGGGAGGGCTGGGGTAATTTTGTATTCAGAGCAGGCTGGGTGGTCGGGTTTTTAGGGGCGGGGTGGGGGGGTTGGGTAATTTTGTTTTTAGGGGTTGGAGTGGTAGTCAGTTTTAGGGCTCAGGGTGGGTGGGAGGTATCGGGGTAGTTTTTAAAGGTGGTGGGTTGGGGTGCTTCTTTTTTTTGGGGCAGTGGTGGGGGGTTTCGGGGTAATTTAGTTTTTACGGGTTTGGTTGTTTTATTTTTGGGGGTGGGGGTTGGTTTTAGGGCTCAGTGGGTGGGGGTATCGGGGTAGTTTTTAAAGGTGGGGAGTCAGGGTACTTCTGTTTTTTGGGGCAGGGTGGTTTTTTTTAGGGTAATTTTGTTTTTAGGGGTTGGGGTGTTTTATTTTTGGGCGTGGGGGTCGGTCTTAGGGCTCAGGATGGGTGGGGGCATCAGGGTAGTTTTTAAGGGTGGAGGGGGTCAGAGTACTTCTGTTTTTAGGGTGGGGGGGTGGCATGCGACAACCACGCATGCTTTATCATTGTGAAGGCATGCGTGAAAACAACGTGGTCATTGTTTCCAAACGCGTTGTTCAGGCATGTGTGGTGGCCGCATGCTTGGTTCCATCATACAACCACCTCAGACGTTTACTGTGAGCTCTGTGGCATCAAGCTTAGAGCCACATCATCGCTAGAGAGAGGTGCTCTTGCTGTGTCAAGCACCACATTAAATTTCTCACTGGGGCACACCCAGAGGTCGAAGCAGATGGGATCTGAGTGGCACGACGTGCCCACATTTTTTTTTAATATGACAAAAACAGTTCCTCTACTTTATATTAAAAGGGAAACATCCCAGGGCTGTTATGCCTTAACTGAAAAGGGAAGGTGAGAGAGACTTCTGTGCTGTGAAGCCGAGGGAGGAACAGACAGCTGAACAAGAAACATGCCTTCTTGCCAGGGTGTCTGCTGCCTGAAAGAAATGTAAATGTGCACATTTGGGTTATCTACAAATATAAAGGCTGCTTGGAAGCCAGTAATGGCTTCAATTGATGGAGTCACTTCAAGAGTATTCTTTTTGAGAGTTGTTGTAAGGTGACCTGATGAGCTGTGAAGTGGTGCATTTAAACAACAGCAATAAAAATGGATTGCACTAGGTGCAGTCTACATATTACTCAGATCTATATCTTGAAAGCACTTTTCTCAAACATACATTGTTTTTCTGCACTCTATTGTAACCTGTCTTATTCTGTGTGTAATGCAATTTTAAAATAATGATGTACATACTCTCAGTGCTTTTTTTCACAGGCTGGAGCCTCGTAACATTAAAACACACATTCCCCATTGCACCAACCAGAATTCAATTAGGTGGCTCTCGGGGTATACACACAGATATCTGCAGTGATCAAATTATCCAAGAGAGGTTTCCTGATGTAAAATAGTGCATGTTTTACTGATTAATTTAACTTGCATTTTATTTTTGCTTTTAGGTGTGTGTTATTTTATATATAGTTACCTGAAAATGAAATACCTACAAATTAGGTACAGAATATGTTGTTGATTTTATCCTCCCTTTTATCCTGCCCCACTGATCCCATCCCCACTATACTCAGGATCACAGTTCCCATACTTTTTTTAATGCTGTTCGACCGCTGGGTGCTACACAGGCTTAAGGTGCCCCGCTGCAAGTATTTTTTGATTCTTTTCCTGTGAAAGCGATTGTAAACGTGGGCACTATTCACTGCCGTCGGTTCAGTGTGCACAGACCTGACACACCAGTTGCCTGAACCGGTCTAGCAAGAATTAAAAGGCAAACTTAGGCAGGTGACTGGAAAGTTTAAGGTTTGATTGATTACTGTTAGACTTATACATTCCTCTCTTCGTGATAATAGCACGCCAAAATGCAGGATGAAAGTGTAATTTTAGCATATTTTTTATGGGTAGGAAAAGGAGCTTTGGGTGATCTATTCCAGTTTTACATTCACAGATGCTATCTACTTGTACTTTTTGTGTTTTTGCTGAGGATAATTTTTGTATGCTGAAGACATTTAGCTGAAATAATCTATATTCTGCAAGAAACAGAAAGTCAAAGTAATCATCAGTTGCATAAACCAATCAATCAATCACTCATTCAGGAATTTGTAAAGCGCACTACTCACCTGTGAGGGTCTCAAGGCACTGAGGAGGTGGGGGGGGGGGTGAGGTCCTGCTACTGCTCGAACAGCCAGGTCTTGAAAAGTTTCCTGGAGGTAAGGAGGTCTTTGGTTTGGGGCAGATGGGTGGGAAGTGTGTTCCATGTTTTGGCAGCGAGGTGCGAGAATGATCTACCGCCAGTTGTAGTTCTACGGACGCGTGGGATGGTTGCGAGGGCAAGGACGGCCAAGCGGAGATGCCGGGTTGGGGTGTAGAAGGAGAGTGGTCTGTTTAGGTATTCTGGTCCCAGGTTGTGTAGCGCTTTGTTAGGAGTTTGAAGGTGATTCTCTTGTTGACTGAGAGCCAGTGCAGGTTTTCCAGGTGGTCTGGGATGTGTGTTAGGGTTTGTACACAGCAAAGAGCATGTCCCCTCTCACTGCACTAGTGGGTTCTGTAATAGCTCCCTTTTAAACTTACTATTGAAAGCCTTTCTTGTTATCTCACCTTCCCCCCCCTAGGCTTCTGTGTATGTTGTTTAACATGCTGTTTTGTTTACACATTGGGCCTTGCTTTTACCAAGGCTTCTTTAAAATACTCCTCCCTAGGCCATGTGTTAATCCAACTCATTTGCATAATAACTGAAACTCTGCACACCTTTCAAGAACATGTGCAGCATGTGAGGACCACACCCAGCTCTTCAAACCACACCCAGCTCTGCACACCTTCCAAGAACATGTGCAGCATGTGAGGACCACACCCAGCCCTTCAAACCACACCCAGCCCTGTCTATAAAAGGCATCCCCCGAGACTCACCCAGTGCTTGTGCTCGTCTACCTCCCGCTTACCTGAGAACAGATCCCTCGGCGCTGGCACTCCTGCTCTTTCATTGACTTCAGTGGGCACAGCTTCTGGCTCTTCCTTCTTCCGGTTTCCGGTTCCTCCTTGCTTCATCCTCTCTCCTATGAGTAACCTGCAAAAGAGAAAGAAGACAAGGTTAGACTGATCAGTATCTCTTGCTAGCAACAAGTAAGTGCAAAACCTTTTATTACCTGAAAGAACTTTGACAACAATTTCTGGATTCCTGTATAGACAATTTGAAACGAAATACCTTCCACGAACATTGTGATTCAAACTCTTTGTTACAAGACTATTTTGCAGAACTTTGTGAAGCAAACATTGTTTTTTCTCATGGAACTTTTAAGAATCGAACAGTGGAAACCATTAACAGCAAGGCAAACAGTAAATCAAGGACTTGCACAAAATACATACTGTATTTTGATGTAAAAGTACAGTATTTGTTTTATAAAAGATTCTGGAAATATGGGAAAAGTGAGTCTGCTATTGGGAATTTAGGCTTTAGTTATATTATGATGAATGTTTGATATTGGTAATTCTGATAACGGTATTTGTTTAATGTTTTAGAAGCTTTACAGTAATAGAAAACACATCCCAGAGCAGTAACACATTCCAAACCTGGAAACTAGAGACCAGGATACAAGAGGTACTTTTAGAAGAGAATTTCTAATAAATAAAGGGATAGTCAGGAACCCATTTAGGAATAGGTTGCACTTATCTGTTCTTTGTTTATGTTTCATTAGGCACCAGTTTCTACAGAAGTCAGAAAGGGCCGCAGATTTGTGCAGCACTTCAACAGTGGAAACGCAAGAACGGTGTTGTCTCTTTTTTTTTATTTTATCCACTTCCCCCCTTCCCTTGAGCTTCTGTTCTTAGTGCACTGTTTTAAAAACTAGTGTGCTGGAACAAGCAGTTTCAGGGTGGGGTCGGATTGTCTTCAACCTCCATCAGAACTGAACAAGAACTCAGGTGAGCTGGGCTTTGACAGAAGCACAAGCCTTAAAAAATTTCAGTTCTGGTGGACGATGAATACCGGGGAAGAAATAGAGGGCATTGACGTCACAGATATGGCGCAGGCCCTAAATGAGGACTTGGCTCATAATGAATCAGTGTCTGGCATCTTGCAACATATGCAAGAGGAAATAGAGAGATTAAAGATGGAGAATACCTCTTTAAAACAGGATTTAAGCAGGTATAAATTTAGGGGATCTCAGTGGAACACAGCTTCTACGCCTTTGTTTAAAACCTCCTCAGAGACAGGGGCGCCATCAAAACATACAACTTTGCCTTCCCCAGTTGAGGTTACTGTTAATGTTCCTAATGTTGTGCCCTTAGCAGCACCTGAACGTTTTCATGGAGATAGTAACAAATTCCATGTTTTTATCAATCAATGTCAATTACACTTCATTTGTACGCCACAACAGTTCCCTACTGATGATACGAAAGTGGCATTCGTCTTGTCTTATTTGGGTGGCACAGCAGCCAATTGGTCAATTCCTTTCGTGGATAGAGATGATCCCATCCTCCATAATTGGAATCAATTTAAACGTACCATGACCAGCCTTTTTGCAAAACACACTTTCATGCAGGCAAATGATAATGAGCTTTTAAATCTTAAACAAGGTAACAAGGATTTATTGACCTATCTCACTAGTTTTAATCGTTTACTCACCGAGACACACTGGCCAGAAGAAAAGCGTGTCTCCCTTTTTTATAAAGGTTTGAGAGACGAGTTAAAAGACGCGCTGGCTCATATCGTTGATTTGCCAAAAGACTATTCGGACTTTGTAGATTTAGTTGTGAAATTAGAACATAGACTAGGAGAAAGAAAGGGAGATAAATACAAACTGGAATCACGGTTAACTTTTATTAGACACAAGAAGAAAGACACAGATAATAAACTCCCTGAACCAGAGCCTATGCAAATAGGGACACTCAGAGATCCACTCACATCAGAGGAAAAAGAAAGAAGGAGAAAATTTCGATTATGTTTATATTGTGGCAGGGCAGGTCACTTTCCCAGAGGATGTCCAGTAAAGCCTAAAACTCCACGAAAGGGTGCTGTTTCCTCCACCTCCTCAACTGAATCGGGAAACGATTAAGCTCGACAAGGGGAGAGGTTACTTGTTCGAGAAAACATCTTAATCAAACCTCTAATGCTGCAGCCTTCAGGGTACCGCACATACCTAGACATTTCATAATTCAGGTCGTTTTAATTGTTACTACCCAAGTAAGGCATTCTCTCCCTGTCCTACTGGACTCAGGCGCGACAGGAAATTTTGTAGATAATAAGTTAGCTGAAATCTTAGGACTTCCTATGTGCCTAAAGCCTTGTCCAGAAGCAGTATGTGCAGTGGATGGGTCAGAATTGACCTCTGGATTAATCACAAAACAAACAAGTCCACTTGTTATGGTCTGTCAGAACGGGCACACAGAGGTGATTAGCTTTGATCTGATAGATACTCCTAATTTTGGTTTGATTCTCGGGGTACCCTGGTTAACAACTCATAACCCAAAAATTGATTGGGTGAATAGAACGGTTACTTTGGATTCCTCTTTCTGTAGAACCAATTGCTATCAAGAAGCAGGTACAGAACAGAGCACAGTATTACACTGTGCTAGTGTTACACAAGATGAATCAAGTCTCCCTCCTGAATATTCTGACTTTAAAGACGTCTTTGATCCAGTAAAGGCTAGTGTGCTGCCCCCACATCGGTCTTATGACTGCCGTATAGATCTTATCCCAGGGGCCCCTTTACCTAATAACAGAGTATATGCTTTGACTGACGAAGAAACCAAATACTTAAGAACCTACCTAGATGACCTACTACAGTCTGGGTTCATCCGTCATTCCACATCTCCGGTGTCATCTCCACTCTTTTTTATCCCGAAGCCGGATAAATCCCTGCGCGCGTGTATCGATTATAGAGGACTAAATAAGGCTACAATAAAGAATAAATATCCTCTTCCTCTAATACCTGTGTTGTTGGATCAATTAAGACATTCTACTGTATACACTAAACTAGATCTGCGGGGAGCTTACCACCTGGTCCGAGTAAAAGAGGGGGATGAGTGGAAGACAGCTTTCAAGACAAAGTTTGGTTTATTTGAGTACACAGTAATGCCCTTTGGGTTATGTAATGCCCCTGCGGCCTTTCAGTTCTTTATAAATGAGGTCCTACACGAATTCCTGGACGTTTGTGTCATAGTATACATAGACGACATCCTCATTTACTCTAAGAACTCAGAAGAACATACCCAACATGTTCGTGCAGTATTATCAAAGTTAAAAGAAAATCATCTTTTTGCTAAGTTAGAAAAGTGTACTTTTAATGTCAACAAGGTGGACTTTTTAGGATACTGCCTGTCACCTCAAGGAATAACTATGGATGTAAAGAAAATCAGTGCTATTGGTGATTGGCCAGAACCATCCTCTGTAAAAGATATTCAGAAATTTCTGGGTTTCGCCAATTTTTATAGGAGGTTTATTGCACATTTTGCAGACATTGCGGCCCCAATAACTACCTTGTTGCGGAAAGGGCAACGATTTCTTTGGACTGATGAGGCGGCACACGCCTTTCAACTCCTAAAACAAAAGTTCACTTCAGCCCCAATTCTGAAACATCCTGATCCTGACTTGCCCTTTTTTGTTGAAGCGGATGCTTCACAAGTAGCTTTAGGAGGAGTTCTCTCTCAACGAGATGCAGTAGATGGCCAGTTACATCCTATAGCCTTCTATTCAAAAAAGTTATTGCCAGCTGAACAAAATTACACTGTGGCTGAAAGGGAACTACTAGCTATCAAAGTAGCCTTTTCAGAATGGAGGCACCATTTAATGGGAGCCAAGTACCCAGTTACAATCTTTTCTGACCATAAGAACCTACAGTTTTTTGGATCACTTAAAGCACTAACACCACATCAGATGCGCTGGTTAATTTTTTTTAGCACATTTGACTTTGTTATAACCTATAGACCAGGTGCACAACAAATTCAATCTGATGTGTTATCTAGATACGGACATACCTCAGACATGAAAAAAGATAAAATAGGAGAACCCATTATTCCTCCCCAAAAGTTGTTGGCACCAGTACAACAGAAGGATTTCATCACAGATCTATATAATGCACACATGCAAATAGCACCTCAGGATTGGTTAAAGGATTCCCATAACACAATACAACGAGGTTTATTGTATCACGACAACATGCTGTTAGTGCCCACCTCTGAATTACAAACACAGGTGATAATTTGGCATCACGCCTCACCGTTGGCAGGTCATCCTGGTTGGGTAAAAACCCTGGAAAATGTGCAAAAACACTTTTGGTGGGACACTATAAGAAAGGACATTAAGCAATTTGTCACTACCTGTCCAATTTGTGCAAGACATAAATCTTCTCATAAGGCTCCTGACGGCTTGTTAATACCAATGCCAACACCCAAACAACCTTGGCACACTGTGAGCGTAGACTTTATTGTAGGTTTACCACCTGTAAAATCCTTCACAACAGTGTTGGTTATAGTGGATTTTTTATCTAAAATGGCACATTTTGTACCATTACGGAAATTACCCACGGCGGCAGAATTTGCCGATATTTTTATAAGGGAAATTGTGCGTTTACATGGTTTGCCAAGCAAAGTGGTGTCAGACCGAGGGAGCCAGTTCAACTCCAGATTTTGGAAAAAATTATGTGAAAAACTGAAAATAGATGTGGCCTTATCCACTGCTTTCCACCCAGAGACAGATGGACAGACTGAACGACTGAACCAAACCTTACTTCAAACGCTACGTTGTTTATTGGCTGATTATTCTAGTGAATGGTTGGAAGCTTTCCCTGTAGCAGAGTTTGTTTATAATAATACTGAGCATTCAGCTCTACTTTGCTCACCATTCTATTTCTTGCAGGGGTATCATCCAAGAGCTATACCCATTTTGTTAGAAGATTCCCTGTTGCCTACAGTAACGGATAGACTAACGAGGTTAGGTGACATACAAGACAAAGCCAGGAAACATTTATTAAAGTACAAGGAAAGCATGAAAAGACAAGCAGACAAACACAGGTCTGAGGCCCCAATGTATAAAATTGGTGACAAGGTATGGCTCTCCACAAAGAACCTAAACATAGAGGGATCCCGAAAGCTGCAACCACGTTTCATTGGACCCTTCAGTATAACTGCCCTAGTAAACCCGGTAACAGTAAAATTAGATTTACCAAAAGAATATCCAGTACATACTACATTCCATGTGTCCTTGCTTAAGCCGTACAACTCAAAAACCCGACCTGAACCACCACCTCCACCCATACCAATTAAGGGAAATCTGGAATATGAAGTGAAAAGCATAAAAGACTCAAAAAGAATTAGTGGACGTCTGTTTTATTTAGTAGAATGGAAAGGATATGATGAATCTGAGAATTCATGGGAACCAGCATCATATTTACATGCCCCACAGCTGATTAGACGGTTTTATTTAAAAAATCCAGGAAAACCCCGTCCTGTAGGAGGGCCTTTGAGGGGGGCAACTGTTAGGGTTTGTACACAGCAAAGAGCATGTCCCCTCTCACTGCACTAGTGGGTTCTGTAATAGCTCCCTTTTAAACTTACTATTGAAAGCCTTTCTTGTTATCTCACCTTCCCCCCCCTAGGCTTCTGTGTATGTTGTTTAATATGCTGTTTTGTTTACACATTGGGCCTTGCTTTTACCAAGGCTTCTTTAAAATACTCCTCCCTAGGCCATGTGTTAATCCAACTCATTTGCATAATAACTGAAACTCTGCACACCTTTCAAGAACATGTGCAGCATGTGAGGACCACACCCAGCTCTTCAAACCACACCCAGCTCTGCACACCTTCCAAGAACATGTGCAGCATGTGAGGACCACACCCAGCCCTTCAAACCACACCCAGCCCTGTCTATAAAAGGCATCCCCCGAGCCTCACCCAGTGCTTGTGCTCGTCTACCTCCCGCTTACCTGAGAACAGATCCCTCGGCGCTGGCACTCCTGCTCTTTCATTGACTTCAATGGGCACAGCTTCTGGCTCTTCCTTCTTCCGGTTTCCGGTTCCTCCTTGCTTCAGCCTCTCTCCTATGAGTAACCTGCAAAAGAGAAAGAAGACAAGGTTAGACTGATCAGTATCTCTTGCCAGCAACAAGTAAGTGCAAAACCTTTTATTACCTGAAAGAACTTTGACAACAATTTCTGGATTCCTGTATAGACAATTTGAAACGAAATACCTTCCACGAACATTGTGATTCAAACTCTTTGTTACAAGACTATTTTGCAGAACTTTGTGAAGCAAACATTGTTTTTTCTCATGGAACTTTTAAGAATCGAACAGTGGAAACCATTAACAGCAAGGCAAACAGTAAATCAAGGACTTGCACAAATTACATGCTGTATTTTGATGTAAAAGTACAGTATTTGTTTTATAAAAGATTCTGGAAATATGGGAAAAGTGAGTCTGCTATTGGGAATTTAGGCTTTAGTTATATTATGATGTATGTTTGTTATTGGTAATTCTGATAACGGTATTTGTTTAATGTTTTAGAAGCTTTACAGTAATAGAAAACACATCCCATAGCAGTAACACATTCCAAACCTGGAAACTAGAGACCAGGATACAAGAGGTACTTTTAGAAGAGAATTTCTAATAAATAAAGGGATAGTCAGGAACCCATTTAGGAATAGGTTGCACTTATCTGTTCTTTGTTTATGTTTCATTAGGCACCAGTTTCTACAGAAGTCAGAAAGGGCCGCAGATTTGTGCAGCACTTCAACAGTGGAAACGCAAGAACGGTGTTGTCTCTTTTTTTTTATTTTATCCACTTCCCCCCTTCCCTTGAGCTTCTGTTCTTAGTGCACTGTTTTAAAAACTAGTGTGCTGGAACAAGCAGTTTCAGGGTGGGGTCGGATTGTCTTCAACCTCCATCAGAACTGAACAAGAACTCAGGTGAGCTGGGCTTTGACAATGTGCCAGTGGCGGGGGATGTTCAGGATGAGGCGTGCGGAGGCGTTCTGGAAGCGTTGCAGCCTCTTCTGGAGTTTGGCCGTGGTTCCTGCGTAGATGGCATTGCCGTAGTCCAGTTTGCTGCTTACGAGGTCTTGGGTGACTGTTCTTCTGGTTTCAGTGGGTATCCATTTGTAGATCTTTCGGAGCATGCAGAACGTGTTGAAGAAGGAGGAGTAGATGGTGTTGACTTGCTGGATCCTGGATAATGAGAAGTCAGTATCATCAGACCACTGGGTCCGGCAGATCGTCCAAAGGGGCTATTGCCACCCCTTTATTATTTCCGCCACCCACTTATTAATTGGCTAACAGAGGACCATCTCTTCCTGCTCCGTCAAGAAGTGCAGGTTCTCTTGGCCAATGAAGCCAAGAAGTAGGTTGTTGTATGTTATTTCCACAACTTTCTGGTGCCAAAGAAAGACAAGGGACTTCATCCTGTCCTAGTCCTGTGCCTTCTCAACCTCCTCTTGAAAAAGCAGACGTTCAAAATGCTCACACTCACCCAAGTTCTGTCTGCCCTGGACCTAGATGGTGGCGCTTTGGTTGCAGGACACATATTTCTACATTGCCTTCCTGTCTGCCTGCCCACACATGTTACCTGGAGTTCACGGTGGGCCAAGAGCACTTTGAGTTTGCCGTGCTCTCTTTTGGCCTTACCAGCCCCCTCAGGTGTTTGCAATAGTGATGGTGGTGATTGTAGCTCATCTGCAGAGGTCAGGTTCCAGTCTTTGTCTACCTCAACTATTGGCTGTTGAAGGCGGGCTCACTCAAGGCAGTCATCTCCCACCTTCAGACTAAAGTGAACCTCCTGCATTCGCTTGGGTTCTCTATCAACATGTTGAAGTCACATCTTCGTGGCTCCATGCTTCTGGCATGGAAAGTCACAAAAAGAAACTGATGTCAGTGTGCTGGGGTGGCATCTACATAGGCACTGTGTATATCACTTCTGGTGCCAAGGAACCAGATGACGCCACATGGAGCTGAACTACTCCTCCTACAGGGATGCAGGGGCACTGCTCATTAAAAAATTCCCAATCCAGTCCTTCGCCTCGGGAATATTCTAAGGTAAGGAACCTTCAAATAGATAGAGTCTTTACCAGATAAAGCGTTACCACAGTTAAGTAACTTGCTCATCAATTTTATTCCTGAGTCAACAGATGGAGGAGCTCCATGCTCATTCTGTATTTGTTTTACTCCCCAGAGTTATCACAGATGCACATGTAACATCCAAAATGCTCTGTTTTTGGGCAGTGTGGTTGAGCACTTAGGCATATCATAGAGTAGTGCTAAGCATGTAAGGCACATACTCATACAGTAAATGAGACACACACTCAATAAAGACATCTAACACCAATTAATGAAAAAATATATTTTTTATATAAATTTAGATACCAAGATCACCAGAATCAGGTGAGTACTTTTCGAGATAGGAATTTTTACAGTTTTTAAAAGTTGACAGTGCAGTTTTTGGACGTGGTGATGTTATCCTATGATGGAAAAAACATGTTCTGCATTTGGGCACTTCACAGCTGTAGGAAGCTGGCCTGGTGTGTGGTGGGTACCTAAGGTACTTACACCTTATACTAGGTCCAGGTATCCCCTATCAGTGTTGTGTAGGAAGTGTCTAGAAGCCAGGCTCTCCAGAGGTAGCTGTGAATGAGCAGCCAAGGCTTATCTAGGAGACATGTAAAGTTCATGCAATACCACTTGTAGTCACACAGTACTTACACACATGAAAGAAAACACACAGGCCCTCATTATGACATTGGTGGTAAATCCCGCTTACTGCTGCGGTGACAGCCACCAACATATTGCTGTGGAGATGAACATCCTTTCACCAAATTTTGACACACACACCGATCCGACAGAATACTGCCACATACACAAATCCGCCAGCCCAGAGGTTAGTGCTAAAGTGGCAGTACCAACACCCATACCATTACGCCAACAAAAGTACGCCCACCACATTATGACCCACGAATCACCACGGCGGATATTCAATGGTGGTAAACCATTGGCAGTAAACACCAGTGCGCTCAAAATGGACACCCATATACTAAACTACACAACATTGGCCAATACCAAAAATACACACCTGACACTCATACACACACTACACCCACCCACAGCACTATAAAACACCCACCCACATTACCCACAACCCTTTACGAATACAAATTATTGCCACCAGACTGACACCAAGACCACTGCGACACTAGACACATACACCCATACATTCCTCATGCACCCCACTTAACACACCCAACCACAGTACCCAACACCCACATACTTACTCACACCACACAACACCCATGTCCCCACAAAGGCACCCCCGCTTCACAGATGAGGAGTTGTGGATCATGGTGGAGGAAATAGTCAGGGTAGAGCCACAGCTGTTTGGAGCACAGGTACAGCAAATATCCATTGCCAGGAAGATGGAGCTATGGCAGAGAATCATGGACAGGGTGAACGCCATGGGACAGCATCCAAGAACAAGAGACGACATCAGGAAGAGGTGGAACGGCCTACAGTGGAAGGTACTTTCCGTGGCAGCAAGGCAGCAGCTCGCCATACAGAGGACTGGTGGTGGACCCCCCTTTCTCCCCCACAGCTCACAGCATGGGAGGAGCAAGTCTTGCCATTACTGCATCCTGAGGGGCTCACTGGAGTTGCCAGAGGACTGGACACTGGTGACTCAACATTTACTACATATCACCCCCCATACCTACATGCCATCTCACACCCTCAACCTCACTCCCATCATTCCACTCCATCCCACACACTGCACCTTCACATATGACGAACCCCAATGCCAAGCCCTGCATGCTATACCAATGCATGGACAGCCCTCCCAGCCCTGCATGGACACCCATCACAAAAGCATGCACATCATGGAGAACTAACAAGCACAACATATATCACCATTCACAAACAAAGGTGGTAGGGCAACAGCAACAATAGAGGGGAAGCTAGGAATGTACAATATGTCACAGACATGAAGCATAATACATCCCTTACATCCCCAGAGGAGCCCCAGCCAATCTCAGTGAGAAGGGGTGCCATGACAAACCAGTCGTCCAACAGAAGATGCCCCCAGTGATGACAGTAACTCTGGACTTCTGGATCTGGATGAACTACCTGGCCCATCAGGGACCACTGGAAAGTCGGTCACCCCAGCCCACTCCCAGTCAACCACAGAGCCTCCCCTTCAGTATCCAACACCACAGCACCCACCCAGCATTCCCACACCTCTGTCCCCAGGACACATCAATCAGTAGTGTGCCTACCTGTACAGGGTCCCCAGTCCACACCTCTCCCCCAAAACAATCAGGGACCTGGGGTCACTGGCAATGGGCACACCATTCAGGGGACAGAGGCACAGGGCAACAGGGACACTGGGAGGACCGCTGTGTGCCAGGGGGACAACAGGCCCAGGGAGCCGACTCTCCAGGAGGCACTCACCAAGATCCTAGGGCCCTACTAACAATCCCAGGACACGATGGGCCAGATCCTTCACAACATGCAGGAGAACAAGCGGCTGCAGGAGGAACACCATCAGGAGATCAGGGAGGACTTGCAGGCTCTCAACACCACAATGATCTCCATAGCAGGGGTGCTAGCAGACATGGCCAACATCATGAGAGAATCATGAGGGAATCGACAGCACACCAGCGGGCCCCTACCACTAGCCAGACTATTGACCAGCCCTCCACTTCTGCTGCATCTAGTGGGCAGGAGGCCTGCCACAGGACCCACAGGCCACCAGCACCCCTCCCCCTGCAGAAGGTGAACCACCCCATGAACATTCCCTGCGACCCAGACAGAAGCCAGAGACACTTGCCAAGACCAAGACCACCACCAGGAAATGAGACTCTCCTGATTGTCTCCCTTGTGTCCCACCCTGTCACCATGTCCTTTTTTAACTGCCTTTGCTCCCCTTCTGATGGCCTCTTGGACACTGGACCTGTGCAATAAACAGACTGGAACAATACCCTGGACTTTCCTCTACCATCACCACATTCCATTGCACTTTTCAGTCAATTATTTGCACTACAATAAACACCCTTGAACACAACTTGAGTGACACTGTTTTATGTGTTGAAAATGTGCATTTATTGGAACAGTCACATCTAGTGTAAATGATCTGAAGACTGTGATAGCATACACATAATGACTTGTAAATGTCTGCAGTAGACACATCAGGACACTGTTGTCATATCACCAAGGAACCTGGCCTTCAGGAGGCTAAAGGTCCTCTCAAATATTCTCCTGGTTCACCCATATGCATCATTATAACGGTTCTCAGCCCCTGTCCTGGCATTCCTCACAGGGGTCAGGAGCCACAATAGGTTTGGGTAGCCAGAGTCACCTGCAAGTATTGAGGGACAAACGTTAGCCTAACACAATGCTATGGGGATAACACTTTAAGACATACACTGACATACAGTGGATGGGGACTTTGGCTCACCTATTAGCCACACCCTGTGCCTCTGTAGTTGGGCCATCACATTTGAGATGCTTCTATTCCTCAGAACGAAGGCGTCATGCACTGTCCCAGGATACCTGGCATTAACGTGAGAGATGTACTGGTCCGCCAGGCACACCATTTGTACATTGAGTGAGTGGAAACTCTTCTGATTCCTAAACACCTGTTCATTCTAGCGGGGGGCAAATGCAATATGTGTACCATCAATTGTCCCAATAATATTGGGAATATGTACCATTGCATAGAATCCCAATTTCACAGTGGCCAAATCTTCCACCTGGGGGAAAGAAATGTAGCTGCACATATGTTTCACCAGGGCAGACAATAGCCTTAGCTGTGACATTCCTGCTGCCAAGCCCTCTGTCACATGGAAAGAACCAGTTGCCAGGAAATGGAGTACTGATAGAACCTGCACAATAGGGGGGAATCCCAGTGGGATGACAGATAGCTGAGAGCTCCAATTGGGCACACAGCTCTGTGATTGTGGCCTTGTCCAGTTTATAGGTGAGTATAATGTGCCTGTCCTCCAGTGTAGCCAAGTCCACAAGGGGTCTGTACACGGGGGGTTGTCTCCTCCTCCTATTCATCCACAGTGGTAGGTATCTAAGGGACATACGAGTGAGTAGGCTGTCACAAATTGTACAGTGGATTCACCACCTCAGTGTGCATACAACATTAATGTGATGGGACAGTGTCTGTGAAATTTCCAAAAATGGCGCAGTTATGGAAGATCTGTATGTAGTCCACAACCACAAAATGGCGACCGCCAGTCCTGTATCTAGGGACAGGTGGGAGTGAGGTAACTCCGCCGACTTTGGGCGTCGTGACGGAAGGCAGTCCTGCAACGCCGGGCAATTCCTCATTAGCTAATATGGGTCTCTATGGAGTACGGTGGCCAGTGGGGACCAGCGTGGGCAGTGACGGTGTACATCACTGCAGATGTGACTGCCATTTTCTGTCTATAACCTCAATTGATTCCTGACTTTCCACAGGACAACACCTAAACTGACCTGTGTCTGGAACCTACCATCGCCCGTGTGACATGGAGAAAGGGCCCCTGCCTTCACTTCAATGGAGTTGGAGCGCTTGGTGGATGGGGTCCTGCCCCAGTATGGACAGCTTTTTGGGCCTCCAGACCAACAGGTGAGTACACCTTAGCCACGTTGCATGTGGGAGAGCTGCATAGAGATGTGTGTGCAGGCATCGTGTCCTATGTGGGGTGGTATGTCTGGTGGTAGTGTACATGGTGTGCGCCGGGTGATGTGTGTGCCAATGGAGTTGGAAACAGGATTTGTGGGCCATATGTGTGACAGGCTGGATTGTATGTGTAATGCTGTCCTCCTGTCTGTATTCCCCCTGCAGGTCAGCGCCCATCAAAAGAAGGGATTGTGGCATGTCATCGCCAAGGACGTGTGGACCCTGGGGGTCTACAGCAGGCGGAGCACCCACTGCAGGAAACAGTGGGAGGACCTGAGACGCTGGGCATGGAAGACCACGGAGGCCATCTGGGGATGGCCTCCCAATGACGAAGGGATGCCTGTCAGAACCTGACCCCCCTGATGGCCCACATACTGGTGGTGGCCTCCCCAGAGTTGGATGGGCGCATTGAGGGCATCACAGCAGCCACAATGGGTGAGTACAATGGGCCTTACTACAATAATTGTTAGGTGGCATGGGATACGGGTGGTGGTTGTGAGTTAGTGGGTGCCCCTTAATGCCAGCCCAGACATTGCGGCGTGATCCAGCTCAAGGGTAATGGGTGTATGGCAAATGCAGGTAACCTAGTTCGTTTGCATTCCATGTCAGTCAGGGCTTTGTGGGTCCCAGGAGGTGTGCAGTTGGCAGTGTTGGTCCCTCATCTTGCTGTGGCATCTAGCCAATTCAATGCCAGTGCAATGCATAGTGTTCAATCCTGATCCCTGTGTGTGACGGTGCTGTGTATGCCAACTGTGGTCTTGGTGCTGGCATTGACCCAGTGCTCCCTTTCTCTCCCTCCACCCCTTTCTCCTTCTGTCATCCTGTCCATGTGTGCATTAGCATCATCTGGCGGAGGAGTAGGGGCACGGGCGACAGAGGGAGCTGCATCCCACAGGACCCAGGAGGCAGAGTCCACTGACGCCGAGGGAACCAGTGGGACAGAGGCCTAGGGGAGCACCACGGTGGAGACAGGAGGTGACAACACTGACTCAGATACCTCCTCTGATGGAAGCTTCCTGGTGGTGGTGGACACTTCTCTGACCACCCCAGCTGCAGGTACAGCTGCCACCGCCCTCCCAGTAGTCCCTCAGCAAGTTGCCTGTGCCCGCTCACCCAGGAGGGTGGACATCTCCTTCGCCCCAGGCACCTCAGTCCCTGCCCCAGTGAGCCCTGCTTCCCTGAGTGAGTAGGCTATTGACCTCCAGGGATCCATCTCTGTAGGGCAGTCAGCCATTGTGAATGCCATCCAGGGGCTGGCATCCCAGATGCATCAATGCAATGCATTCCTGGAGGGCGTTCACAGTGGATTGGCGGCCAAAAAGAGATCGATTCAGGCTCTGGCCTCCTCTCTGATGGCAGCTGTTGTCCCTGTTCCTACCATCCCCCCTCCAACTACCACTTCCCAGTCCCAGTCTCCTCAACCCCAACCCATCCCATGCACACATACAGATGAGCATGAACACAAGACATCACACAAGAGTGGCACAGTCAAACACAGGCACCACACTTCAGTCTACAAGCACTCACACATGCAACAGTCAGTTGCACACACATCCACATCCACTGCCTCCACTGTCTTCCCCTCCTCCACCTTCCTCACAGTCATGTCCATACTCACACCTGCATGCACTGCTTCAACAGCCAACACCAACATCACTACACCAAGCAGCACACACACCTCACTAGCAGACTGTAGGAAAGTACCATCTTGCCTGGCATGTTACCCCCATTCTTCACTGTACATATGTTGTTTTAGTGGTATGTGTCACTGGGACCCTGGTAACCCAGGGCCCCAGTGCTCATAAGTGTGCCTGAATGTGTTACCTGTGTAGTGACTAACTGTCTCACTGAGGCTCTGCTAATCAGAACCTCAGTGGTTATGCTCTCTTATTTCTTTCCAAATTGTCACTGACAGGCTAGTGACCATTTTTACCAATTTACATTGGCTTACTGGAACACCCTTATAATTCCCTAGTATATGGTACTGAGGTACCCAGGGTATTGGGGTTCCAGGAGATCCCTATGGGCTGCAGCATTTCTTTTGCCACCCATAGGGAGCTCTGACAATTCTTACACAGGCCTGCCACTGCAGCCTGAGTGAAATAACGTCCACGTTATTTCACAGCCATTTTACACTGCACTTAAGTAACTTATAAGTCACCTATATGTCTAACCTTTACCTGGTAAAGGTTAGGTGCAAAGTTACTTAGTGTGAGGGCACCCTGGCACTAGCCAAGGTGCCCCCACATTGTTCAGAGCCAATTCACTGAACTTTGTGAGTGCGGGGACACCATTACACGCGTGCACTACATATAGGTCACTACCTATATGTAGCTTCACCATGGTAACTCCGAATATGGCCATGTAACATGTCTATGATCATGGAATTGCCCCCTCTATGCCATCCTGGCATTGTTGGTACAATTCCATGATCCCAGTGGTCTGTAGCACAGACCCTGGTACTGCCAGACTGCCCTTCCTGGGGTTTCTCTGCAGCTGCTGCTGCTGCCAACCCCTCAGACAGGCAGCTGCCCTCCTGGGGTCCAGCCAGGCCTGGCCCAGGATGGCAGAACAAAGAACTTCCTCTGAGAGAGGGTGTGACACCCTCTCCCTTTGGAAAATGGTGTGAAGGCAGGGGAGGAGTAGCCTCCCCCAGCCTCTGGAAATGCTTTGTTGGGCACAGATGTGCCCAATTCTGCATAAGCCAGTCTACACCGGTTCAGGGACCCCTTAGCCCCTGCTCTGGCGCGAAACTGGACAAAGGAAAGGGGAGTGACCACTCCCCTGACCTGCACCTCCCCTGGGAGGTGTCCAGAGCTCCTCCAGTGTGCTCCAGACCTCTGCCATCTTGGAAACAGAGGTGCTGCTGGCACACTGGACTGCTCTGAGTGGCCAGTGCCACCAGGTGACGTCAGAGACTCCTTGTGATAGGCTCCTTCAGGTGTTAGTAGCCTTTCCTCTCTCCTAGGTAGCCAAACCCTCTTTTCTGGCTATTTAGGGTCTCTGTCTCTGGGGAAACTTTAGATAACGAATGCATGAGCTCAGCCGAGTTCCTCTGCATCTCCCTCTTCACCTTCTGATAAGGAATCGACCGCTGACCGCGCTGGAAGCCTGCAAACCTGCAACATAGTAGCAAAGACGACTACTGCAACTCTGTAACGCTGATCCTGCCGCCTTCTCGACTGTTTTCCTGCTTGTGCATGCTGTGGGGGTAGTCTGCCTCCTCTCTGCACCAGAAGCTCCGAAGAAATCTCCCGTGGGTCGACGGAATCTTCCCCCTGCAACCGCAGGCACCAAAAAGCTGCATTACCGGTCCCTTGGGTCTCCTCTCAGCACGACGAGCGAGGTCCCTCGAATCCAGCGACACCGTCCAAGTGACCCCCACAGTCCAGTGACTCTTCAGCCCAAGTTTGGTGGAGGTAAGTCCTTGCCTCACCTCGCTGGGCTGCATTGCTGGGAACCGCGACTTTGCAAGCTACTCCGGCCCCTGTGCACTTCCGGCGGAAATCCATCATGCACAGCCAAGCCTGGGTCCACGGCACTCTAACCTGCATTGCACGACTTTCTAAGTTGGTCTCCGGCGACGTGGGACTCCTTTGTGCAACTTCGGCGAGCACCGTTTCACGCATCCTCGTAGTGCCTGTTTCTGGCACTTCTCCGGGTGCTACCTGCTTCAGTGAGGGCTCTTTGTCTTGCTCGACGTCCCCTCTCTCTGCAGGTCCAATTTGCGACCTCCTGGTCCCTCCTGGGCCCCAGCAGCGTCCAAAAACGCCAAACGCACGATTTACGTGTAGCAAGGCTTGTTGGCGTCCATCCGGCGGGAAAACACTTTTGCACGACTCTCCAAGGCGTGGGGGATCCATCCTCCAAAGGGGAAGTCTCTAGCCCTTGTCGTTCCTGCAGTATTCACAGTTCTTCAGCCTAGTAAGAGCTTCTTTGCACCAACCGCTGGCATTTCTTGGGCATCTGCCCATCTCCGAGCTGCTTGTGACTTTTGGACTTGGTCCCCTTGTTCCACAGGTACCCTCAGTCAGGAATCCATCGTTGTTGCATTGCTGATTTGTGTTTTCCTTGCATTTTCCCTCTAACACGACTATTGTGTCCTTAGGGGAACTTTAGTGCACTTTGCACTCACTTTTCAGGGTCTTGGGGAGGGTTATTTTTCTAACTCTCACTATTTTCTAATAGTCCCAGCGATCCTCTACAAGGTCACATAGGTTTGGGGTCCATTCGTGGTTCGCATTCCACTTTTGGAGTATATGGTTTGTGTTGCCCCTATCCCTATGTTTCCCCATTGCATCCTATTGTAACTATACATTGTTTGCACTGTTTTCTAAGACTATACTGCATATTTTTGCTATTGTGTATATATATCTTGTGTATATTTCATATCCTCTCACTGAGGGTACACTCTAAGATACTTTGGCATATTGTCATAAAAATAAAGTACCTTTATTTTTAGTATAACTGTGTATTGTGTTTTCTTATGATATTGTGCATATGACACTAAGTGGTACTGTAGTAGCTTCACACGTCTCCTAGTTCAGCCTAAGCTGCTCTGCTAAGCTACCATTATCTATCAGCCTAAGCTGCTAGACACCCTATACACTAATAAGGGATAACTGGGCCTGGTGCAAGGTGCAAGTACCCCTTGGTACTCACTACAAGCCAGTCCAGCCTCCTACATTGGTTGTGCAGCGGTGGGATAAGTGCTTGAGACTACTTACCACTCTTGTCATTGTACTTTTCATAAGAGAAAAATATACAAAACAAGGTCAGTGTATATACACATAGCCAAAAAGTTTTGCATTTCCTCTTTTCACTCTTTTCTAAGTGCTGAAAAGTACTTCTAAACTTTCAAAAAGTTCTTAAAAGTTTAAAAAGTTTTTTTCTGTCTTTCCAAAAAGTTCTGAAAACTTTTTTCTCTTTTTCAATCACTTTAACTCTCTCTAAAAAATGTCTGGCACAGGAAAAAATGTTGAACTGTCCAAACTTGCATATGATCACCTTAGCTGGAAAGGAGCAAGGAGTCTCTGCATAGAGAGAGGTTTGAGTGTAGGGAAGAATCCTTCCTTAGAACTGTTAATTAATATGCTTAGAGTACAGGATAAGGCCATAAGTGCCCAATCTGTAGAAAAAGTAGCTAATGGTTCTCAATCTGATCCAGGGACTCCCCCAGGAAAAGGTTCAGGAAAGAAACTTCTCAGCCTGCCCATTACTAGACAGTCTAGCATAGTTGGTACAGAGGTTGAATCACACCATACTGAGGATGTGATCTCACATTATGCTGGTAGCCAAGCTGTTAGGGTGCCCTCTGTAAGGGACAGGTCTCCTTCTGTTCATTCCCATCATACCTCTGTATCTAGAAATGTCCCTCCCACCCACCCTGATGACAGATTGTTAGAAAGGGAGCTCAATAGATTGAGAGTGGAACAAACCAGACTGAAGCTCAAGAAGCAACAGCTGGATTTGGATAGACAATCTTTAGAAATAGAGAGGGAAAGACAGAAGTTGGGTTTAGATACCCATGGTGGCAGCAGCAGTATTCCCCATAGTCATCCTGCAAAAGAGCATGATTCCAGGAATCTGCACAAGATAGTTCCCCCTTATAAGGAGGGGGATGACATTAACAAGTGGTTTGCTGCACTTGAGAGGGCCTGTGCTGTACAGGATGTCCCTCAAAAGCAGTGGGCTGCTATCCTATGGCTATCATTTAGTGGAAAAGGTAGGGATAGGCTCCTTACAGTGAAAGAAAATGATGCCAATAATTTCCAAGTTCTTAAGAATGCACTCCTGGATGGTTATGGCTTAACCACTGAACAGTACAGGATAAAGTTCAGAGAGACCAAAAAGGAGTCTTCACAAGACTGGGTTGATTTCATTGACCAGGCAGTGAAGGCCTTGGAGGGGTGGTTACATGGCAGTAAAGTTACTGATTATGACAGCCTGTATAACTTAATCCTGAGAGAGCATATTCTTAATAATTGTGTGTCTGATTTGTTGCACCAGTACTTGGTGGACTCTGATCTGACCTCTCCCCAAGAATTGGGAAAGAAGGCAGACAAATGGGTCAGAACAAGAGTGAACAGAAAAGTTCATACAGGGGGTGACAAAGATGGCAACAAAAAGAAGGATGGTAAGTCTTCAGACAAGGGTGGGGACAAATCTAAAAATGAGTCTTCATCAGGCCCACAAAAACACTCTGGTGGGGGTGGTGGGCCCAAATCCTCCTTTAATCAGAACAAGGAAAAGAAACCATGGTGCTATTTATGTAAAATAAAAGGCCATTGGACAACAGATCCCAGTTGTCCAAAGAAAGGCACCACAGCTCCTACCACTACAACCCCTACTGCTACACCTAGTGTCCCTACTAATAGCAGTGGTGGTGGGAGCAAACCTACTAATAGCCAATCCAAGGGAGTAGCTGGGCTCACTTTTGGTAATTTAGTTGGGGTTGGTCTGATTAGGGAGACCACAGAGGCTACTTTAGTCTCTGAAGGGGCTATTGATTTAGCCACTTTGGTTGCTTGCCCCCATAACTTGGAGAAGTACAAGCAACTAACCCTAATAAATGGTGTTGAGGTCCAGGCCTACAGGGACACAGGTGCCAGTGTCACAATGGTGATTGAGAAACTGGTGCACCCTGAACAACACATACTTGGACACCAGTACCAAGTAACCGATGCTCACAACATAACACAAAGCCACCCCATGGCTGTTGTAAATCTCAACTGGGGGGGGGTAACTGGTCCAAAGAAAGTTGTGGTAGCTTCAGATTTACCTGTAGACTGTCTATTAGGGAATGATTTGGAGACATCAGCTTGGTCAGATGTGGAGTTGGAGGCCCATGCAGCAATGCTGGGCATCCCAGGGCATATTTTTGCTTTGGCAAGGGCTCAGGCCAAAAAGCAAAAAGGACAGGGAAGCTTGGATCCTGGAACAATGGACCAAGTGCTCCCTAAAGCTAGGGTTAGTAGAAGCAAACCACTTCCTACTATCCCTCCCTCTACAGTGGATTCAACTTCTGAGGAAGAAGAATTCCCTCCCTGTGCAGAACCTACACCAGAGGAGCTGGAAGCAGATACTGCTGAGCTTTTGGGTGAAGGGGGGCCTGCCAGAGAGGAGCTGAGTGTGGCACAGCAAACCTGTCCCACATTAGAGGGTCTCAGACAGCAAGCTGTCAAACAGGCTAATGGGGATGTCAGTGACTCTCACAGAGTTTACTGGGAGGACAACCTCTTGTACACTGAGCATAGGGATCCTAAACCTGGAGCTGCCAGGAGATTAGTGATTCCTCAGGAGTACAGAAAGTTCCTCCTAACACTGGCACATGACATTCCCTTAGCTGGGCACCTGGGTCAAATGAAAACTTGGGACAGATTGGTACCATTGTTTCATTGGCCTAGGATGTCTGAGGACACAAAAGAATTTTGTATGTCCTGTGAAACCTGTCAAGCCAGTGGCAAGACAGGTGGCACCCCAAAGGCACCCCTTATCCCACTGCCCGTGGTTGGGGTTCCCTTTGAAAGGGTAGGGGTTGACATAGTTGGCCCCCTTGACCCTCCTACTGCTTCAGGCAATAGGTTTATCTTGGTGGTAGTGGACCATGCCACAAGATATCCTGAAGCTATTCCTTTAAGGACCACTACAGCTCCTGCAGTGGCAAAGGCCCTCCTGGGAATATTTTCCAGGGTGGGCTTCCCAAAGGAAGTAGTATCAGACAGAGGAAGCAATTTCATGTCTGCATACTTAAAGGCCATGTGGAAGGAGTGTGGTGTAACTTACAAGTTCACAACACCCTATCATCCACAAACAAATGGACTGGTGGAGAGATTTAATAAAACTCTCAAAGGCATGATTATGGGACTCCCTGAAAAACTCCGCAGGAGATGGGATATCCTTCTACCATGCCTCCTTTTTGCCTACAGGGAGGTACCCCAGAAAGGAGTGGGCTTCAGCCCCTTTGAACTTCTTTTTGGACACCCTGTTAGGGGTCCACTCACACTTGTAAAGGAGGGTTGGGAACAACCTTTAAAAGCTCCTAAGCAGGATATTGTGGATTATGTACTTGGCCTCAGATCAAGGATGGCTGAGTACATGAAAAAGGCCAGTAAAAACCTTCAGGCCAGCCAAGAGCTCCAGAAGCAATGGCATGATCAGAAGGCTGTTTTGGTTCAGTACCAACCAGGGCAGAAAGTGTGGGTCTTGGAGCCTGTGGCCCCAAGAGCACTCCAAGATAAATGGAGTGGACCCCACACAATTGTTGAAAAGAAGGGTGAAGTCACCTACTTGGTTGACTTAGGCACTGCAAGGAGTCCCCTTAGGGTGCTCCATGTCAACCGCCTGAAACCCTACTATGACAGGGCTGATCTCACCCTGCTCATGGCAACAGATGAGGGACAGGAAGAAGACAGTGATCCTCTACCTGATCTCTTCTCTTCCACAGAACAAGATGCTCTTGTGGAAGGGGTAGTTTTGGCTGATTGTCTTACTGCTGAGCAGAAAGATAATTGCATAAATCTCCTAGGACAATTTTCAGAACTCTTCTCCATTGTGCCAGGCACCACTTCTTGGTGTGAGCACACTATAGATACTGGAGACAGTTTACCTGTCAAAAGTAAAATCTATAGGCAGCCTGACCATGTCAGGGACTGCATAAAGCAAGAAGTTCAGAAAATGTTGGAACTAGGAGTGGTTGAGCACTCTGACAGTCCATGGGCTTCTCCTGTGGTACTGGTACCAAAACCCAATTCTAAAGATGGAAAGAAGGAAATGAGGTTTTGTGTAGACTATAGAGGTCTCAACTTGGTAACCAAAACTGATGCTCACCCTATACCCAGGGCAGATGAGCTCATAGATACACTGGCATCTGCCAAGTATCTAAGCACTTTTGATTTGACTGCAGGGTATTGGCAGATCAAATTGTCAGAAGATGCTAAACCTAAGACTGCATTTTCGACCATTGGAGGACATTACCAGTTTACTGTAATGCCTTTTGGTTTGAAAAATGCACCTGCCACTTTTCAGAGGTTGGTGAACACAGTCCTGCAAGGGCTGGAAGCTTTCAGTGCAGCATATTTGGATGATATAGCTGTCTTTAGCTCCAGCTGGGATGATCACCTGGTCCACCTATGGAAAGTTTTGGAGGCTCTGCAAAAGGCAGGCCTCACTATCAAGGCTTCAAAGTGCCAGATAGGGCAGGGTAAGGTGGTTTATCTGGGACACCTTGTTGGTGGGGAACAGATTGCACCACTTCAGGGGAAAATCCAAACAATTATTGATTGGGTTCCCCCTACCACTCAGACTCAGGTGAGAGCCTTCCTAGGCCTCACTGGGTATTACAGGAGGTTCATTAAGAACTATGGCTCCATTGCAGCCCCTCTTAATGACCTCACATCCAAGAAAATGCCTAAAAAGGTATTATGGACAGCAAACTGTCAGAAAGCTTTTGAGGAGCTGAAGCAGGCCATGTGCTCTGCACCTGTCCTGAAAAGCCCTTGTTACTCTAAAAAATTCTATGTCCAAACTGATGCATCTGAATTAGGAGTAGGGGCAGTCCTATCACAACTTAATTCTGAGGGCCAGGATCAACCTGTTGCTTTTATTAGTAGGAGGTTGACCCCTAGAGAAAAGCGTTGGTCTGCCATTGAGAGGGAGGCCTTTGCTGTGGTCTGGGCTCTGAAGAAGTTGAGGCCATACCTGTTTGGCACTCACTTCATTGTTCAGACAGACCACAAACCTCTACTTTGGCTAAAACAAATGAAAGGTGAAAATCCTAAATTGTTGAGGTGGTCCATATCCCTACAGGGAATGGACTATACAGTGGAACATAGACCTGGGAGTAGCCACTCCAATGCAGATGGACTCTCCAGATATTTCCACTTAGACAATGAAGACTCATCAGGTCATGGCTAGTCTTATTGTCCTTCATTTAGGGGGGGGTTGTGTAGGAAAGTACCATCTTGCCTGGCATGTTACCCCCATTCTTCACTGTATATATGTTGTTTTAGTGGTATGTGTCACTGGGACCCTGGTAACCCAGGGCCCCAGTGCTCATAAGTGTGCCTGAATGTGTTACCTGTGTAGTGACTAACTGTCTCACTGAGGCTCTGCTAATCAGAACCTCAGTGGTTATGCTCTCTCATTTCTTTCCAAATTGTCACTGACAGGCTAGTGGCCATTTTTACCAATTTACATTGGCTTACTGGAACACCCTTATAATTCCCTAGTATATGGTACTGAGGTACCCAGGGTATTGGGGTTCCAGGAGACCCCTATGGGCTGCAGCATTTCTTTTGCCACCCATAGGGAGCTCTGACAATTCTTACACAGGCCTGCCACTGCAGCCTGAGTGAAATAACGTCCACGTTATTTCACAGCCATTTTACACTGCACTTAAGTAACTTATAAGTCACCTATATGTCTAACCTTTACCTGGTAAAGGTTAGGTGCAAAGTTACTTAGTGTGAGGGCACCCTGGCACTAGCCAAGGTGCCCCCACATTGTTCAGAGCCAATTCACTGAACTTTGTGAGTGCGGGGACACCATTACACGCGTGCACTACATATAGGTCACTACCTATATGTAGCTTCACCATGGTAACTCCGAATATGGCCATGTAACATGTCTATGATCATGGAATTGCCCCCTCTATGCCATCCTGGCATTGTTGGTACAATTCCATGATCCCAGTGGTCTGTAGCACAGACCCTGGTACTGCCAGACTGCCCTTCCTGGGGTTTCTCTGCAGCTGCTGCTGCTGCCAACCCCTCAGACAGGCAGCTGCCCTCCTGGGGTCCAGCCAGGCCTGGCCCAGGATGGCAGAACAAAGAACTTCCTCTGAGAGAGGGTGTGACACCCTCTCCCTTTGGAAAATGGTGTGAAGGCAGGGGAGGAGTTGCCTCCCCCAGCCTCTGGAAATGCTTTGTTGGGCACAGATGTGCCCAATTCTGCATAAGCCAGTCTACACCGGTTCAGGGACCCCTTAGCCCCTGCTCTGGCGCGAAACTGGACAAAGGAAAGGGGAGTGACCACTCCCCTGACCTGCACCTCCCCTGGGAGGTGTCCAGAGCTCCTCCAGTGTGCTCCAGACCTCTGCCATCTTGGAAACAGAGGTGCTGCTGGCACACTGGACTGCTCTGAGTGGCCAGTGCCACCAGGTGACGTCAGAGACTCCTTGTGATAGGCTCCTTCAGGTGTTAGTAGCCTTTCCTCTCTCCTAGGTAGCCAAACCCTCTTTTCTGGCTATTTAGGGTCTCTGTCTCTGGGGAAACTTTAGATAACGAATGCATGAGCTCAGCCGAGTTCCTCTGCATCTCCCTCTTCACCTTCTGATAAGGAATCGACCGCTGACCGCGCTGGAAGCCTGCAAACCTGCAACATAGTAGCAAAGACGACTACTGCAACTCTGTAACGCTGATCCTGCCGCCTTCTCGACTGTTTTCCTGCTTGTGCATGCTGTGGGGGTAGTCTGCCTCCTCTCTGCACCAGAAGCTCCGAAGAAATCTCCCGTGGGTCGACGGAATCTTCCCCCTGCAACCGCAGGCACCAAAAAGCTGCATTACCGGTCCCTTGGGTCTCCTCTCAGCACGACGAGCGAGGTCCCTCGAATCCAGCGACACCGTCCAAGTGACCCCCACAGTCCAGTGACTCTTGAGCCCAAGTTTGGTGGAGGTAAGTCCTTGCCTCACCTCGCTGGGCTGCATTGCTGGGAACCGCGACTTTGCAAGCTACTCCGGCCCCTGTGCACTTCCGGCGGAAATCCTTCGTGCACAGCCAAGCCTGGGTCCACGGCACTCTAACCTGCATTGCACGACTTTCTAAGTTGGTCTCCGGCGACGTGGGACTCCTTTGTGCAACTTCGGCGAGCACCGTTTCACGCATCCTCGTAGTGCCTGTTTCTGGCACTTCTCCGGGTGCTACCTGCTTCAGTGAGGGCTCTTTGTCTTGCTCGACGTCCCCTCTGTCTGCAGGTCCAATTTGCGACCTCCTGGTCCCTCCTGGGCCCCAGCAGCGTCCAAAAACGCCAAACGCACGATTTGCGTGTAGCAAGGCTTGTTGGCGTCCATCCGGCGGGAAAACACTTCTGCACGACTCTCCAAGGCGTGGGGGATCCATCCTCCAAAGGGGAAGTCTCTAGCCCTTGTCGTTCCTGCAGTATTCACAGTTCTTCAGCCTAGTAAGAGCTTCTTTGCACCAACCGCTGGCATTTCTTGGGCATCTGCCCATCTCCGAGCTGCTTGTGACTTTTGGACTTGGTCCCCTTGTTCCACAGGTACCCTCAGTCAGGAATCCATCGTTGTTGCATTGCTGATTTGTGTTTTCCTTGCATTTTCCCTCTAACACGACTATTGTGTCCTTAGGGGAACTTTAGTGCACTTTGCACTCACTTTTCAGGGTCTTGGGGAGGGTTATTTTTCTAACTCTCACTATTTTCTAATAGTCCCAGCGACCCTCTACAAGGTCACATAGGTTTGGGGTCCATTCGTGGTTCGCATTCCACTTTTGGAGTATATGGTTTGTGTTGCCCCTATCCCTATGTTTCCCCATTGCATCCTATTGTAACTATACATTGTTTGCACTGTTTTCTAATACTATACTGCATATTTTTGCTATTGTGTATATATATCTTGTGTATATTTCCTATCCTCTCACTGAGGGTACACTCTAAGATACTTTGGCATATTGTCATAAAAATAAAGTACCTTTATTTTTAGTATAACTGTGTATTGTGTTTTCTTATGATATTGTGCATATGACACTAAGTGGTACTGTAGTAGCTTCACACGTCTCCTAGTTCAGCCTAAGCTGCTCTGCTAAGCTACCATTATCTATCAGCCTAAGCTGCTAGACACCCTATACACTAATAAGGGATAACTGGGCCTGGTGCAAGGTGCAAGTACCCCTTGGTACTCACTACAAGCCAGTCCAGCCTCCTACACAGACACCTCCACAACATCCATCCACGCGTCCCCTGTGTCCTCTCCCACCCTGTCTGTCCCCCCTCATAAAGGACACAGACGCAGGCACTCAGACCCCCAGCAGCCATCCACCTCACATCAGCACACCGCCCATGCATCTGCACCCAAGTTCAGCAGACGTACTCCTCCAACAACCACTCCCTCAACCTCCACTCCCATCCTTCATCCCGCCTCACCTTCCCTAAGAAGCTTTTCCTTGCCCAACTTGACCTCTTCCATTCCCCTCACCCCCTCCTGCCCGTAAGAGCATGGTCCCAACGACCCAGCCCAGCACCTCAGCCAAACAGTCCACTGGGACAGTGGAGGCACCTCCTGGTCGTGGAGGCAAGGCAGTGAAGGTTCCCACTCCACCAACCAGTAAAGGGAAGAATCCCACTCCACCAGCCAGGAAAGGGAAGGATCCCACTCCACCAGCCAGGAAGGGGAAGAATCCCACTCAACCACCAATGTCAGAAGAGGTTCCCACTCAAACACCAATGTCAGAAAAGGTTCCCACTCAACCACCAACATCAGAAGAGGTTCCCATTCAACACCAATGTCAGAAGAGGTTCCCACTCAACCACCAATGTCAGAAAAGGTTCCCACTCAACCACCAATGAGAGGCGAGAGGCCCTCACCTCCAGCAGAGGCTGCCCAGGAGGCACCTCCCCCAGCAGAGACAATTCAGCCTTCACCTCCAGCAGAGCCTGCCCAAGGAAAAGAAAATGCAGGCCTCACCTGCAGCAGAGGCTGCCCAGGAGACACCACCTCCAGCATAGACAATGCAGCCCTTACCTCCAGCAAAGGGCATATAGGCCACTCTCCAGAGACTTTTGTACATTGAACCCTCTCCAGGAGCAGTGGACAAGTTCCCCACCTCAGAGACTGTGACCTTGCAATCCCGAGCATTGGGAAATGGGCATGGAGCCCCCTACGGAGGCAGTGGGCAAGTTCCCCACCTCAGAGACTGTGACCTTGCACTCCCCAGCATTGGGAAATGGGCATGGAGCCCCTTCCAGGAGCAGTGGGCAAGTTCCCAACCTCAGAGACTGTGATCTTGCACTTCCCAGCATTGGGAAATGGGCATGGAGCCCCCTCCAGGAGCAGTGGGCAAGTTCCCCACCCCAGACACTGTGACCTTGCACTCCCCAGCATTGGGAAATGGGCATGGAGCCCCCTCCTGGAGCAGTGAGTAAGTTCCCCACCTCAGAGACTGTGCCTTTGCCCTCCCCAGCATTGGGAAATGGGCATGGGAAAAGGCAGCCCCCACAGGAGACCCAGTGGAAGAGTACCCAAGAGTCGCAGAGGATCCCACACAGCACAACTGTAGAAGGGTCCCACGCCGCAGGAGAAGCACACAGAGGGCTGTGCGTCGCAGGGTAGAGTGCTGGTGGCTGAGGCTACACAGAGCCTGAAGATCCCTTGGAGTAGATGCCAACAAGTCTTGGTAGCTGCAGGAGACTCGGTGCATGGGCGTACTGTCCTGCGTGGGAAGGCAAGGGCTTACCTTCACCAAAGTTGAAAAGCTGGTAGAGAGGACCAAGGGGACACTCCAGACCACCACCTGTGATGCAGGATCCACACAGCCGGTCGTCGTTGCAGTTGGTGCCTGCGGATGCAGGGGAGTGACTCCTTCACTCCAAGGGAGATCCCAAGGGAGATTCCATCTTCCTTCTAGTGCTGGCTGAAAACTTGCCACCCTCAGAGGATGCACAGCCAGGGAAATGTTGCAGAAGCTGGAAGGAGCCATGGAAACAATGTTGCAAGCAGAGTTTTCATCGCGGATGCAGATTGTCGGTTCCTGGAGGGTCCAGTCGCAGTTCCAGTGGCCAGAAGTCAAAGTAGAGGTTGCAGAGGAGTCTACTGGAATCTTGCAAGACAAATCTGAGGACCCACCCAGGAGGAAGACCCTAAATAGCCCTGGAAGGGGGATTGGTCACCTAACCAGTGGACCAACTATTAGGAGGAGGCTCTTTCATCACCTGCCTGACCTGGCCACTCAGATGCTCCCACAGGCCTCTGCCCACCTTGGATTCAAGATGGCAGAATCAAGGGACCCTCTGGAGGAGCTCTAGACACCACTCCTGGGGTGGTAAAGAACAGTCTGTAGGCATGAATTAGGGGTCCAGTCTGACTAAGCCAATATGTGGGCTCAGGTCTCACAAGGCTGGGAGACATGGGGACACCCTTGGGTCTCTTCTCCTTGGTCCGGGGTGGATGGGTACAGAGGTCTCCTGGTCATTCATGGTTGAGGGGGGTCTGCAGAAACAGACTACAGATGGCATCTTGAAGTTCACAGTGGGTAAACTCTGTGGGCTTTGTGGAGGACCTGGGGGCCACGTTGACACCAATGGTCCACTTCAGCTCTGGCTAGGCACCTTCAGTGCAGTGGTGCTGTCTGCCATCAGGTTTCGGGTGGTCCCGGTCCTCATAGTTCTTTCTTGGGTTCTTTCAGTGGAGGAGCTCCTTTACTCCAAGCAAATTCTTCCTTGAGATTTGTAAAGCACTGGCAGCTCTCCCAGTTTCTTGGAGGCTGCAGCGGCAGGAGAGGTCAGTTGTGCCTTGAGGAGTGGGTGCAGTAGGCAGGCCCGCAGGGTTTTTGCCAAGTCATTCATGGTCCTTGGGTCATGGGTTCAGTAGGCTTCTTGTCCCCTCCTTCTTTTGTGTCCAGTAAAGATTTGTTTTCCTAGTATCAGGGGGTCCCCTAAATACTCAATTTAAGGGGCGTTAAGGGGAGTGAAGGGTAGTAGCCAATGGGTTACTTCCCTTGGGGATACTACACCCCTTAGATACCCACTTCCTGTGGGGGAGTGGGCATCACCCTGTCCAGGGATCCTAATTTCTACCACACAGGGGATGGTGGAATTTCCCAGGTGGTGTCCACTTACGGCTGACCACCCTAGTGGTGTGCCCAGCCTGGAAAAGTGGCATGCCTCATCCATAGCTAGTTTTCCCACATGTCCAGGTGCCAGGTAGGCCAGATCTGCATACCAAAGGCAGTGGACTTCTTTGAAGCTCCCTGCCTTGGAATGCAGGTCATTCTGTGGCCCAAATAGTCTTTTGTTTCTGACCTCCAGATAGTGAAGGCTCTCACCATAAGGGGCCAGATTCTTGTCTGTTGACGCCCGACTTGCCAGAACTGGTCAGTGAGCTCACCAGCAGTTGGTAGGTTCTATCCTCTGGGTGTATGTATTAATAAATCTGTCACTGGAATCAGTGAGGGTTTATTATTATGAGGTGTTTGATACCAAACGCCCCTATCTTCAGAGAAGCCATCATGTGGTGGGGGTACTCGTATTGACCAGTGTCCATCACACATATTTGAAATGGCTTCCCTGTTCACTTACTACATCTAAGACATCACAGGGGTATATCTGCTCTTGCAGGTATGCCCACACATAAAATATAATGCACCCTGCCTTAGGGCTGTAAGACCTGCTGTAGGGGTGACTTACAAATATTACAGGCAGTGTTTTAGGGGACGTGGCACACATAGTGTGCGCCTTGTCTTGTTTTCACTTTTTGGGAGCACCTTGTCACGCAGCCTGTAATGGCAGTCTGCATAAAGTTGATGCTGGGGGATACTGCAACCAGAACACAGCTTCCTACATCTACATTCAGGAAATGCTTGAAAACCTGGTTTTATGTACCTTAGTCTCTGCCGTGAAGGATGCCTCGATGAGCGTTGACTGTCAGCTGAGTTGTGGACAGTAGTGCTGGGATGCGTCTGGTAGCCATGCACTTTATAAATCCCAATAGAATAGAATAGAATACTAGCAATGATTATTACCCATCAAATACATTCCTCTTTGGGTGATGCCATACAAATTGGAACACACATAGTTAATATTCTATGTATATCTTTGAGTGTACTGTGAGGACAGACTGCTTCTAATTGATTGGTTTTGTGAGCAATCCAAAATGGAAACTCATCTTGCTTTGTGGGTGCTTTGCAGTATGTGCTTGTACAGCTGCAGGGCCACAACACCAGGCCCTATATTCTGTAGAACATACTGTTGAAGCTGCCTATAAATTATCACTAATTCTTTTATTAGATGTCTTAATTGTGAAGCATTCAGATTTCCTGCATCCTGCATGCAGAGTATAATCAGCCAACACTGGCCAGGTAGGTCCCAAATTCGCTAAGAGACCCATTCTGACATTAACCACTGGATGTGGTAAATGCACAGCAGCCACGTTTAGTGTTCTTGATATCCTATTGAGATTTCTAGGTTTTGATAAGGCTCATATTAAGAAGGTGTGGGATCAGTATGAAGGTGCCTAGTATTTGGATCTACAGAATCACTCCACCCATGAGCAAAATATTTCATACTGGTATACTTTTTCTGCATTTACGGCCAAAGTTACGTCAACCCTGCCTCAAGGAAACCTCTCCCTGTGAAGTGTTATGTTAATGGTGCTCTAAAGATTACCCTTGTCACAACAGGCTGGGCTGCCATTGTAAGATACATTCAGAATGAGATTCAAAAATAAAATCAACAGGGGAATACCTTTTAGTAGTTAAATACCTAACAAACCCTTCAGCCGAGAGACAGATGTTACAATGGGTATCTCCGCTATTGTAATTATTGGTAAAGTACTCCCAGGGATCTCAAATCTTCACCACATAAGGATTGCCATGATACTTTTCTGTAACACACAACCTTATTTTAGATCCTGTACACCCTCTGGCCAAGCACAGACTCAGAGCCAATTTAGCACCTTGGGATAGAGAACTTGGTGGTCTGTAAACCAAAAAATGCCTGTGCGTTACATGAGGATGGTGCATTATGGGCAATGATCAGTCCTGTGAGATTGTAAATTATTTGTTTGTTGGTGAGCTCTGAAACCTTTTCCACCATAGATGAACCCCAAAATCCACACTATATATTTTTAAGGCTTGAAGTTGTATCAACGTCCTAATCTAGTGCAGATAATGTGTAAAGAAGTAACTATTAAAACATTTGTTTATAGTGTTAATGAAAGCAATTAATAAACAACATATTAAAAAGAAATGCAACATTGTGGCTGTGTTTCAGATGTTCATTACATTGAATGATGAAACCAGTCTTTGTTAATCAACCCCTTTTTTCTGGCCCCTAGATACGCTATCTTAGCACCAAAAATGCCTGTCTGAATTTCTTGGAGCAGCCTCTTGTCTGCATACCTTAGTTGGAACAATAGGCCAGTTCTGTTTTTCAGGAAGGTTGCTGTTTGTCTTTGTCTTAGTTGTGACATCCCTGAGTGAGCTGATTAAGACAGTGATGGATCCAAGAAGCTGAAGGCCTTTGACAGGGATGTTTGCAGCTCAGTTCATGTGAACCATTCTATCACACCTTGTAGGAAGTTGGCTCTGTATATACTATCTCAAAGTAAGAGATAGTGTGCACAGAGTCCAAGGGTTCCCCTTAGAGGTAAAATAGTGGCAAAATTAGATACTTCTAATGCTCTATTTTGTGGTAGTGTGGTCGAACAGTAGGCTTATCAGAGGGTAGTCTTGTGCATTTTTTGTACACACACAGGCAATAAATGAGGAACACACATTCAAAGACTTAACTCCAGGCCTAGAGTTTTAATATAGAAAAATATATTTTCTTAATTTATTTTTAGAACCACAAGTTCAAGATTTGAAGTAAATACATAAAATGCAAGGTACTCCACACAGGTAAGTTAGGAACTTTGAATAAGAGCAATAGCATACACAGTTTTAGTAAAAATGGCAATAAGCTATTTTAAAAGTAGACACTGTGCAAAAATCGACAGTTCCTAGGTGAGGTAAGTAATGGTTAATTTGTCAGGTAAGTAAGACACTTACAAGTCTAAGTTCCTGGGCATAGGCAGCCCACTGTTGGGGGTTGAAGGCAACCCCAAAGTTACCACACCAGCAGCACAGTGCTGTTCAGGTGCAGAGGTCAAAGAGGAGCCAAAAACACATAGGCGCCTACAGTATGAAGAACACGGGTGCTCCGGTTCCAGTCTGCCAGCAGGTAAGTATCCGCATCCTCGGAGGGCAAACCAGGGGGGTTTTGTAGAGCACTTGGGGGGACACAAGTAGGCACAGAAAACACACCCTCAGCGGCACAGGGGCGGCTGGGTGCAGTGTGCAAAGCAGGCTTTGGGTTTTGTATTAGAATCAATGGAGGGACCAGGGGGTCACTCTAGCGGTGCAGGCAGGGCACAGGGGGGCTTCTCTGGCCAGCTACCGACTGGGCTAGGCAGAGGGTTGCCTGGTGGTCACTCCTGCACTGAGGTTCGGTTCCTTCTGGTCCTGGGGGCTGCGGGTGCAGTGCTTGGTCCAGGCGTCAGGTTCCTTGTTACAGGCAGTCGCGGTCAGGAGGCGCCTCTGGATTCTCTCTGCATGCGCCGCTGTAGGGGTCCAGGGGGGTCGTCTTGGGCTAGTCACGAGGTCACAGTCACCTGGGAGTCCTCCCTGTGGTGTTGGTTCTCTAGAGCTCGAGCCAGGGGGCGTCGAGTGCAGAGGGTGAAGTCTCACGCTTCCGGCAGGAAGAGTGAAGTCTTTGAAAGTTGCAAAGTTGTTGCTGTTGTTGTTAAGCAGAGCCGCTGCTCACTGGAGTTTCTTGGTCCTTTGGTTCAGGGCAGTCCTCTGAGGCTTCAGAGGTCACTAGTCCCTGTCGGATGCGTTGCAGGGCTTTCAGGTCAGCAGTCCTTCTTCTTGTTTCAGGTTGCAGGAATAGGATTTCCTGTGTTCTGGGGTGCCCCTAAATACTACATTTAGGCATGTGTTTAGGTCTTGGGGGCAGTTGCCAATGGCTACACCCTCTTTGTGCCTCCTCCCTGAGGGGAGAGGGGCACATCCCTAATCCTACTGGGGGAATCCTCCAAACTTAAGATGGAGGATTTCTAAAGGCAGGTGTCACCTCAGCTCATGACACCTTAGGGTCTGTCCTGACTGGTGGGTGACTCCTCCTTGTTTTTCTCATTATCTCCTCCTGCTTTGCCGCCAAAAGTGGGGGCAGTGGCCGGAGGGGCGGGCATCTCCTCTAGCTGGAATGCCCTGGGGCGCTGTAACAAAAGCGGTGAGCCTTTGAGACTCACCGCCAGGTGTTGCAGTTCCTGCAGGGGGAGGTGAGAAGCACCTCCACCCAGTACAGGCTTTGTTTCTGGCAATAGAGTGACAAAGGCTCTACCCATGTGGCCAGCAACTCGTCTGGTTGTGGCAGGCTGGCAGAAACTGGTCAGCGTAGCACTAGGAGCTCCAAGATGCCCTGTGGGTGCATCTTACAATAAATCCCACACTGGCATCAGTGTGCATTTATTGTGCTGAGAAGTTTGATACCAAACTTCCCAGATTTCAGTGTAGCCCTTATGGAACTGTGGTGTTCGTATTTGACAAACTCCCAGACCATATACTCTTTATGGCTACCCTGCACTTACAATGTCTAAGGTTTTGCTTAGACACTGTAGGGGTATAGTGCTCATGCACATATGCCCTCACCTGTGGTATAGTGCACCCTGCCTTAGGTCTGTAAGGCCTTCTAGAGGGATGACTTACCTATGCCACAGGCAGTGTGAGGTTGGCATGGCACTCTGAGGGGAGTGCCATGTTGACTTAGTCATTTTCTCCCCACCAGCATGCACAAGCTGTGAGGCAGTGTGCATGTGCTGAGTGAGGGATCCCCAGGGTGGCATAAGACATGCTGCAGCCCTTGGTGACCTTCCCTGGCATCAGGGCCCTTGGTACCAGGGGTACCATTTACAAGGGACTTATCTGAGTGCCAGGACTGTACCAATTGTGGAAGCAAAGGTACAATTTAGGGAAAGGACACTGGTGCTGGGGCCTGGTTAGCAGGGTCCCAGCACACTTTCAATCATAACTGGCATTAGGAAAAGGAAAAAAGTCAGGGGGTAACCATGCCAAGGTGGCATTTCCTTACACACCTTATAAATCACATGGATACATATATATATATATATATATATATATATATATATATATAAGTGATGTGCTATTAAAATAAAATAAAGCAAACACATGTTGTACACGTACAATCAATACTAAATGCAACACGTTTCTAAAAGGAAAATGTGCACTCTGTTACAAAAATATACAAATATATAAAATACAATGAGGGTACATAAACTATGAATGCAAAGATTATCTCATAAGTGCTTCTGGTTGAAGCACAGTTTATAAGAAAAGTGATGTGCTATTAAAATAAAATAAAGCAAACACATGTTGTACACGTACAATCAATACTAAATGCAACACGTTTCTAAAAGGAAAATGTGCACTCTGTTACAAAAATATACAAATATATAAAATACAATGAGGGTACATAAACTATGAATGCAAAGATTATCTCATAAGTGCTTCTGGTTGAAGCACAGTTTATAAGAAAAGTGTCTATCTTCAGCAGTCATCTGTTGAAGTAAGAACTGTACTCTTTCATGGCATTTAGGGCCTTTCTTCTGCTGGAGGTGATGTCCAGTCTTCTCCAGGTGAGCAGATGCAGAATGACTGGCACAGCAGTGGATTATGCTATAGGCCTCACACCTACATTTCATTGTTCTGCTGCCTCTGCACCAGTTTTAAAGTGGGACTGTACCAGTGTAATGAGTTGATGTCTTCAAACTTGTCTTCTGTGTGTGAGTGATCTCCTCCTGCAGATCGAGCAGCGACAAGGCGCAGTGCTATCTTTTTATGCGTTCATTTTGCAGCACGCATAGAGAAAAAAGCCTCCCAGGATTGTTTTAGTGCATGAAGGTGCCCCTTCCTACACAAACGCAATCCTGCCTATAACGCAGACTCCCTTGCACCATGGGGCAAGGGTGTATGCATTGGCACTAGGCTGCCAAAATGGCGCCAGGGCAATGGGAAGGGACAGGAATATGCTGTATGCCATAGATAGTACGCATTCCTGTCCATTATCTTTGAAGCAGGGCAGGGCAGCAAGGTGGCTTGCTGTGATACCGTGTGTCAAAAGCCCATAAATATGGGCTTAGGGGTCTCATTATAGACTATAAAGCACTTTTGAAAGGGCAGACTGGGCATCCAACATGTTTTTTGCGGAGTGTCTCCTCTGTCAAACTATAAATAAAGCCCATGTGTTCCGGATACCTCAGTGGATCCCCATCAGATGCTGCTGCTATGATACCCATACACCTTGTGCCCATGAGCAGATGTAAAGAACTGACAGAGTAAGACTTTATTTACATACTCATAAATATTCGGTATTAGTAAGACCTGTTATTTCCAGTGCTTAGGTATAGTGAGGAACTGAGCGATATATAAACACGTGGCACTATTATTTTATACACGTATTATTTTTGTAGTTTTATATAGAACGAACAGATTTGCCCATAATCACAGGATGTTGAGCCGAGGCCGTGACTTAAACCTGGTTCCTCAGCTCCAAGGTCGGCATTAATATTCTCAGTCATTTGTAAATCTCGCACTAGGCATACATACAGCATAGTGAACATTAAATATATTGCTGGTTGGGCAGATCAGGTGCGCAAGAAATACCCAGGCACAAAAAGGCCAGGAATGGTGAAGTAAGCAAAGAATGGAATGCTGCTCTTGGAATGTCACCAGTCAGGTACCAGGTGTTCGCGTCGTGCTCTCAGGGCTCATCGCGGAAGGAGGCCAGTATCGGGTAACAATGCAGGCATTCTATTAGCCACGGGCGTGCAGGCATGCACACCGAGGGCCTGCTCGGTAGAAGAGGCGAGGGGTCAGAGCCGGAGTGTCTGGGGGCCTTTATCACTTGGGTCATCGGTGTCCATACCACACTCGGACACTCGCCGTCTGGGCAGAGCCATAGTTTGCAGCGTGAAAACGGTCTGTCCTCAAGAGTACGAAACTAGCTGATCCTGTGTTTCTCCAGCCATGAAAATTCCTGAAATAACCCAAACACCTTCCGTGGGTTTCGGATGCTCAAACCCTTGCTGACAGCCTGCAGGGAGCACCAGTGACACAGGAGACGCAGCACCGGCGTTTCTCGGTGCACGGCAGGGGCCACGTGACGTTCCCTATGTGTTTGGATGGGAACTTGGGCGAAGTAAAAGGGCTCAGACCGCAGCGCTGATCACCAAAAAGTCAGAATGGGTCCAACAATAGGCCGTACTGTTTGATTAGTACAGGCGCTAATTCCGGAGTACATTTGTAGTACATGAATCAATTTACAGCATGTAGGGTCAGTAATATTGGTCAAGTCTGGAAACAACATCATTCCATCATCATTCCATTGCAGCTCATTGGTATCCTGCTGCTCATCTGCAGGTCTATGAATCTCCCTTAAACTTTGCCCACTGTCAGATCCCCGAGAACCCCTCTGCAGTAGGCCCTAAAGCTCCTGCTGTTTCACAGGGATTCTTTGTGTCCATTGGACAACAGGTCCTCACGTGGTCATGCTTATCCATGGGTCCAGCTCCTATTCACTCTCAATGAACAGGGTGCCCTGCTCATCCTAAGACAGTGAGGCTCTTGCCCATCACCAGTGGCACCATCCCACTATCCCTTAGGACTTTTCATTTCATTTACACTCTCAGGTCCCGTGAGCCTCCGGCAGAGACTCAAACCTCTGAGGCTTCTGCTCACATTGAGGTCCCCAGAGGCTGCTGTTCACTCTTAGGTGCCATTGGAATCCTGCTCACCCTCTGGTCTCCTCATATGCCTGTTCACCATTAGGTCCTGCATATCTTGCTCACTTTTATCCAGAGCCCAGCTCTTGCTCGGGTCAGTGAAGTCCATCTTCACCATGACATTTCCCTGAAGCTTCTGTTTTTAAGTCAGGTCCACTGGTGCTCCGCACACACTAAGGCTCTGAGATTCTTAGTCATCACCAGATCTCCAAAGTGCCCCCTCATCCCTGCGCCCTACAGTCTCCTTCTCACTCTTAGCAGTAACCCTGTTCGGTTTAGTCCTTCAAGGCTCCAGCTTACCCGAAATTCTACATGGCTTACTCAGTTCCTCGAAGCCCTGCTAACTCTCTGGGTCCCAAACCCCCCTATTTGTTTATTCTACATGGTCTCCAGATTTACCTTTGCTCACTTCCTAGGTCTTGGCTCTCACATGACCTCATTGAATGAGGATAACTTTTGATCATCCACAAATGCAGTAATGATTCACGTTCTTACACTTCCATTCCCTCCCGCGTTATAGGACCAGCAAGCTCCCTTCTGCATGGCAGACTTCTGTAGGATAGTTTCCAAAACAACGATCCAAGTCAGTGGCGCACTGACACTGGCTCTGACTTTCAGTGGCCATTTACCCACCCCAGACTTTCTTTCGCTCCATTACATAATGTGAAGCAAGTCTCTGGGTACATGGACTATGCTGCGCAGAAAAACACAGCATACAAGCAGGCATAGTTTACTTCAGACTTCAAGGCTTTCTTCCATCGGTAAAACTGGTGGCCAATACAGGTCGAATAAACTATTGAACTAGTCTACAAAATCACTGAGTGATGGAAGCGTTTATGTTCAAACGACTGGACTCTCGCAGGGCAAACTCAGCCTTTCATCCTTTCAAGACAGTTAAGTGGGTACCAATGTGCTGGATACTGAAAATAACCATCATTTTAAAGCCAAGAGGAATTTCAGTTCATGGTCTACTTTCTATAAAAAGTCACTGTTTTGTCATCTGCAGTAGGCCAGCAACCATAGCCGCAGCAACAGCAGGAAAGAAGTGAAGGTTTTGCTCCTTTGACCCCTGCTCTCCAGAAAAATGTGATTAGTACAACTGCGTTCCCAGCCATCCTTTCTTGAGTCCCCCTAAATTCTCTTCTAAATTATCCATTGAAATTGTACACTACACAGAAGGAGTTGAGTATGTGTGTTTCCTGTGTTTTCAACCTATATGGAGGGGTAAACTGGAGGATCGAGGGGGGTACTGTTAATCCCTGTAATTAAAGAGATAAAGAAAATAATGCGTGTGATTGAAGAGAAAGAGAGAAAAGATGGAAGCTAAACTCTTTGACACTGGCTGTGACTCTGTGTCACCCAGCTACTCTTCCCTCGTCTGTCCTTTTTCATTGTTCCTCAATAATTGGGAGCTTATACTTGAGGTGTAGCCTGCTGTGACAGCACACTGGACAAGGGGCCAAGGCGTGAGCTCGGAGGCCCCGGAGACAGGTGCAGGCCAGATCTGACCGCTCAAGGGCAGTGGCCATCGGTTTTGAATTTTGTAGTTTCTCAGGGTCAGCAGCCATTGGCAGCTCATTGTGATGTGTTTTTGTAATGGCGGATAGTGTATGCTCTGCTCCGTTTGTGTCATTTCTCGTTGCCTTTTTTCTCTGTTATTGCTTTTGGTTTGTGCCATCTCTCATGTGCATTGCCCTCTATTAGTGTTTTTTCTCATTGCCATTTTCCTTTTTCTTTTGAATTGCCCCTTGTGCCATTTGTGTTAGTCACTACCCTTTGTTTTTCCCGCTTTTTTCTTGTCCCCCTGTGCTTGTAACTTCTTCCCGATGTCCCCCTTCCAGCCCTCCCACTCGTGCTTCCTGCACCTGTCTCTCCACACGGACAAAAGTACACACACGTACACTCTCCCCTCGTCTCTGTTTTGAAGATGCATGGTGGTTATTTTATCAAATAAGGAGTTTTAAGTACCCCTAACAATCCCCATTCCTTTCCCTTTCCACTGCCCCTGAAGCCTCCCTCGTGCTGTGCTTCTCATATAGTTTATTTTACCATAATATGCCAGCATGATTTTTGTAAAATCTGAAGCTCACCCCCCCTAATCTTACTTAATCTTACTGACCAAGCTAAGCCCCTGCCTGACCACTGCAAGGGAGGTTTGATATGGTTCTCCCCACAATAAATGCTTGAAAAAAATGCTAATATGTTGTATTTTAGAACACATTTTTCATTACAGAACTTGTCCAATATTTGTATGGATGGATGGAGACAGGAGACAGAACTTCATGGCTCAATGAATAAAAAATGAATAGTAGAATTGTGAGGAGTCGTGGATGAATTAATTCAAGAGTGGATGAAAATGAATAAAGACTTTTAGCACCATGGAGCAAATTGTCTCAATGCACTGAACACCAGTGAATGATCTCGTTTTCACAGTAGTTCCTGCATTAAAACATCACCCTCCCCAAAACCTACTACCATCAATACGTATGAAAAATACACAGCATGAATTTGTGGAACACAGTGCGCTGATTTAGCACCTTAAAGAACCAAAACGCATTAAGCGTTGATCTAAAATGTGACCATAAGGGGGATAACCACACAATGGCTGAATTACACAGCATGGAACTATGAAACCTTGCACTAATCCAGGCGTCCACTGGACTCCAATGTGTGATCCTAGGCAATTCATTTTTCACAGTGTCTCCTGTACGTTCCTCATCACATCAGAACAGCATAAAATTCATCAGTTCCGCGTATGCCCTGCACAAAAGCAAAATACTATAATATTGCTTAATTTATAGTACTACAATCAACCATGTATAATGGGCCCAATACAGCTGACTTTCCTCTTGGTTTACTAATAGAATCATTGCCAGGGAAGTGGTAGAGGGAACATGAATGTTTTTAAGTTCATGAATAGAAGCTATATCATCTAATATTTGCGACTCCATGCAACAACAAAAATTTCATATACTAAACTGTAATGCGTTAGAAAGATCAAATTAAAAGGAAATGCACTATTTTGAATTTAAAGGAGTCTTTATCACTGTACTCTCTTTATCATATATGTAGGAAAGTATCCTCTTTTTGGCATGGTTACCCCCACTTTTTGCCTGATGTCAGTGTGTTTTGAATGTGTTCACTGGGATCCTGCTAACCAGGACCCCAGTGACTCTGCTCTCTTCCCCTAAATTTGGTTGCTGGACTGGACCCGCCACAAGCCGACAATCTGCAACTACAGCAACGATCCTGCTCTGCAACATTGTTTCTCCAGCTTCTTCCAGCAACTGCAACATTTCCCTGGCTGTGCATTCCCTGAGGGTGATGAGATTTCAGTCTGCACAAGGAGCAAGAAGGAGTCTCCCTTGGAGTGAGGGAGTCACTCCCCTGCATCCGCAGGCACCAACTGCAACAATGACCGGCTGCGTGGATATCCTCTCCCCCAGAGCTGTGTGGATCCTGCTTCATGGCTGGTGGTCTGGAGTGGTCCTCTTGGTCCTCTCTATCAGCTGTCTAACTTGGGAGACATTAAGCCCTTTCCTTTCCACGCAGGACAGTACCCCCATGCACCATGTCTCTTGCAGCTTGCAAGACTTGTTGGCATCTCCTCCAAGGGATCTTCAGGCTCCACGTAGCCCCGCCCCCCAACACTCTTTCCTGAGATGCACAGCCCTCTGCATGCTTCTCCAGCAATGTGGGACTCCTTTCTAGGTGCTGCATTGACCTCACAGCGGCTCCTGTGCTTGCTGCCTGTGGGTCGCCTGTGGGGGCTGTCTCCTCTTCCTGTGACTCCAAGGGCTAGTTGGCTGGCCTCCTGATCTGAAGCCTCATGGATACAAGAGCAACCTTGTACCAGTACCTGGACTCTGCCATCTGCGGATCTACCCTGCTAAGTGGTGCCACCCCAGTCCTGGATCCTTGGAAGTGGACTTCAATAGCCAGCCTCTGTGGATTCAGTCAAACTGATGCATCGTTTCTGCTGCACGTTGCAACCCAAGCAGAACCGACACATTGCCCCTGCAGTGTCGATTGGACCTGTTGCAAACACCCACATTGTATCGCAGCCTGTCAATGCCCCAACCAGGAAATGCATCCCTGGCACAAGCCCATGCATCTCTCAAAGACAGCCTCATCAACAATGACAGACTCCGCATTGCAGCCTCGCAGCTCTGCGGAACCGATGCATCACCATGACTGCGTGCTGCATCACAAGCCCCGTTAACAGGATCCTCGATGGTGATGCAGGCCCTCACATTGAAGCCTCGCTGTATCTTTTGAAACAATGCATGGCTTTGGCTTAATGATACATCTTCGACACAGATCCTCACAGTGCTCAACAAACCAGGATTTTAGGTACTTTGTTCAGCAGGCCTAACTGGGTCCCTGTAGCTGGTCTGCACTCCTCTAGGATTGACATGAACTTGTGTCTTTGTCTCAGTCTGGTATGACCAGATATCCACATTCAGGTGTCCACAGTTGGAGCTTTGTGCTTTTTACAGCTGCTTTCACTAAGATTATCTCTGATTCTTTTGATTGGATTTTTGTTGTTTTGGGCATGATTTATTTATTAAAATCAGTTCTATTTTTCTAACTTGGTGTGGTCTCCTTTTTGTGTGGTGTTTGCATTATATTACTGTTTGAAGTGTTGCACAAATACTTTGCACATTCACTCAAAGTTAAGCCTGAGTGCTTTGGGCCAAGCTACCAGAGGGTTGAGCACAGGGTTGGCTTGTGCCTCACCCTAACAAAGACTGTTGTAGATGCTTGACTAGGGCTCACACCACAATCAACCAACAACCCAATTCTCACACACAGTGTCGAAGAATCACTAAATTCACAACAAGGTATGCCACTAAGAAAACTGGGTAAAATAAGGATTGAAGACCAGTGGCCAAGGGAATGGAATCCTAGAAACGCTTGCACCACCAAAAATGTATAAGGGTCTTGGCTTGCCAATTACAGTTCTTTACTGATTGTTCATAAAACATTAGGTCTGAATAAAAAATTGACATCTTCTATTTAAACCACAATTGGCATTAGATCTCCCTTTTTCCATAAGTTAAAAATTTTGAAAATATTTTAACAATGATTCAACAGTGTAAGTGGTGTAAATGCCAGCTGATAACGCAATATTAGAAGCTGAATAGAAAAAGAAAGATCAGTTTTATAGATATTATCGACTAAGGCTGCATCTTCAAAAGATTATGCTGATTAGGAGGAGCCAGTAGCCAACAAAGAGACCAATTGAGTCACAGATGGGACCTTATTTTAGAATGCATCAAAATAATACACTTAGCCAAAAGCGAAGACAGGCTGGTCTTTCTCACGCTGTAGTTCCATTCCTTTTTCCAAAATGTTTCTAACTGCTACATAAACTAGTAAAGAATCAGAATTTCGTGAAAGAACTCTTGCAAAACAAATCCTCCTGATTATCCTGGTGGAAATGCGAGGTTATTTCTAATATGTACAAGGATACCTTTAATCTCTGTGAATTGCAGATACATGCCAATTAGGTTCTCTGCCTTTGTTTCGTTCTCATTACCATGCTCAGCGCACTCCGGAGCAGAATGTTCCTTCAATGCATAAGCCAAGGCTTCATCAATTACACTTTGCAACTCCCCAGTAAAGAAAGATATGGTGTCAGAAGTTGCCTCTTCTCAAGGCTCCTGAGTGTGTTTTTGTTTAGCAGCGCGCTTCCCCCTGTGCTCTATGCTGGGATCACTTAGGAACGCAGGATGCAGCGAGGATGCTGAATATATAAATCCCGAGCTTACAGTTCTCTCCCTCCTATCACAACAAAAATATATCTGCTATATATCGTGAATATGGTAGCGAGGCCTAACACCAATTATTGTATGCAACCACAAAATGCTGAATATGCCACCACTGCTAGTTACGGGCCACGAGGGAAGCTATCTGCCCTTTTTATTAATCCCGGTTCACGTCACCGGACATACCATTCTGTAACTAAATGACACGGGACATTAACAACACCTCCCTCCACTAGTGGGCGTCATGGGCTGGCCCATGACGAACATAACAGACATCCTGACCGGAACATGGTCACATCTGCTCTTCTCTTTTTTTTTTTTTTTTTTTTTTTTACATAAGAGGGTCAAGGCTTATTGTGAAATGCGCTGTAGTACTCCTAAAGCCGACAGAGGCAAATGTTTAGTCTTCCCTTTTCCCTTGTTATAGCTGAGCACAAGGTACGTACGAACTGTTAATGAAATAGCGCTAGAATATTAAAGCACTGCTGCACTTCTGTTCCCAGAAGTCAGCACCAGCATGGTGTCCAGTGTCGATAGAGCACAAAACGCAGGGGGCAGCGAAAAAATGATGCTTTAATTATAAACAATAACAATAACCTATTATTTTTTACCTTTACCTTACAATAAAGGCAATAAAGGTTCCGACCGCCAGGAACAGGATGGCGGTGAGGGGTGTCGTGGGGCCCCTGGGGGCCCCTGCAGTGCCCATGCCAATGGCATGGGCACTGCAAGGGCCCCCGTAAGAGGGCCCCACTTTGAATTCCAGTGTCTGCTTTGCAGACACTGGAATTCGCGACGGGTGCCACTGCACCCGTCGCACATCCTCCACTCCGCCGGCTCCATTCGGAGCCGGCTTCCTCGTGGGGAGGGGTTTCCCGCTGGGCTGGCGGGCGGCCTTCTGGCGGTCGCCCGCCAGCCCAGCGGGAAAGCCAGAATGGCCTCCGCGGTCTTTCGACCGCGGAGCGGCCATATGGCGGCTCCCTCCAGGCGGGCGGCTCCCGCCGCCCGCCGGGGTCAGAATGACCCCCTATCTCCGTTCCAGCAGTTTGATTCACTGCTCATTAAATGTAAAAGGGCGCCAACCTTTCCAACATTTAATTTAATTTAGTCTCTGACTATTTGGACTAACAAGGCCCGTCAGTCTTCATAGCAACCTTGCAAGCACTAGGGTCATGATTTGAATAGTGCAACAGGTGCAGTGGCACAGGGCCAAATGCTCAAACACCACACTGAACACCGATTAGTGATATATTTTGCTACTAAACAAGCAGTCAAAGTGCAGTTACATCGCAGGCACTATGGTCCTGATTTCAATGGTGCAGCAGGGGCAGTAGCACATGAGCCCAAAGATCTAGGAAGTAAGTAAATATTTTATTGGTTGATTACTTAAAATTATTACAATATAATCTAAAAATCATTTAAAATAACTACAATATTTTACAGTTACCACACAAATCACAGCTTTTCATGATTACAGCATAATAAAAGAACAAATCTGTCCTATTGTTGCTGATAATTTTTAAATGTCATGTCAAGTTAATGTTTCTACAACACTTGGAAAATATATACTGGATGACTGGTGTCATACAGAACAATCAAAAGTCACTCTAATTATGTGCTATTTTGAATAGGTATTAAAATCGAGTCTGACTCTATCTTTAGGCTGGATGCAGCAGGTTGTCAACCAAACACAAAAACTTCACTAACTGGCGCATTGCCAAGATTGACCTGTCAGACAGTCAAAAATTTACATCTTCCTGGCATGTTCTCACGTCTTCAGCTAAACATATGGTTTCAGCAAAGATCGTCACGCATGAAATAATTTCGGACAAGTACAAATTATGTGTAGCAGCGTTTCTCTTTTGTAGCCACATAGTCTGCAGCACATTGTTGTCAATTGCTGAGATCATCTTGGTAAACCATCCTTGGTAATGTACCTGCCTAGTCTCAGTCGTAAAAACGTATTCTTTATGTAAGTTAAGAAGTGAGCTCTCAATAGGGCTGAAGTTCAAGCTTTCATAACTGTTGACAACAGACCAACCACTCCTTTCGATTAGGAGGGCATTTTTATCCCTCTCAAATGATAACTGCTTCACTGATCGATTTATCAGGATTCTTAGACTTGCTTTGTTGGTACTCAGAGAAGTAAGCTCTCCAAGCAATCGTATACTGAGAATTAATAATTTTCTGCCAACACAGCTTAACTAATGTGTCTGATGGAGAAAGAAATAACATATAAAGACATTTTAAAAAGGCAATCTGTCTTACTAACTCGACAGGGGTCAAGGCACACGTGAAATAATGATATAAGATCAGTAGTCCATAAGTGCTACATTAACAAATCAATGATCGAATCTAAATAGATATGCAGGTTGGCAGAAATTCCAATTGAGTCCTTAGGGTGTAGAGTTCATCTTTTAATGGAACAGAAAAACAGCAAGAACATCCAACACGTGTTTTGTCATAGGAGAAAATGCTCCCCACGACTCCCTCAAGGCTCAATAAGGCATGGTGCAAAGTTCAAAGCAATAAGTGGCAAAGCAGTCTCTCGAGCGTTTAGAATCACTGAACAGGTCTTTTGGCTCTGTATGTAAAATCCGTAAAGAGTAATCACAGGTGGTGTATAATTAGACACCACCAGAGCTCGCTGTGAGAAAAAAACACACAAAATATTGTGTTACGGAGCCATAAGTCCAGAGCTGTGCGGGTGCTCATTTCTGCTGTCTATTATTAAGCTGTCTTACTAACGTTTGATTCTGTAGCCAAAACTCAGATTTCTGCGTGACCTATGTCCTTTGGCACTTTAAGAATCGATTTATAGGCCTTTATTTGTAGCTTATTCAACAATATAGCGTCTCGGCCGGAAAAAATGATGGCTGTATAAGCCAACACAGGTACCAGTTTTGCCACCATAACTTTAACCATACATACATAATTTGAGCATACTAACTTGCTTTTCAAGGTTCTTAAAGAATAGATATTGGTTGCATTTTTTACATGGCCTTTAAATGAAACTCTACTGTCAAAAATGACCCCCAGACATTTATATGATCTAAAATGCTCTATAGGTTCGCCACTAACAGCCCACGATTGAGATTTCACTTTTAAGTGGCCTATTGTGGTGATTTCTTTTTTTTATTTGTTCTATTTCTAACCAGTGACTGATACATAGTCATCAAATGATTTTATTATCTGCTGTAGTCCTGTTGGTGTATTGGTAAGTAGTACTGTATGTAGGAGGCTGGACTGGCTTGTAGTGAGTACCAAGGGATACTTGCACCTTGCACCAGGCCCAGTTATCCCTTATTAGTGTATAGGGTGTCTAGCAGCTTAGGCTGATAGATAATGGTAGCTTAGCAGAGCAGCTTAGGCTGAACTAGGAGACGTGTGAAGCTACTACAGTACCACTTAGTGTCATATGCACAATATCATAAGAAAACACAATACACAGTTATACTAAAAATAAAGGTACTTTATTTTTATGACAATATGTCAAAGTATCTTAGAGTGTACCCTCAGTGAGAGGATAGGAAATATACACAAGATATATATACACAATAGCAAAAATATGCAGTATAGTCTTAGAAAACAGTGCAAACAATGTATAGTTACAATAGGATGCAATGGGGAAACATAGGGATAGGGGCAACACAAACCATATACTCCAAAAGTGGAATGCGAACCACGAATGGACCCCAAACCTATGTGACCTTGTAGAGGGTCGCTGGGACTATTAGAAAATAGTGAGAGTTAGAAAAATAACCCTCCCCAAGACCCTGAAAAGTGAGTGCAAAGTGCACTAAAGTTCCCCTAAGGACAAAGTAGTCGTGTTAGAGGAATAATGCAGGAAAGACACAAACCAGCAATGCAACAACTGTGGATTTCCAATCTAGGGTACCTGTGGAACAAGGGGACCAAGTCCAAAAGTCACAAGCAAGTCGGAGATGGGCAGATGCCCAGGAAATGCCAGCTGCAGGTGCAAAGAAGCTTCGACTGGACAGAAGAAGCTGAGGTTTCTGCAGGAACGAAAAAGGCTAGAGACTTCCCCTTTGGTGGACGGATCCCTCTTGCCGTGGAGAGTCGTGCAGAAGTGTTTTCCTGCCAAAAGAACGCCAACAAGTCTTGCTAGCTGCAAATCGTGCAGTTAGCGTTTTCGGACGCTGCTGAGGCCCAGGAGGGACCAGGAGGTCGCAAATTGGACCAGCAGAGAGAGGGGACGTCGAGCAAGACAAGGAGCCCTCTCTGAAGCAGGTAGCACCCAGAGAAGTGCCAGAAACAGGCACTACGAGGATGCGTGAAACGGTGCTCGCCGAAGTTGCACAAAGGAGTCCCACGTCGCCTGAGACCAACTTAGAAAGTCGTGCAATGCAGGTTAGAGTGCCGTGGACCCAGGCTTGGCTGTGCACAAAGGATTTCCGCCGGAAGTGCACAGGGGCCGGAGTAGCTGCAAAGTCGCGGTTCCCAGCAATGCAGCCCAGCGAGGTGAGGCAAGGACTTACCTCCACCAAACTTGGACTGAAGAGTCACTGGACTGTGGGGGTCACTTGGACAGAGTCGCTGGATTCGAGGGACCTCGCTCGTCGTGCTGAGAGGAGACCCAAGGGACCGGTAATGCAGCTTTTTGGTGCCTGCGGTTGCAGGGGGAAGATTCCGTCGACCCACGGGAGATTTCTTCGGAGCTTCTGGTGCAGAGAGGAGGCAGACTACCCCCACAGCATGCACAAGCAGGAAAACAGTCGAGAAGGCGGCAGGATCAGCGTTACAGAGTTGCAGTAGTCGTCTTTGCTACTATGTTGCAGGTTTGCAGGCTTCCAGCGCGGTCAGCAGTCGATTCCTTATCAGAAGGTGAAGAGAGAGATGCAGAGGAACTCGGCTGAGCTCATGCATTCGTTATCTAAAGTTTCCCCAGAGACAGAGACCCTAAATAGCCAGAAAAGAGGATTTGGCTACCTAGGAGAGAGGATAGGCTACTAACACCTGAAGGAGCCTATCAGCAGGAGTCTCTGACGTCACCTGGTGGCACTGGCCACTCAGAGCAGTCCAGTGTGCCAGCAGCACCTCTGTTTCCAAGATGGCAGAGGTCTGGAGCACAGTGGAGGAGCTCTGGACACCTCCCAGGGGAGGTGCAGGTCAGGGGAGTGGTCACTCCCCTTTCCTTTGTCCAGTTTCGCGCCAGAGCAGGGCTAAGGGGTCCCCTGAACCGGTGTAGACTGGCTTATGCAGAATTGGGCACCTCTGTGCCCAACAAAGCATTTCCAGAGGCTGGGGGAGGCTACTCCCCCCCTGCCTTCACACCATTTTCCAAAGGGAGAGGGTGTCACACCCTCTCTCAGAGGAAGTTCTTTGTTCTGCCATCCTGGGCCAGGCCTGGCTGGACCCCAGGAGGGCAGCTGCCTGTCTGAGGGGTTGGCAGCAGCAGCAGCTGCAGTGAAACCCCAGGAAGGGCAGTTTGGCAGTACCAGGGTCTGTGCTACAGACCACTGGGATCATGGGATTGTGCCAACCATGTCAGGATGGCATAGAGGGGGCAATTCCATGATCATAGACATGTTACATGGCCATATTCGGAGTTACCATTGTGAAGCTACATATAGGTAGTGACCTATATGTAGTGCACGCGTGTAATGGTGTCCCCGCACTCACAAAGTTCAGGGAATTGGCTCTGAACAATGTGGGGGCACCTTGGCTAGTGCCAGGGTGCCCTCACACTAAGTAACTTTGCACCCTACCTTTACCAGGTAAATGTTAGACATATAGGTGACTTATAAGTTACTTAAGTGCAGTGTAAAATGGCTGTGAAATAACGTGGACGTTATTTCACTCAGGCTGCAGTGGCAGGCCTGTGTAAGAATTGTCAGAGCTCCCTATGGGTGGCAAAAGAAATGCTGCAGCCCATAGGGATCTCCTGGAACCCCAATACCCTGGGTACCTCAGTACCATATACTAGGGAATTATAAGGGTGTTCCAGTAAGCCAATGTAAATTGGTAAAAATGGTCACTAGCCTGTTAGTGACAATTTGGAAAGAAATGAGAGAGCATAACCACTGAGGTTCTGATTAGCAGAGCCTCAGTGAGACAGTTAGTCACTACACAGGTAACACATTCAGGCACACTTATGAGCACTGGGGCCCTGGGTTACCAGGGTCCCAGTGACACATACAACTAAAACAACATATATACAGTGAAAAATGGGGGTAACATGCCAGGCAAGATGGTACTTTCCTACAATGTATCATCAGCATAGTGTAAGTACTTAATGTTGTAGTCTGCAAAGCTGTTTCGGGAGATCAGCCATGAAGAGGTTGATCAAACATGGTGCAAGGACGAAGCCCTCCATCAGCCATGTGTGGTGTTACATTTCTGGGACAGACTACTGTGGTTCCCCTAGCTTCACCTGAACCCATGTATTGGTGTACAGCGAGATTATAAGGTCAAGAGGAGGATGAGGTACACCCCAAGCTGCATGTTTTGCCCATAACCGGTCTCTTGGAACAGTGTCAAATGCGGCCTTCAGGTCTACAAAGCAGATATATATTTTCTGTTTCTTTAGAATAGCTCTTTAGGCCATAAGAATGATGATCAGCAGGTTAGTGATTATCAAATATCCTTTTCTAACTTTTGTTTGATAAATAGGTATTATGTTATTAGAAGCAGCCCAATCTTCAATCTCCTCAAGAAGGTGAAATGCAAATATTTTTGCCTCAGCATCGGTCAAAGCAATAAGACGATGATTCACGGGACTGTCAACAGGACCATTCTTGTAGATGGGCTGAATTATACTCCCCTGCCAAGATTCTGGGATTCACTTAGTTATTAAAATCTCGTTAAGAGGGCATGGTCTGGCCGTGGAGAGAAATGGCCGCCTGAATCCGGAGCTCCGCGTGCCAGATTGTGCCAGGGGAAGACAGAGGGGCCGCCAACCACCAAGAGTGTTTCCCTCACCTCCCGCTACCCTCCCTGAATGGACGGCAGGAGTTCCCGGACCCGTTGGGCACCCACGAGGGGCGGGGGTGCTGACAGAGCACCACGGCCCTCAGCCACACGGGGAGCCGCAGCCTCAATTTCACCCTTGCTAGGAAGGAGAGTGATGTAGGAGGGCCCACTGGGGCAGATCACGCTCGGCCACGGACTAGTGGGCCAGACCTGCCCATACCCTCTGAGCTCCAAGGGGGCCTGCTCATACTCCCCCCAAGCTCCTAGGGGGCCCGCAGGAGACAGTGGCATGAGGTTGGGGTGGCGCGGACTGCCCACCTTCTCTACCACCCTGGGCAAGATCAAGGTTTTCGCCTGCGAACGGCCGCATTATACGACCCGCCGGAGGTTGGACTCAGCATGAAGAATCCCAATATCCACTAGTGGGGGCGGGCTTCTACAGCGCTCAACTTTTACCGCTTGGCCCCCCCCTTCTGCATAGCCCGCATAATCAACCTATATATCCCAGCCCGCCGCCTCTGGGGCCGCTGGGACAGGGAGAAGAGCCTTTCTCGGGAAGCTGATGGCAGAGCTTCCGTGGTGGTAACGAAGGGCTGGGTCAGGTCACGTAGATTCACTGGCCCTCTCCGCAGCAGCTATGGGTCCACGACCCCCTCTCCATAGTGGGGAATTCTTCTGGAGGTGAGGCCTGGCACCCGCATGAGGAGAGTACTGCCCGCCTGCACAAGCGGCTGGCAACTACTGCAGGACCATCTAGCCCCGATAAGACACGCTAAATACAGCACGCGACGGGGTCATATGCTATGGTTGGGCCCGATCAGGACAGGCTTTGGCGAGAGCTTTGGGGACGCCCAGGGGCCAACCCGTTTAATGGCACTACAGTGGGACACTTAGGCCCTCATTCCAACCCTGGCGGTCTCTGACCGCCAGGGCGGAGGGCAGCGGAAGCACCGCCAACAGGCTGGCGGTGCTTCCAGGGCTATTCTGACCGCGGCGGTAAAGCCGCGGTCAGAAAAGGGGAACCGGCGGTTTCCCGCCGGTTTTCCCCTGGCCCAGGGAATCCTCCATGGCGGCGCTGCTTGCAGCGCCACCATGGGGATTCCGACCCCCTTCCCGCCAGCCTGTTTCTGGCGGTTTTCACCGACAGAACCAGGATGGCGGGAACGGGTGTTGTGGGGCCCCTGGGGGCCCCTGCACTTCCCATGCCACTGGCATGGGCATGGGCAGGGCATGGGCATGGGCAGTGCAGGGGCCCCCTAACAGGGCCCCATACAGATCTTCACTGTCTGCTTTGCAGACAGTGAAAATCGAGACGGGTGCCACTGCACCCGTCGCACCCCTGCAACTCCGCCGGCTCCATTCGGAGCCGGCTTCCTCGTTGCAGGGGCTTTCCCGCTGGGCCGTCGGGCGATCTTCTGGCGATCGCCCGCCGGCCCAGCGGGAAAGTCAAAATGACCCCGCGGTCTTATGACCGCGGTGCGGTCTTTCGGCGGTTTCCGACCGGCAGGCGGTGCCCGCCGCCCGCCGAAGTCGGAATGAGGGCCTTAGTCTCATGCACCTCCTATACCCCACGAACAGGACAGGCTGTCTAAGCTGATTGCTGCTGGAATCACACACCCACCCAGCCCCCCAGGTGCACACAGAGGGGTCCTGGTAACGGATCTTTAGCACAGAGGAGATGCCTTCAGATCTCACGCTGTTGCATCGTCTCCTCGTTGACAAGGTGATACTCCGGAGTTCCTCAGAACCCTCCTTTCCAGTCGGCAATGCCCACCGGCAAATCATCAGGTAAACACTCCCGCCAACTGCTGTTTTCAGAAGCTATTGTGCAACCTAAGCCCATTGCGTCGCCGAAGATCCCCCCGCTCTGTGACCCCGACGGGCTGACCCTGGCTCGGCTGGTGCCACGGAGCACATACTCCAGGAAATCACTGCTGTGGGACGCCGCTTGGAAGCAATGGACTCGAAGATTTCAGACCTGTCCGCGGCTTCCACCTCCATAAGGGCTGACATAGCTTGCTTTCAAGTTAAGGTCACAGACTTGGACCATCACCTCACAACTGTTGAAGGCCAACTTGCAATGCTGCTGGAGCAGGACTCAGAGCTGCCGTTCCTCCGTGCAAAATCACAGACTTGGAAGATAGGAGTCGGAGGGACAACGTCCTTTTTTTTGGAATACCGGGGCATAAGGATGCTCAGATGTCAGGGCTTTTCTCAAAGACTTCCTACCTGAACTCACAGGCCTCGTCTTTTCCCCGCCGTTGGAGTTTCAAAGGGCCCACAGAATCGGTCCTCCGCATAAAGCTAACGCGAGAAAGCCACATCCCATCATCGCATGCTTTCTACGCCACGACCAGGCACGCCAAATCATACCTGCTGCCAGGACTCAGGGTCTGTATTCTCTAGAGGTTCATGAGATACGGGTGGCCACAGACTTCTCAAGAGAAACTAACGAGAAACGGAAAGTATTTTTGGCCCTCCGACTACAACTGAGGAACATGAACATCAAATTTGGCATCTTTGAGCCTGCTCGTATGTGGATCACACAGGATGGTAGATCCAGAGACTTCCTCGAACCTGCGAACCTCTGTTCCTTTTTGGAAGGCCTTCCCACCCAACCTATGGACCATGCTCCCGCTCACCTAAAGCCAGGCTCTCCTGACCTAGAAGACCCTCCCTCCAACTCTGATCCTAACAAACATGTTGCTTATGCTGCAATGCAGAAGAGCGGTAGGACCTATGATCGCTCACAGAAATCACAGGAAGGCCGAGAACACGCTCTCCAGGCTGTGATTGTTCTCACCCAGGATCAGGCAGAGACAAATCCCGCTCCCCCTTGAAACCAATGCCCCTTACAGATCGACCGCAATGAAGAACTTTTGAAGCAGTCAGGGTGTCTCACCTAGTAGCCCGGAGCGTGCACTCATCCACTTGATGGCTAAGTACCCTGTCCATCTCTTCCATATGTGCCTACTTTTGCCATAATTAGAGTTGATGACTCTGTTGTTGTTATTGTTGATATTGTTCTTACCTCTGTATACATGGCTGCCACAACAAATGATATTCTGGGCATACTCTGCCATTTTTTCGATACTGCCATTGTAATGGGCTCCATGGGTATTGCGTATATGGAGGAAGTTGGCTCTGTATATACTATCTCAAAGTAAGAGATAGCGTGCACAGAGTCCAAGGGTTCCCCTTAGAGGTAAGATAGTGTCAAAATTAGATAACTCTAATGCTCTATTTTGTGGTAGTTTGGTCGAGTGGTAGGCTTATCAGAGGGTAGTGTTAAGCATTTGTTGTACACACACAGGCAATAAATGAGGAACACACACTCAAAGACCTAACTACAGGCCAATAGTTTTATATAGAAAAATATATTTTCTTAATTTATTTTTAGAACCACAAGTTCAAGATTTGAAGTAAATACATAAAATACAAGGTACTCCACACAGGTAAGTTAGGAACTTTGAATTAGAGCAATAACATATACAGTTTTTGTTAAAATGGCAATAAGCTATTTTAAAAGCGGACACGTTGCAAATATCAACAGTTCCTGGGGGAGGTGAGTATTGGTTAGATTGTGAGGTAAGTTAGACACTTACAAGTCTCAGTTCCTGGGCATAGGCAGCCCACCATTGGGGGTTCAAGGCAACCCCAAAGTTACCACATCAGCAGCTCAGGGCCGGTCAGGTGCAGAGGTCACAGAGGTGCCCAAAACACATAGGCGCCTATGGCGAACAGGGGTGCTCTGGTTCCAATCTGCCAGCATGCAAGTACCCGCGTCCTCAGGGGGCAGACCAGGGGGGGTTTGTAGAGCACTGGGGGGGGACACAAGTAGACACACAAAACACACCCTCAGCGGCACAGGGGTGGCCGGGTGCAGTGTGCAAAGCAGGCGTCGGGTTTTGTATTGGTTTCAATGGAGGGACCCGGGGGTCACTCTAGCGGTGCAGGCAGGCACAGGAGGGGGGCTTTCGGGCCAGCCACCACCTGGGCTAGGCAGAGGGTCGCCTGGGGGGTCACTCCTGCACTGAGGTTCGGTTCCTTCTGGTCCTGGGGGCTGCGGGTGCACTGCTTGGTCCAGGCGTCGGGTCCCTTGTTGCAGGCAGTCGCAGTCAGGGGGAGCCTCTGGATTCTCTCTACAGGCGTCGCTGTGGGAGTCCAGGGGGGTCATCTCGGGCTACTCATGGGGTTGCAGTCGCCGGGGAGTCCTCCCTATGGTGTTGGTTCTCTGGATCTCGAGCCGGGGGCGGCGGGTGCAGGGTGTGAAGTCTTACGCTTCCAGTGGGAAGAGTGAGATCGTTAAAGGTTGTAGAAAAGTTGCAAGTTTGTTGCTGGTTATTGAGCAGAGCCGCTGCTCACAGGAGTTTCTTGGTCCTGGGGTTCAGGGCAGTCCTCTGAGGCATCACTGGTTGCAGGTTTTCTAGTCAGGAGACAGGCCGGTTGGGCTGAGACCAAAGCAGTTGCCGTCTTCCGTTGTCTCTGCAGGCTTGTAGGTCAGCAGTCCTTCTTTTTAGTTCAGGTTGCAGGAATCTTATTTCCTGGGTTCTTGGGTGCCCCTAAATACTACATTTAGGGGTGTGTTTAGGTCTGGGAGGGCAGTAGCCAATGGCTACAGTCCTGGAGGGTGGCTACACCCTCTTTGTGCCTCCTCCCTGAGGGAAGGGGGGCACATCCCTAATCCTATTGGGGGAATCCTCCAAAACTAAGATGGAGGTTTTCTAAAGGCAGGGGTCACCTCCGCTCATGGCACCTTAGGGGCTGTCCTGACTGTTGGGTGACTCTTCCTTGTTTTTCTAATTATCTCCTCCAGCCTTGCCGCCAAAAGTGGGGGCAGTGGCCGCAGGGGCGGGCATCTCCACTAGCTGGGATGCCCTGTGGCGCTGTAACAAAAGGGGTGAGCCTTTGAGGCTCACCGCCAGGTGTTACAGTTCCTGTAGGGGGAGGTGAGAAGCACCTCCACCCAGTACAGTCTCTGTTCCTGGCTACAGAGTGACAAAGGCACTCTCCCCATGTGGCAGGCAACTCGTATGGTTGTTGCAGGCTGGCAGAAACTGGTCAGCCCCACACTAGAAGTCGGGTTGGTATTCAGGGGGCATCTCTAAGATGCCCTCTGGGTGCATTTTACAATAAATTCCACACTGGCATCAGTGTGCATCTATTGTGCTGAGAAGTGTGATACCAAACTTCCCAGTTTTTAGCGTAGCCATTATGGTGCTGTGGAGTTCGTGTTTGACAGACTCCCAGACCATATACTCTAATGGCTACCCTGCACTTACAATGTCTAAGGTTTTGCTTAGACACTGTAAGGGCATAGTGCTCATGCACATATGTCCTCACCTGTGGTATAGTGCACCCTGCCTTAGGGTAAGGCCTGCTAGAGGGGTGACTTACCTATGAAACAGGCCGTGTGAGGTTGGCATGGAGTGCCATGTCGACTTAGTCATTTTCTCCCCACCAGCACACACAAGCTGTGAGGCAGTGTGCATGTGCTGAGTGAGGGGTCCCCTGGGTGGCATAAGACATGCTGCAGCCCTTAACCCCTTCTGTGCCGCGGACGTAGTGGTTACGTCCCGCGGCACAGTGCTGCTGTGCCGAGGACGTAACCACTACGTCCTCGGCACACAGCCCAGAGGGAGCGCTCTCGCTCCCTCTGTGTGCTTCCACCCCACCCCCCAAAGTCAGGGATGGAAGGGGAAGCCCTTCCCCTTCCACCCCCGACGCCCCCACCCCACCATAATGACGTCAGCGCGCGATCGCGCGCTGACTTCATTATGGGATCCTCGCCGCACAGGAAGCCATTTGCTTCCTGTGCGGCGACGAGTCAAGAGGTGAGTTCCTCTTCCCGGTGGGTGGGGGGTTGGGGCTAAAGAGGCACCGGGGAAAAGGAAAGGCTTTTCCTTTTCCCCGGTGTCTCTTTGAGCATTCCTGCTGCCCGATCGCATTGCGATCGGGCAGCAGGAATGCCCACTAGACACCAGGGATTTGTTTTTTTTTGTTGATCTTTCTGTTTCTGGCACGCGGGGAGCGGCCCCTTGGGCAAGGGTCGCTCCCCTTTAGGGGGCAATTACTTAGGCCATTTCTGCCCCCCTTGGGGGCAGATCTGGCTACTTTTTAGCCAGATCTGCCCCCAAGGGGGGCAGAAAACACTAGATCACCAGGGATTTATATTGTTATGTGTATTTACGTGTGGGGGGGTGCCCCCTTGGGCAAGGGGCACCCCTCCCAAGGGGGCAGAGAACTGTTGGCCTTTTCTGCCCCCCTTTGGGGGCAGATCGGCCTATTTTTGTTTAGGTCCATCTGCCCCCAAGGGGGGCAGAAGCCACTTAGGCACCAGGGATTGTTTGTGTAGTGGATGGGGAGGCGCCCCCTTGGGCAAGGGTCGCTCCCCTTTGGGGGGCATGTCTTTTAGGGCCATTTCTGCCCCCCTTGAGGGCAGATTGGCTACTTTTTAGGCACTTAGGCACTTTAGCCACTTAGGCACCAGGGATTGTGTGTGTAGTGGATGGGGGGGGCGCCCCCTTGGGCAAGGGTCGCTCCCCTTTGGGGGGGCATGTGTTTTAGGGCCATTTCTGCCCCCCTTGAGGGCAGATCAGCCTATTATTTTTAGGCTGATCTGCCCCAAGGGGGGCAGAAACCACTAGAACGGCAGGGATTTTTTTAATGTGTTTATTTTTGTGGGGGGGCGTCCCCTTGGGCACGGGGCGCCCCCCCAAGGGGGGCATTGACCTGTTGGCCATTTCTGCCCCCCCTGGGGGCAGATGGGCCTATTTTTGTAGGCCCACCTGCCCCCAAGGGGGTCTGAAGCCACTTAGACACCAGGGATAGTGTGTGTGTGTGTGTGTTAGTGGATGGGGAGGGGGGGCCTTGGGCAAGGGTCGCCCCCCACTTTGGGGGCACATGTACCCAGGCCATTTCTGCACCCCTTGGACACAGATCAGCCTATTATTTTTAGGCTGGTCTGCCCCCAAGGGGGGAAGAAACCACTAGAACGCCAGGGTTTTTTTTAAATGTGTTTATTTTTGTGGGGGGGCGTCCCCTTGGTCACGGGGCACCCCCCCAAGGGGGGCATTGACCTGTTGCCCATTTCTACACCCCCTGGGGGCAGATGGGCCTATTTTCTTAGGCCCACCTGCCCCCAAGGGGGGCAGAAGCCACTTAGACACCAGGGATAGTGTGTGTGTGTGTGTGTGTGTTAGTGGATGGGGGGGGCCTTGGGCAAGGGTCGCCCCCCACTTTGGGGGCACATGTACCCAGGCCATTTCTGCACCCCTTGGAGACAGATCAGCCTATTATTTTTAGGCTGGTCTGCCCCCAAGGGGGGCAGAAACTACTAGAACACCAGGGATTTTTTTTATTTGTTTATTTTTGTGGGGGGGTGTCCCCTTGGTCACGGGGCGCCCCCCCAAGGGGGGCATTGACCTGTTGCCCATTTCTACACCCCCTGGGGGCAGATGGGCCTATTTTCTTAGGCCCACCTGCCCCCAAGGGGGGCAGAAGCCACTTAGACACCAGGGATAGTGTGTGTGTGTTAGTGGATGGGGGGGGCCTTGGGCAAGGGTCGCCCCCCACTTTGGGGGCACATGTACCCAGGCCATTTCTGCACCCCTTGGAGACAGATCAGCCTATTATTTTTAGGCTGGTCTGCCCCAAAGGGGGGCAGAAACCACTAGGATGCCAGGGATTTATTTTATTTGTTTATTTTTGTGGGGGGGCGTCCCCTTGGTCACGGGGCGCCCCCCCCAAGGGGGGCATTGACCTGTTGCCCATTTCTACACCCCCTGGGGGCAGATGGGCCTATTTTGTTAGGCCCACCTGCCCCCAAGGGGGGTAGAAGCCACTTAGGCACCAGGGATAGTGTTGTGTGTGTTTTTTTTTTTTTTTTTAGGGCTGTCCCCTTTGGCAAGGGTCGCTCTCCATGGGGACACACTACTAAAGGTATTTTCTGGCTTCCTTGGGGTAGACAGGCCTATTTTATTAGTAGGCCCATCTGCCCCTATGGCAGAATCCACTTAGGCACCAATTTCTAAATGTTTGATGGTGGGGTGTTTGTCAACTGAAGAAGTCTTTGCATTTGTGATAAAAAATGTTTTCCTCCTTTTTGTTCTAGTTCAAAGCTTTTGCTTTATTTGCTGTGGCTCCTTGCGGTTTTGGCGGTGGTTGACCTGCAGTTTCCACAGTTGCATGTTTTAGGTAAGTAAAAACAATTTTCTCCAAAGGAGTATTGTTGCCATGCATGAATGACATGTTTGTAGGGGGTGTACTAAATGCAGGATTGTGTGTGAAATTGTCCTTAGGTTTGTGCACAATGATATTTGTTTTGTCTTATTTCTAATTTGCCTTTCTTTCTTTATTTTTAGTGGGATATCATTGGTGATTGCTGTGTAGTAGCTGGTGAATCAAGCTTTTTCAGGCAAGTGAGCGGTATCGTTTTTGAGTTTATAACTCTTACTAACAAAGCTACACTTTGTTACTTGTCTTACACAGTGCTGGTTGTTGGTGGTGAATTTGTCCAGTTAATTTTAGCAGGAGAGATCATGGCTAGCCGCAGGATGACCGCTCAGCAGGTGGTTGGTATGCTTTTTGAGTCACAGTCTGATCATGACTATGAGACGGACTCTGCATCTGAGGCAGAGGAGGAAGTCAGAGATTCTGGCAGTGATGTTTCTCTTGGAGGGGAATCTTCTGATGATGAAGCCACACTCAGTGCAGATGAAGGGCCTGTTTTAGAGGAGGACATTGATGTGCCAATAGTGCAGCAACCTGGGGCTGAAAGGTTTCCCGTTATAAGACCTGATGTCTGGGTTGCCCCAAACATGGAGCAGCCAGAGTTGCCTGCCTTTACTGGTCTCCCGGGGTGTAACGCCAATACAGAGAACTTTATGCCTATCAATTTCTTTGAGTTATTCATGGATGATGTGTTTTTGGAAGAGATTGTTGAGCAGACTAATTTGTATGCGGAGCAGCATTTGAGGGACAACGCTGCTAGACTTAGGCCACACTCTAGAGCTGCCCAGTGGATTCCCACAAATTTGGAGGAGTTAAAGTTTTTGGGTTTGACTTTTTTGATGGGGTTGATAAGGAAGCCGTCACTGGCTTCTTATTGGTCTACTAGTCCCTTGATGGCAACAGCTATATTTCCAGCGACCATGAGTCGTAATCGGTATTTGCTTCTTCTTAGGATGCTGCATTTTGTTGACAATGCTTTAGCCTTGCCACGAGATCACCCAGATTCTGACCGTCTTTTTAAGATTAGGCCTGTCCTTGATCATTTTGTAGATCGTTTTTCGGAGGTCTATGTTCCAGGCAAAGAGTTAAGTGTGGACGAGTCTTCGGTCCTCTTCAAGGGTCGTTTGGTTTTTAGGCAGTACATTCCTAGCAAAAGGGCACGATATGGAATTAAATTGTATATGCTGTCTGAAAGTAGGACAGGATATGTGTATAGTTTCCGTGTGTACAGTGGTAGGGATTCCAATATTGACACCCCTGGTTGTCCTCCCACTTTTGGAGTTACTGAGAAAATTGTGTGGGATCTTGGTAGACGACTGTTCAACAAAGGTCACCATTTGTATGTAGATAACTTCTACACTGGTGTGCAATTGTTCAAGGAATTGTTTAGAGTGGACACAGTTGCTTGTGGCACAATCCGTTCTAACCGGAAAGGCTATCCAAGGGAGCTTGTCTGTTAAAAACTTGAGAGAGGACAGTGCTGTGCCTTGCGGAACGAGGAGCTGCTAGCTTTGAAATTTTCAGACAAGAGGGATGTCTACATGCTAAGTACCATCCATGATGAGAGTACTTCCCCTGTGACTGTTTGGGGCCAGGTTGCTGAAGTGCGCAAACCTGTGTGCATTTTAGATTATAATAAGCACATGGGAGGTGTAGATAGAGTTGACCAGAGGTTGGAACCTTATACTGCTATTCGTAAGTCTTACGTTTGGTATAAGAAGTTAGCACTTCACCTCTTCCACTTAGCAACCTTCAATGCTTTTATTGTGTTTAGGGATAGGTCTCCAGAGTCAAAGATGACATTTGTGAAATTTCAGGAGTCAGTGATAGAGAGCCTTATTGTGGTGGAACAGGCCAGAGTTCCTAGAGGAGCAGTGGTGGAGGATGTGGCTAGATTGAAAGATCGCCACTTTGCTGAGCACATTCCTCCCACACCCAAAAAAGACTTTCCAGCTAAGAAATGTAGAGTGTGTTTTCAAAGAGGCATCCGGAGGGAGACTCGAATGTACTGCCCAGATTGTCCTTCAAAGCCTGGGCTGTGTGTCGGTGCTTGTTTTAAGAATTACCACACCCAGAAGAATTTCTGGGAACAACCATGAGTGTAAACTCATGTCTGTTTTGTATTTTCATGTGTTTAGTTTCATGGTTAGCATTTCTGTCATGTTCTTAGTTAGAGCTTTTGTGTTTGTAGTTTTGTAATTCTTTCTACTTAGTTAGGGGTTCCTCTGTTAAAAAAAAAAAAAAAAATGATGCCATTGTGGGTGGAGTGGGGCTTGGCTGAGAGTGTACATATTGACTTGCTGTTGGCTACTGCAACACACTGCCAGCCAAACACCAGTCCACACACTCCCATCAGCTGGTGTGATTGTTGTATCAGGCATGTGGGCGTATGTAAGTGATGGGCCCTTGAGTGGCGCTGTCTGTCGATGTGAGTGTTGTAATGTGCTGGGCCCGTGGCTGGCGGTGTGAATGGCCTTGTGTGTGTCATGTATGAAAGTTGTGTGAATAGACTGTAAAGCGGTTGGTGCCTTGTCGCGGCTTTACAGCTCACGAGCTGTGAGTCATTGGTTCAGTTTTTTGCCTTTCAGTTACTAACAGTGCATTTCATTTTTGTGAAAGCTCTTGTTAGTAAAATTTGATCCACTGAACCATCACTCACCCTCGTGCCAAATCCAACCAGTATGTGTGGTAAAAATTACAAAACCTGCTCCGCTGTAATCAGGCGTCGCAGCACACCTGTGACACGCTAGGTGCCTCAGGTGGGACCCCGATGATGAAGCATGCCACCAACTTGGTTGGTGGGTGAGGGGTCTTTTTCACATAACCTAACTGTGTTTCTTTTCAAACTTTTAGTGTTTGGCACATCACGGACGTATGTGGGCACATCAAAACGATATATTACAAAACGACCTGTGTTTAGGGGGGAGAGGGCACCTATGTTTTTGGTCCTGTGTGCGGCCTTCATCTAGGGAAACCTACCAAACCCAGACATTTTATAAAACTAGACACCCCAAGGAGTCCAGGGAGGTGTGGCTTGCGTGGATCCCCCAACATTTTCTTACCCAGACTCCTCTGTAAACCTCAAAATGTGCTTAAAAAAGCATATTTTCCTTATTTTTCTTCGTAGGATCACCACTCCAGCACAAAATTCCTACTCCCCAGTGTTCCCCTCAGCCTCCCAAGTAAAATGACACCTCACTTATGTGGGTCCCCAAAGCAGAGTCAGTCTAAAGATGTATAAAAGAATATGTCCTTATAAACTTGCTGTGCTATCCCCTCTATCTCTACAAGTTTTGGGCCTTATTCTGTTGCAGGCACCTGGCCCACCCACACAAGTGAGGTATCATTTTTATCGGGAGACTTGGGGGAACACTGGGTGGAAGGAAATTTGTGGCTCCACTCAGATTCCAGAACTTTCTGTCACCGAAATGTGTGGAAAATGTGTTTTTTTAGACAGAATTTGAGGTTTGCAAAGGATTCTGGGTAACAGAACCTGGTCCGAGCCACACAAGTCACCCCATCTTGGATTCCCCTAGGTCTCTAGTTTTCAGAAATGCACAGGTTTGGTAGGTTTCCCTAGGTGCCGGCTGAGCTAGAGGCCAAAATCTACAGGTAGGCACTGTTTTCAATGAAAAAATGTGATGTGTCCAGGTTGCGTTTTGGGGCATATCCTGTCACGGGCGCTAGGCCTACCCACACAAGTGAGGTATCATTTTTATTGGGAGACGTGGGGGAACGCTGGGTGGAAGGAAATTCGTGGCTCCTCTCAGATTCCAGAACTTTCTACCACAGAAATGTGAGGAACATGTGTTTTTTTAGCCAAATTTTGAGGTTTGCAAAGGATTCTGGGTAACAGAACCTGGTCCGAGCCACACAAGTCACCCCATCTTGGATTCCCCTAGGTCTCTAGTTTTCAGAAATGCACAGGTTTGGTAGGTTTCCCTAGGTGGCGGCTGAGCTACAGGCCAAAATCTACAGGTAGGCACTTTGCCAAAAATACGTCTGTTTTCCTTCACCAATTTGGCTGTGTCCACGTTGCGCTTTGGGGCATTTCCTGTCACGGGCGCTAGGCCTACCCACACAAGTGAGGTATCATTTTTATCGAGAGACGTGGGGGAACGCTGGGTGGAAGGAAATTCGTGGCTCCTCTCAGATTCCAGAACTTTCTGCCACAGAAATGTGAGGAACATGTGTTTTTTTAGCCAAATTTTGAGGTTTGCAAAGGATTCTGGGTAACAGAACCTGGTCCGAGCCACACAAGTCACCCCATCTTGGATTCCCCTAGGTCTCTAGTTTTCAGAAATGCACAGGTTTGGTAGGTTTCCCTAGGTGGCGGCTGAGCTACAAGCCAAAATCTACAGGTAGGCACTTTGCAAAAAAACACCTCTGTTTTCCTTCACAAATTTGGATGTGTCCACGTTGCGGTTTGGGGCATTTTCTGTCGCGGGCGCTAGGCCTACCCACACAAGTGAGGTATCATTTTTATCGGGAGACGTGGGGGAACGCTGGGTGGAAGGAAATTCGTGGCTCCTCTCAGATTCCAGAACTTTCTGCCACAGAAATGTGAGGAACATGTGTTTTTTTAGCCAAATTTTGAGGTTTGCAAAGGATTCTGGGTAACAGAACCTGGTCCGAGCCACACAAGTCACCCCATCTTGGATTCCCCTAGGTCTCTAGTTTTCATAAATGCACAGGTTTGGTAGGTTTCCCTAGGTGGCGGCTGAGCTACAAGCCAAAATCTACAGGTAGGCACTTTGCAAAAAACACCTCTGTTTTCCTTCACAAATTTGGATGTGTCCACGTTGCGGTTTGGGGCGTTTCCTGTCGCGGGCGCTAGGCCTACCCACACAAGTGAGGTATCATTTTTATCGGGAGACGTGGGGGAACGCTGGGTGGAAGGAAATTCATGGCTCCCCTCAGATTCCAGAACTTTCTGCCACAGAAATGTTAGGAACATGTGTTTTTTTAGCCAAATTTTGAGGTTTGCAAAGGATTCTGGGTAACAGAACCTGGTCCGAGCCACACAAGTCACCCCATCTTGGATTCCCCTAGGTCTCTAGTTTTCAGAAATGCACAGGTTTGGTAGGTTTCCCTAGGTGCCGGCTGAGCTAGAGGCCAAAATCTACAGGTAGGCACTGTTTTCAATGAAAAAATGTGATGTGTCCAGGTTGCGTTTTGGGGCATATCCTGTCACGGGCGCTAGGCCTACCCACACCAGTGAGGTATCATTTTTATTGGGAGACGTGGGGGAACGCTGGGTGGAATGAAATTCGTGGCTCCTCTCAGATTCCAGAACTTTCTACCACAGAAATGTGAGGAACATGTGTTTTCTTAGCCAAATATTGAGGTTTGCAAAGGATTCTGGGTAACAGAACCTGGTCCGAGCCACACAAGTCACCCCATCTTGGATTCCCCTAGGTCTCTAGTTTTCAGAAATGCACAGGTTTGGTAGGTTTCCCTAGGTGGCGGCTGAGCTACAGGCCAAAATCTACAGGTAGGCACTTTGCAAAAAACACCTCTGTTTTCCTTCACCAATTTGGCTGTGTCCACGTTGCGCTTTGGGGCATTTCCTGTCACGGGCGCTAGGCCTACCCACACAAGTGAGGTATCATTTTTATCGGGAGACGTGGGGGAACGCTGGGTGGAAGGAAATTCGTGGCTCCTCTCAGATTCCAGAACTTTCTGCCACAGAAATGTGAGGAACATGTGTTTTTTTAGCCAAATTTTGAGGTTTGCAAAGGATTCTGGGTAACAGAACCTGGTCCGAGCCACACAAGTCACCCCATCTTGGATTCCCCTAGGTCTCTAGTTTTCAGAAATGCACAGGTTTGGTAGGTTTCCCTAGGTAGCGGCTGAGCTACAAGCCAAAATCTACAGGTAGGCACTTTGCAAAAAAACACCTCTGTTTTCCTTCACAAATTTGGATGTGTCCACGTTGCGGTTTGGGGCATTTTCTGTCGCGGGCGCTAGGCCTACCCACACAAGTGAGGTATCATTTTTATCGGGAGACGTGGGGGAACGCTGGGTGGAAGGAAATTCGTGGCTCCTCTCAGATTCCAGAACTTTCTGCCACAGAAATGTGAGGAACATGTGTTTTTTTAGCCAAATTTTGAGGTTTGCAAAGGATTCTGGGTAACAGAACCTGGTCCGAGCCACACAAGTCACCCCATCTTGGATTCCCCTAGGTCTCTAGTTTTCATAAATGCACAGGTTTGGTAGGTTTCCCTAGGTGGCGGCTGAGCTACAAGCCAAAATCTACAGGTAGGCACTTTGCAAAAAACACCTCTGTTTTCCTTCACAAATTTGGATGTGTCCACGTTGCGGTTTGGGGCGTTTCCTGTCGCGGGCGCTAGGCCTACCCACACAAGTGAGGTATCATTTTTATCGGGAGACGTGGGGGAACGCTGGGTGGAAGGAAATTCATGGCTCCCCTCAGATTCCAGAACTTTCTGCCACAGAAATGTTAGGAACATGTGTTTTTTTAGCCAAATTTTGAGGTTTGCAAAGGATTCTGGGTAACAGAACCTGGTCCGAGCCACACAAGTCACCCCATCTTGGATTTCCCTAGGTCTCTAGTTTTCAGAAATGCACAGGTTTGGTAGGTTTCCCTAGGTGGCGGCTGAGCTACAGGCCAAAATCTATAGGTAGGCACTTTGCAAAAAACACCTCTGTTTTCCTTCACCAATTTGGCTGTGTCCACGTTGCGCTTTGGGGCATTTCCTGTCACGGGCGCTAGGCCTACCCACACAAGTGAGGTATCTTTTTTATCGGGAGACGTGGGGGAACGCTGGGTGGAAGGAAATTCGTGGCTCCTCTCAGATTCCAGAACTTTCTGCCACAGAAATGTGAGGAACATGTGTTTTTTTAGCCAAATTTTGAGGTTTGCAAAGGATTCTGGGTAACAGAACCTGGTCCGAGCCACACAAGTCACCCCATCTTGGATTCCCCTAGGTCTCTAGTTTTCAGAAATGCACAGGTTTGGTAGGTTTCCCTAGGTGGCGGCTGAGCTACAGGCCAAAATCTAAAGGTAGGCACTTTGCAAAAAAACACCTCTGTTTTCCTTCACAAATTTGGATGTGTCCACGTTGCGGTTTGGGGCATTTTCTGTCGCGGGTGCTAGGCCTACCCACACAAGTGAGGTATCATTTTTATCGGGAGACGTGGGGGAACGCTGGGTGGAAGGAAATTCGTGGCTCCTCTCAGATTCCAGAACTTTCTGCCACAGAAATGTGAGGAACATGTGTTTTTTTAGCCAAATTTTGAGGTTTGCAAAGGATTCTGGGTAACAGAACCTGGTCCGAGCCACACAAGTCACCCCATCTTGGATTCCCCTAGGTCTCTAGTTTTCAGAAATGCACAGGTTTGGTAGGTTTCCCTAGGTGGCGGCTGAGCTACAAGCCAAAATCTACAGGTAGGCACTTTGCAAAAAACACCTCTGTTTTCCTTCACAAATTTGGATGTGTCCACGTTGCGGTTTGGGGCGTTTCCTGTCGCGGGCGCTAGGCCTACCCACACAAGTGAGGTATCATTTTTATCGGGAGACGTGGGGGAACGCTGGGTGGAAGGAAATTCATGGCTCCCCTCAGATTCCAGAACTTTCTGCCACAGAAATGTTAGGAACATGTGTTTTTTTAGCCAAATTTTGAGGTTTGCAAAGGATTCTGGGTAACAGAACCTGGTCCGAGCCACACAAGTCACCCCATCTTGGATTCCCCTAGGTCTCTAGTTTTCAGAAATGCACAGGTTTGGTAGGTTTCCCTAGGTGGCGGCTGAGCTACAGGCCAAAATCTACAGGTAGGCACTTTGCAAAAAACACCTCTGTTTTCCTTCACCAATTTGGCTGTGTCCACGTTGCGCTTTGGGGCATTTCCTGTCACGGGCGCTAGGCCTACCCACACAAGTGAGGTATCATTTTTATCGGGAGACGTGGGGGAACGCTGGGTGGAAGGAAATTCGTGGCTCCTCTCAGATTCCAGAACTTTCTGCCACAGAAATGTGAGGAACATGTGTTTTTTTAGCCAAATTTTGAGGTTTGCAAAGGATTCTGGGTAACAGAACCTGGTCCGAGCCACACAAGTCACCCCATCTTGGATTCCCCTAGGTCTCTAGTTTTCAGAAATGCACAGGTTTGGTAGGTTTCCCTAGGTGGCGGCTGAGCTACAAGCCAAAATCTACAGGTAGGCACTTTGCAAAAAAACACCTCTGTTTTCCTTCACAAATTTGGATGTGTCCACGTTGCGGTTTGGGGCATTTTCTGTCGCGGGCGCTAGGCCTACCCACACAAGTGAGGTATCATTTTTATCGGGAGACGTGGGGGAACGCTGGGTGGAAGGAAATTCGTGGCTCCTCTCAGATTCCAGAACTTTCTGCCACAGAAATGTGAGGAACATGTGTTTTTTTAGCCAAATTTTGAGGTTTGCAAAGGATTCTGGGTAACAGAACCTAGTCCGAGCCACACAAGTCACCCCATCTTGGATTCCCCTAGGTCTCTAGTTTTCAGAAATGCACAGGTTTGGTAGGTTTCCCTAGGTGGCGGCTGAGCTACAGGCCAAAATCTACAGGTAGGCACTTTGCAAAAAACACCTCTGTTTTCCTTCACAAATTTGGATGTGTCCACGTTGTGGTTTGGGGCGTTTCCTGTCGCGGGCGCTAGGCCTACCCACACAAGTGAGGTATCATTTTTATCGGGAGACGTGGGGGAACGCTGGGTGGAAGGAAATTCATGGCTCCCCTCAGATTCCAGAACTTTCTGCCACAGAAATGTTAGGAACATGTGTTTTTTTAGCCAAATTTTGAGGTTTGCAAAGGATTCTGGGTAACAGAACCTGGTCCGAGCCACACAAGTCACCCCATCTTGGATTCCCCTAGGTCTCTAGTTTTCAGAAATGCACAGGTTTGGTAGGTTTCCCTAGGTGGCGGCTGAGCTACAGGCCAAAATCTACAGGTAGGCACTTTGCAAAAAACACCTCTGTTTTCCTTCACCAATTTGGCTGTGTCCACGTTGCGCTTTGGGGCATTTCCTGTCACGGGCGCTAGGCCTACCCACACAAGTGAGGTATCATTTTTATCGGGAGACGTGGGGGAACGCTGGGTGGAAGGAAATTCATGGCTCCTCTCAGATTCCAGAACTTTCTGCCACAGAAATGTGAGGAACATGTGTTTTTTTAGCCAAATTTTGAGGTTTGCAAAGGATTCTGGGTAACAGAACCTGGTCCGAGCCACACAAGTCACCCCATCTTGGATTCCCCTAGGTCTCTAGTTTTCAGAAATGCACAGGTTTGGTAGGTTTCCCTAGGTGGCGGCTGAGCTACAGGCCAAAATCTAAAGGTAGGCACTTTGCAAAAAACACCTCTGTTTTCCTTCACCAATTTGGCTGTGTCCACGTTGCGCTTTGGGGCATTTCCTGTCGCGGGCGCTAGGCCTACCCACACAAGTGAGGTATCATTTTTATCGGGAGACATGGGGGAACGCTGGGTGGAAGGAAATTCGTGGCTCCTCTCAGGCTCCAGAACTTTCTGCCACAGAAATGTGAGGAAAATGTGTTTTTTTAGCCAAATTTTGAGGTTTGCAAAGGATTCTGGGTAACAGAACCTGGTCCGAGCCACACAAGTCACCCCATCTTGGATTCCCCTAGGTCTCTAGTTTTCAGAAATGCACAGGTTTGGTAGGTTTCCCTAGGTGGCGGCTGAGCTACAAGCCAAAATCTACAGGTAGGCACTTTGCAAAAAAACACCTCTGTTTTCCTTCACAAATTTGGATGTGTCCACGTTGCGGTTTGGGGCGTTTTCTGTCGCGGGCGCTAGGCCTACCCACACAAGAGAGGTATCATTTTTATCGGGAGACGTGGGGGAACGCTGGGTGGAAGGAAATTCGTGGCTCCTCTCAGATTCCAGAACTTTCTGCCACACAAATGTGAGGAACATGTGTTTTTTTAGCCAAATTTTGAGGTTTGCAAAGGATTCTGGGTAACAGAACCTGGTCCGAGCCACACAAGTCACCCCATCTTGGATTCCCCTAGGTCTCTAGTTTTCATAAATGCACAGGTTTGGTAGGTTTCCCTAGGTGGCGGCTGAGCTACAAGCCAAAATCTACAGGTAGGCACTTTGCAAAAAACACCTCTGTTTTCCTTCACAAATTTGGATGTTTCCACGTTGCGGTTTGGGGCGTTTCCTGTCGCGGGAACTAGGCCTACCCACACATGTGAGGTATCATTTTTATCGTGAGACGTGGGGGAATGCTGGGTGGAAGGAAATTCGTGGCTCCTCTCAGATTCCAGAACTTTCTGCCACAGAAATGTGAGGAACATGTGTTTTTTTAGCCAAATGTTGAGGTTTGCAAAGGATTCTGGGTAACAGAACCTGGTCCGAGCCACACAAGTCACCCCATCATGGATTCCCCTAGGTCTCTAGTTTTCAGAAATGCACAGGTTTGGTAGGTTTCCCTAGGTGGCGGCTGAGCTACAGGCCAAAATCTACAGGTAGGCACTTTGCAAAAAACACCTCTGTTTTCCTTCACCAATTTGGCTGTGTCCACGTTGCGCTTTGGAGCATTTCCTGTCACGGGCGCTAGGCCTACCCACACAAGTGAGGTATCATTTTTATCGGGAGACATGGGGGAACGCTGGGTGGAAGGAAATTCGTGGCTCCTCTCAGATTCTAGAACTTTCTGCCACAGAAATGTGAGGAACGTGTTTTTTTAGCCAAATTTTGAGGTTTGCCAAGGATTCTGGGTAACAGAACCTGGTCCGAGCCACACAAGTCACCCCATCTTGGATTCCCCTAGGTCTCTAGTTTTCAGAAATGCACAGGTTTGGTAGGTTTACCTAGGTGGCGGCTGAGCTACAGGCCAAAATCTACAGGTAGGCACTTTGCTAAAAACAGGTCTGTTTTCTGTGATGTGTCCACGTTGCGCTTTGGGGCATTTCCTGTCGCGGGCGCTAGGCCTACCCACACAAGTCAGGTATCATTTGTATCGGGAGACTTGGGGGAACGCTGGGTGGAAGGAAATTTGTGGCTCCTCTCAGATTCCAGAACTTTCTGCCACAGAAATGTAAGGAACATGTGTTTTTTTAGCCAAATTTTGAGGTTTGCAAAGGATTCTGGATAACAGAACCTGGTCCGAGCCACACAAGTCACCCCATCTTGGATTCCCCTATGTCTCTAGTTTTCAGAAATGCACAGGTTTGGTAGGTTTCCCTAGGTGGCAGGTGAGCTACAGGCCAAAATCTACAGGTAGGCACTTTGCAAAAAACACCTCTGTTTTCCTTCACCAATTTGGCTGTGTCCACGTTGCGCTTTGGGGCATTTCCTGTCACGGGCGCTAGGCCTACCCACACAAGTGAGGTATCATTTTTATCGGAAGACATGGGGGAACGCTGGGTGGAAGGAAATTCGTGGCTCCTCTCAGATTCCAGAACTTTCTGCCACAGAAATGTGAGGAACATGTGTTTTTTTAGCCAAATTTTGAGGTTTGCAAAGGATTCTGGGTAACAGAACCTGGTCCGAGCCACACAAGTCACCCCATCTTGGATTCCCCTAGGTCTCTAGTTTTCAGAAATGCACAGGTTTGGTAGGTTTCCCTAGGTGGCGGCTGAGCTACAGGCCAAAATCTACAGGTAGGCACTTTGCAAAAAACACCTCTGTTTTCCTTCACCAATTTGGCTGTGTCCACGTTGCGCTTTGGGGCATTTCCTGTCACGTGCGCTAGGCCTACCCACACAAGTGAGGTATCATTTTTATCGGGAGACGTGGGGGAACGCTGGGTGGAAGGAAATTTGTGGCTCCTCTCAGATTCCAGAACTTTCTGCCACAGAAATGTGAGGAACATGTGTTTTTTTAGCCAAATTTTGAGGTTTGCAAAGGATTCTGGGTAACAGAACCTGGTCCGAGCCACACAAGTCACGCCATCTTGGATTCCCCTAGGTCTCTAGTTTTCAGAAAGGCACAGGTTTGGTAGGTTTCCCTAGGTGGCGGCTGAGCTACAGGCCAAAATCTACAGGTAGGCACTTTGCAAAAAACACCTCTGTTTTCCTTCACCAATTTGGCTGTGTCCACGTTGCGCTTTGGGGCATTTCCTGTCACGGGCGCTAGGCCTACCCACACAAGTGAGGTATCATTTTTATCGGGAGACGTGGGGGAACGCTGGGTGGAAGGAAATTCGTGGCTCCTCTCAGATTCCAGAACTTTCTGCCACAGAAATGTGAGGAACATGTGTTTTTTTAGCCAAATTTTGAGGTTTGCAAAGGATTCTGGGTAACAGAACCTGGTCCGAGCCACACAAGTCACCCCATCTTGGATTCCCCTAGGTCTCTAGTTTTCAGAAATGCACAGGTTTGGTAGGTTTCCCTAGGTGGCGGCTGAGCTACAGGCCAAAATCTAAAGGTAGGCACTTTGCAAAAAACACCTCTGTTTTCCTTCACCAATTTGGCTGTGTCCACGTTGCGCTTTGGGGCATTTCCTGTCTCGGGCGCTAGGCCTACCCACACAAGTGAGGTATCATTTTTATCGGGAGACATGGGGGAACGCTGGGTGGAAGAAATTCGTGGCTCCTCTCAGATTCCAGAACTTTCTGCCACAGAAATGTGAGGAAAATGTGTTTTTTTAGCCAAATTTTGAGGTTTGCAAAGGATTCTGGGTAACAGAACCTGGTCCGAGCCACACAAGTCACGCCATCTTGGATTCCCCTAGGTCTCTAGTTTTCAGAAATGCACAGGTTTGGTAGGTTTCCCTAGGTGGCGGCTGAGCTACAGGCCAAAATCTACAGGTAGGCACTTTGCAAAAAACACCTCTGTTTTCCTTCACAAATTTGGATGTGTCCACGTTGCGGTTTGGGGCGTTTTCTGTCGCGGGCGCTAGGCCTACCCACACAAGTGAGGTATCATTTTTATCGGGAGACGTGGGGGAACGCTGGGTGGAAGGAAATTCGTGGCTCCTCTCAGATTCCAGAACTTTCTGCCACAGAAATGTGAGGAACATGTGTTTTTTTAGCCAAATTTTGAGGTTTGCAAAGGATTCTGGGTAACAGAACCTGGTCCGAGCCACACAAGTCACCCCATCTTGGATTCCCCTAGGTCTCTAGTTTTCAGAAATGCACAGGTTTGGTAGGTTTCCCTAGGTGGCGGCTGAGCTACAGGCCAAAATCTAAAGGTAGGCACTTTGCAAAAAACACCTCTGTTTTCCTTCACCAATTTGGCTGTGTCCACGTTGCGCTTTGGGGCGTTTCCTGTCGCGGGCGCTAGGCCTACCCACACAAGTGAGGTATCATTTTTATCGGGAGACATGGGGGAACGCTGGGTGGAAGGAAATTTGTGGCTCCTCTCAGATTCCAGAACTTTCTGCCACAGAAATGTGAGGAAAATGTGTTTTTTTAGCCAAATTTTGAGGTTTGCAAAGGATTCTGGGTAACAGAACCTGGTCCGAGCCACACAAGTCACCCCATCTTGGATTCCCCTAGGTCTCTAGTTTTCAGAAATGCACAGGTTTGGTAGGTTTCCCTAGGTGGCGGCTGAGCTACAAGCCAAAATCTACAGGTAGGCACTTTGCAAAAAAACACCTCTGTTTTCCTTCACAAATTTGGATGTGTCCACGTTGCGGTTTGGGGCGTTTTCTGTCGCGGGCGCTAGGCCTACCCACACAAGTGAGGTATCATTTTTATCGGGAGACGTGGGGGAACGCTGGGTGGAAGGAAATTCGTGGCTCCTCTCAGATTCCAGAACTTTCTGCCACAGAAATGTGAGGAACATGTGTTTTTTTAGCCAAATTTTGAGGTTTGCAAAGGATTCTGGGTAACAGAACCTGGTCCGAGCCACACAAGTCACCCCATCTTGGATTCCCCTAGGTCTCTAGTTTTCAGAAATGCACAGGTTTGGTAGGTTTCCCTAGGTGGCGGCTGAGCTACAAGCCAAAATCTACAGGTAGGCACTTTGCAAAAAACACCTCTGTTTTCCTTCACAAATTTGGATGTTTCCACGTTGCGGTTTGGGGCGTTTCCTGTCGCGGGAACTAGGCCTACCCACACATGTGAGGTATCATTTTTATCGTGAGACGTGGGGGAATGCTGGGTGGAAGGAAATTCGTGGCTCCTCTCAGATTCCAGAACTTTCTGCCACAGAAATGTGAGGAACATGTGTTTTTTTAGCCAAATTTTGAGGTTTGCAAAGGATTCTGGGTAACAGAACCTGGTCCGAGCCACACAAGTCACCCCATCATGGATTCCCCTAGGTCTCTAGTTTTCAGAAATGCACAGGTTTGGTAGGTTTCCCTAGGTGGCGGCTGAGCTACAGGCCAAAATCTACAGGTAGGCACTTTGCAAAAAACACCTCTGTTTTCCTTCACCAATTTGGCTGTGTCCACGTTGCGCTTTGGAGCATTTCCTGTCACGGGCGCTAGGCCTACCCACACAAGTGAGGTATCATTTTTATCGGGAGACATGGGGGAACGCTGGGTGGAAGGAAATTCGTGGCTCCTCTCAGATTCTAGAACTTTCTGCCACAGAAATGTGAGGAACGTGTTTTTTTAGCCAAATTTTGAGGTTTGCAAAGGATTCTGGGTAACAGAACCTGGTCCGAGCCACACAAGTCACCCCATCTTGGATTCCCCTAGGTCTCTAGTTTTCAGAAATGCACAGGTTTGGTAGGTTTACCTAGGTGGCGGCTGAGCTACAGGCCAAAATCTACAGGTAGGCACTTTGCTAAAAACAGGTCTGTTTTCTGTGATGTGTCCACGTTGCGCTTTGGGGCATTTCCTGTCGCGGGCGCTAGGCCTACCCACACAAGTCAGGTATCATTTGTATAGGGAGACGTGGGGGAACGCTGGGTGGAAGGAAATTTGTGGCTCCTCTCAGATTCCAGAACTTTCTGCCACAGAAATGTAAGGAACATGTGTTTTTTTAGCCAAATTTTGAGGTTTGCAAAGGATTCTGGATAACAGAACCTGGTCCGAGCCACACAAGTCACCCCATCTTGGATTCCCCTATGTCTCTAGTTTTCAGAAATGCACAGGTTTGGTAGGTTTCCCTAGGTGGCGGCTGAGCTACAGGCCAAAATCTACAGGTAGGCACTTTGCAAAAAACACCTCTGTTTTCCTTCACCAATTTGGCTGTGTCCACGTTGCGCTTTGGGGCATTTCCTGTCACGGGCGCTAGGCCTACCCACACAAGTGAGGTATCATTTTTATCGGGAGACATGGGGGAACGCTGGGTGGAAGGAAATTCGTGGCTCCTCTCAGATTCCAGAACTTTCTGCCACAGAAATGTGAGGAACATGTGTTTTTTTAGCCAAATTTTGAGGTTTGCAAAGGATTCTGGGTAACAGAACCTGGTCCGAGCCACACAAGTCACCCCATCTTGGATTCCCCTAGGTCTCTAGTTTTCAGAAATGCACAGGTTTGGTAGGTTTCCCTAGGTGGCGGCTGAGCTACAGGCCAAAATCTACAGGTAGGCACTTTGCAAAAAACACCTCTGTTTTCCTTCACCAATTTGGCTGTGTCCACGTTGCGCTTTGGGGCATTTCCTGTCACGTGCGCTAGTCCTACCCACACAAGTGAGGTATCATTTTTATCGGGAGACGTGGGGGAACGCTGGGTGGAAGGAAATTTGTGGCTCCTCTCAGATTCCAGAACTTTCTGCCACAGAAATGTGAGGAACATGTGTTTTTTTAGCCAAATTTTGAGGTTTGCAAAGGATTCTGGGTAACAGAACCTGGTCCGAGCCACACAAGTCATGCCATCTTGGATTCCCCTAGGTCTCTAGTTTTCAGAAAGGCACAGGTTTGGTAGGTTTCCCTAGGTGGCGGCTGAGCTACAAGCCAAAATCTACAGGTAGGCACTTTGCAAAAAAACACCTCTGTTTTCCTTCACAAATTTGGATGTGTCCACGTTGCGGTTTGGGGCGTTTTCTGTCGCGGGCGCTAGGCCTACCCACACAAGTGAGGTATCATTTTTATCGGGAGACGTGGGGGAACGCTGGGTGGAAGGAAATTCGTGGCTCCTCTCAGATTCCAGAACTTTCTGCCACAGAAATGTGAGGAACATGTGTTTTTTTAGCCAAATTTTGAGGTTTGCAAAGGATTCTGGGTAACAGAACCTGGTCCGAGCCACACAAGTCACCCCATCTTGGATTCCCCTAGGTCTCTAGTTTTCAGAAATGCACAGGTTTGGTAGGTTTCCCTAGGTGGCGGCTGAGCTACAAGCCAAAATCTACAGGTAGGCACTTTGCAAAAAACACCTCTGTTTTCCTTCACAAATTTGGATGTGTCCACGTTGCGGTTTGGGGCGTTTCCTGTCGTGGGCGCTAGGCCTACCCACACAAGTGAGGTATAATTTTTATCGGGAGACGTGGGGGAACGCTGGGTGGAAGGAAATTCGTGGCTCCCCTCAGATTCCAGAACTTTCTGCCACAGAAATGTTAGGAACATGTGTTTTTTTAGCCAAATTTTGAGGTTTGCAAAGGATTCTGGGTAACAGAACCTGGTCCGAGCCACACAAGTCACCCCATCTTGGATTCCCTTAGGTCTCTAGTTTTCAGAAATGCACAGGTTTGGTAGGTTTCCCTAGGTGGCGGCTGAGCTACAGGCCAAAATCTACAGGTAGGCACTTTGCAAAAAACACCTCTGTTTTCCTTCACCAATTTGGCTGTGTCCACGTTGCGCTTTGGGGCATTTCCTGTCACGGGCGCTAGGCCTACCCACACAAGTGAGGTATCATTTTTATCGAGAGACGTGGGGGAACGCTGGGTGGAAGGAAATTCGTGGCTCCTCTCAGATTCCAGAACTTTCTGCCACAGAAATGTGAGGAACATGTGTTTTTTTAGCCAAATTTTGAGGTTTGCAAAGGATTCTGGGTAACAGAACCTGGTCCGAGCCACACAAGTCACCCCATCTTGGATTCCCCTAGGTCTCTAGTTTTCAGAAATGCACAGGTTTGGTAGGTTTCCCTAGGTGGCGGCTGAGCTACAGGCCAAAATCTACAGGTAGGCACTTTGCAAAAAACACCTCTGTTTTCCTTCACAAATTTGGATGTTTCCACGTTGCGCTTTGGGGCGTTTCCTGTCGCGGGCACTAGGCCTACCCACACATGTGAGGTATCATTTTTATCGTGAGACGTGGGGGAATGCTGGGTGGAAGGAAATTCGTGGCTGCTCTCAGATTCCAGAACTTTCTGCCACAGAAATGTGAGGAACATGTGTTTTTTCAGCCATATTTTGAGGTTTGCAAAGGATTCTGGGTAACAGAACCTGGTCCGAGCCACACAAGTCACCCCATCTTGGATTCCCCTAGGTCTCTAGTTTTCAGAAATGCACAGGTTTGGTAGGTTTCCCTAGGTGGCGGCTGAGCTTCAGGCCAAAATCTACAGGTAGGCACTTTGCAAAAAACACCTCTGTTTTCCTTCACCAATTTGGCTGTGTCCACGTTGCGCTTTGGGGCATTTCCTGTCACGGGCGCTAGGCCTACCCACACAAGTGAGGTATCATTTTTATCGGGAGACATGGGGGAACGCTGGGTGGAAGGAAATTCGTGGCTCCTCTCAGATTCCAGAACTTTCTGCCACAGAAATGTGAGGAACATGTGTTTTTTTAGCCAAATTTTGAGGTTTGCAAAGGATTCTGGGTAACAGAACCTGGTCCGAGCCACACAAGTCACCCCATCTTGGATTCCCCTAGGTCTCTAGTTTTCAGAAATGCACAGGTTTGGTAGGTTTCCCTAGGTGGCGGCTGAGCTACAGGCCAAAATCTACAGGTAGGCACTTTGCTAAAAACAGGTCTGTTTTCTGTGATGTGTCCACGTTGCGCTTTGGGGCATTTCCTGTCGCGGGCGCTAGGCCTACCCACACAAGTCAGGTATCATTTGTATCGGGAGACGTGGGGGAACGCTGGGTGGAAGGAAATTTGTGGCTCCTCTCAGATTCCAGAACTTTCTGCCACAGAAATGTAAGGAACATGTGTTTTTTTGCCAAATTTTGAGGTTTGCAAAGGATTCTGGATAACAGAACCTGGTCCGAGCCACACAAGTCACCCCATCTTGGATTCCCCTATGTCTCTAGTTTTCAGAAATGCACAGGTTTGGTAGGTTTCCCTAGGTGGCGGCTGAGCTACAGGCCAAAATCTACAGGTAGGCACTTTGCAAAAAACACCTCTGTTTTCCTTCACCAATTTGGCTGTGTCCACGTTGCGCTTTGGGGCATTTCCTGTCACGGGCGCTAGGCCTACCCACACAAGTGAGGTATCATTTTTATCGGGAGACATGGGGGAACGCTGGGTGGAAGGAAATTCGTGGCTCCTCTCAGATTCCAGAACTTTCTGCCACAGAAATGTGAGGAACATGTGTTTTTTTAGCCAAACTTTGAGGTTTGCAAAGGATTCTGGGTAACAGAACCTGGTCCGAGCCACACAAGTCACCCCATCTTGGATTCCCCTAGGTCTCTAGTTTTCAGAAATGCACAGGTTTGGTAGGTTTCCCTAGGTGGCGGCTGAGCTACAGGCCAAAATCTACAGGTAGGCACTTTGCTAAAAACAGGTCTGTTTTCTGTGATGTGTCCACGTTGCGCTTTGGGGCATTTCCTGTCGCGGGCGCTAGGCCTACCCACACAAGTCAGGTATCATTTGTATCGGGAGACGTGGGGGAACGCTGGGTGGAAGGAAATTTGTGGCTCCTCTCAGATTCCAGAACTTTCTGCCACAGAAATGTAAGGAACATGTGTTTTTTTGCCAAATTTTGAGGTTTGCAAAGGATTCTGGATAACAGAACCTGGTCCGAGCCACACAAGTCACCCCATCTTGGATTCCCCTATGTCTCTAGTTTTCAGAAATGCACAGGTTTGGTAGGTTTCCCTAGGTGGCGGCTGAGCTACAGGCCAAAATCTACAGGTAGGCACTTTGCAAAAAACACCTCTGTTTTCCTTCACCAATTTGGCTGTGTCCACGTTGCGCTTTGGGGCATTTCCTGTCACGGGCGCTAGGCCTACCCACACAAGTGAGGTATCATTTTTATCGGGAGACATGGGGGAACGCTGGGTGGAAGGAAATTCGTGGCTCCTCTCAGATTCCAGAACTTTCTGCCACAGAAATGTGTGGAACATGTGTTTTTTTAGCCAAATTTTGAGGTTTGCAAAGGATTCTGGGTAACAGAACCTGGTCCGAGCCACACAAGTCACCCCATCTTGGATTCCCCTAGGTCTCTAGTTTTCAGAAATGCACAGGTTTGGTAGGTTTCCCTAGGTGGCGGCTGAGCTACAAGCCAAAATCTACAGGTAGGCACTTTGCAAAAAAACACCTCTGTTTTCCTTCACAAATTTGGATGTGTCCACGTTGCGGTTTGGGGCATTTTCTGTCGCGGGCGCTAGGCCTACCCACACAAGTGAGGTATCATTTTTATCGGGAGACGTGGGGGAACGCTGGGTGGAAGGAAATTCGTGGCTCCTCTCAGATTCCAGAACTTTCTGCCACAGAAATGTGAGGAACATGTGTTTTTTTAGCCAAATTTTGAGGTTTGCAAAGGATTCTGGGTAACAGAACCTGGTCCGAGCCACACAAGTCACCCCATCTTGGATTCCCCTAGGTCTCTAGTTTTCATAAATGCACAGGTTTGGTAGGTTTCCCTAGGTGGCGGCTGAGCTACAAGCCAAAATCTACAGGTAGGCACTTTGCAAAAAACACCTCTGTTTTCCTTCACAAATTTGGATGTGTCCACGTTGCGGTTTGGGGCGTTTCCTGTCGCGGGCGCTAGGCCTACCCACACAAGTGAGGTATCATTTTTATCGGGAGACGTGGGGGAACGCTGGGTGGAAGGAAATTCATGGCTCCCCTCAGATTCCAGAACTTTCTGCCACAGAAATGTTAGGAACATGTGTTTTTTTAGCCAAATTTTGAGGTTTGCAAAGGATTCTGGGTAACAGAACCTGGTCCGAGCCACACAGGTCACCCCATCTTGGATTCCCCTAGGTCTCTAGTTTTCAGAAATGCACAGGTTTGGTAGGTTTCCCTAGGTGGCGGCTGAGCTACAAGCCAAAATCTACAGGTAGGCACTTTGCAAAAAAACACCTTTGTTTTCCTTCACAAATTTGGATGTGTCCACGTTGCGGTTTGGGGCATTTCCTGTCACGGGCGCTAGGCCTACCCACACAAGTGAGGTATCATTTATATCGGGAGACGTGGGGGAACGCTGGGTGGAAGGAAATTCGTGGCTCCTCTCAGATTCCAGAACTTTCTGCCACAGAAATGTGAGGAACATGTGTTTTTTTAGCCAAATTTTGAGGTTTGCAAAGGATTCTGGGTAACAGAACCTGGTCCGAGCCACACAAGTGACCCCATCTTGGATTCCCCGAGGTCTCTAGTTTTCAGAAATGCACAGGTTTGGTAGGTTTCCCTAGGTGGCGGCTGAGCTACAAGCCAAAATCTACAGGTAGGCACTTTGCAAAAAACACCTCTGTTTTCCTTCACAAATTTGGATGTGTCCACGTTGCGGTTTGGGGCGTTTCCTGTCGCGGGCGCTAGGCCTACCCACACAAGTGAGGTATCATTTTTATCGGGAGACGTGGGGGAACGCTGGGTGGAAGGAAATTCGTGGCTCCCCTCAGATTCCAGAACTTTCTGCCACAGAAATGTTAGGAACATGTGTTTTTTTAGCCAAATTTTGAGGTTTGCAAAGGATTCTGGGTAACAGAACCTGGTCCGAGCCACACAAGTCACCCCATCTTGGATTCCCTTAGGTCTCTAGTTTTCAGAAATGCACAGGTTTGGTAGGTTTCCCTAGGTGGCGGCTGAGCTACAGGCCAAAATCTACAGGTAGGCACTTTGCAAAAAACACCTCTGTTTTCCTTCACCAATTTGGCTGTGTCCACGTTGCGCTTTGGGGCATTTCCTGTCACGGGCGCTAGGCCTACCCACACAAGTGAGGTATCATTTTTATCGAGAGACGTGGGGGAACGCTGGGTGGAAGGAAATTCGTGGCTCCTCTCAGATTCCAGAACTTTCTGCCACAGAAATGTGAGGAACATGTGTTTTTTTAGCCAAATTTTGAGGTTTGCAAAGGATTCTGGGTAACAGAACCTGGTCCGAGCCACACAAGTCACCCCATCTTGGATTCCCCTAGGTCTCTAGTTTTCAGAAATGCACAGGTTTGGTAGGTTTCCCTAGGTGGCGGCTGAGCTACAGGCCAAAATCTACAGGTAGGCACTTTGCAAAAAACACCTCTGTTTTCCTTCACAAATTTGGATGTTTCCACGTTGCGCTTTGGGGCGTTTCCTGTCGCGGGCACTAGGCCTACCCACACATGTGAGGTATCATTTTTATCGTGAGACGTGGGGGAATGCTGGGTGGAAGGAAATTCGTGGCTGCTCTCAGATTCCAGAACTTTCTGCCACAGAAATGTGAGGAACATGTGTTTTTTCAGCCAAATTTTGAGGTTTGCAAAGGATTCTGGGTAACAGAACCTGGTCCGAGCCACACAAGTCACCCCATCTTGGATTCCCCTAGGTCTCTAGTTTTCAGAAATGCACAGGTTTGGTAGGTTTCCCTAGGTGGCGGCTGAGCTACAGGCCAAAATCTACAGGTAGGCACTTTGCAAAAAACACCTCTGTTTTCCTTCACCAATTTGGCTGTGTCCACGTTGCGCTTTGGGGCATTTCCTGTCACGGGCGCTAGGCCTACCCACACAAGTGAGGTATCATTTTTATCGGGAGACATGGGGGAACGCTGGGTGGAAGGAAATTCGTGGCTCCTCTCAGATTCCAGAACTTTCTGCCACAGAAATGTGAGGAACATGTGTTTTTTTAGCCAAATTTTGAGGTTTGCAAAGGATTCTGGGTAACAGAACCTGGTCCGAGCCACACAAGTCACCCCATCTTGGATTCCCCTAGGTCTCTAGTTTTCAGAAATGCACAGGTTTGGTAGGTTTCCCTAGGTGGCGGCTGAGCTACAGGCCAAAATCTACAGGTAGGCACTTTGCTAAAAACAGGTCTGTTTTCTGTGATGTGTCCACGTTGCGCTTTGGGGCATTTCCTGTCGCGGGCGCTAGGCCTACCCACACAAGTCAGGTATCATTTGTATCGGGAGACGTGGGGGAACGCTGGGTGGAAGGAAATTTGTGGCTCCTCTCAGATTCCAGAACTTTCTGCCACAGAAATGTAAGGAACATGTGTTTTTTAGCCAAATTTTGAGGTTTGCAAAGGATTCTGGATAACAGAACCTGGTCCGAGCCACACAAGTCACCCCATCTTGGATTCCCCTATGTCTCTAGTTTTCAGAAATGCACAGGTTTGGTAGGTTTCCCTAGGTGGCGGCTGAGCTACAGGCCAAAATCTACAGGTAGGCACTTTGCAAAAAACACCTCTGTTTTCCTTCACCAATTTGGCTGTGTCCACGTTGCGCTTTGGGGCATTTCCTGTCACGGGCGCTAGGCCTACCCACACAAGTGAGGTATCATTTTTATCGGGAGACATGGGGGAACGCTGGGTGGAAGGAAATTCGTGGCTCCTCTCAGATTCCAGAACTTTCTGCCACAGAAATGTGAGGACCATGTGTTTTTTTAGCCAAATTTTGAGGTTTGCAAAGGATTCTGGGTAACAGAACCTGGTCCGAGCCACACAAGTCACCCCATCTTGGATTCCCCTAGGTCTCTAGTTTTCAGAAATGCACAGGTTTGGTAGGTTTCCCTAGGTGGCGGCTGAGCTACAAGCCAAAATCTACAGGTAGGCACTTTGCAAAAAAACACCTCTGTTTTCCTTCACAAATTTGGATGTGTCCACGTTGCGGTTTGGGGCATTTTCTGTCGCGGGCGCTAGGCCTACCCACACAAGTGAGGTATCATTTTTATCGGGAGACGTGGGGGAACGCTGGGTGGAAGGAAATTCGTGGCTCCTCTCAGATTCCAGAACTTTCTGCCACAGAAATGTGAGGAACATGTGTTTTTTTAGCCAAATTTTGAGGTTTGCAAAGGATTCTGGGTAACAGAACCTGGTCCGAGCCACACAAGTCACCCCATCTTGGATTCCCCTAGGTCTCTAGTTTTCATAAATGCACAGGTTTGGTAGGTTTCCCTAGGTGGCGGCTGAGCTACAAGCCAAAATCTACAGGTAGGCACTTTGCAAAAAACACCTCTGTTTTCCTTCACAAATTTGGATGTGTCCACGTTGCGGTTTGGGGCGTTTCCTGTCGCGGGCGCTAGGCCTACCCACACAAGTGAGGTATCATTTTTATCGGGAGACGTGGGGGAACGCTGGGTGGAAGGAAATTCATGGCTCCCCTCAGATTCCAGAACTTTCTGCCACAGAAATGTTAGGAACATGTGTTTTTTTAGCCAAATTTTGAGGTTTGCAAAGGATTCTGGGTAACAGAACCTGGTCCGAGCCACACAGGTCACCCCATCTTGGATTCCCCTAGGTCTCTAGTTTTCAGAAATGCAGGTTTCCCTAGGTGGCGGCTGAGCTACAAGCCAAAATCTACAGGTAGGCACTTTGCAAAAAAACACCTTTGTTTTCCTTCACAAATTTGGATGTGTCCACGTTGCGGTTTGGGGCATTTCCTGTCACGGGCGCTAGGCCTACCCACACAAGTGAGGTATCATTTTTATCGGGAGACGTGGGGGAACGCTGGGTGGAAGGAAATTCGTGGCTCCTCTCAGATTCCAGAACTTTCTGCCACAGAAATGTGAGGAACATGTGTTTTTTTAGCCAAATTTTGAGGTTTGCAAAGGATTCTGGGTAACAGAACCTGGTCCGAGCCACACAAGTCACCCCATCTTGGATTCCCCGAGGTCTCTAGTTTTCAGAAATGCACAGGTTTGGTAGGTTTCCCTAGGTGGCGGCTGAGCTACAGGCCAAAATCTAAAGGTAGGCACTTTGCAAAAAACACCTCTGTTTTCCTTCACCAATTTGGCTGTGTCCACGTTGCGCTTTGGGGCATTTCCTGTCTCGGGCGCTAGGCCTACCCACACAAGTGAGGTATCATTTTTATCGGGAGACATGGGGGAACGCTGGGTGGAAGGAAATTCGTGGCTCCTCTCAGATTCCAGAACTTTCTGCCACAGAAATGTGAGGAAAATGTGTTTTTTTAGCCAAATTTTGAGGTTTGCAAAGGATTCGGGGTAACAGAACCTGGTCCGAGCCACACAAGTCACCCCATCTTGGATTCCCCTAGGTCTCTAGTTTTCAGAAATGCACAGGTTTGGTAGGTTTCCCTAGGTGGCGGCTGAGCTACAGGCCAAAATCTACAGGTAGGCACTTTGCAAAAAACACCTCTGTTTTCCTTCACAAATTTGGATGTGTCCACGTTGCGGTTTGGGGCGTTTTCTGTCGCGGGCGCTAGGCCTACCCACACAAGTGAGGTATCATTTTTATCGGGAGACGTGGGGGAACGCTGGGTGGAAGGAAATTCGTGGCTCCTCTCAGATTCCAGAACTTTCTGCCACAGAAATGTGAGGAACATGTGTTTTTTTAGCCAAATTTTGAGGTTTGCAAAGGATTCTGGGTAACAGAACCTGGTCCGAGCCACACAAGTCACCCCATCTTGGATTCCCCTAGGTCTCTAGTTTTCAGAAATGCACAGGTTTGGTAGGTTTCCCTAGGTGGCGGCTGAGCTACAGGCCAAAATCTAAAGGTAGGCACTTTGCAAAAAACACCTCTGTTTTCCTTCACCAATTTGGCTGTGTCCACGTTGCGCTTTGGGGCGTTTCCTGTCGCGGGCGCTAGGCCTACCCACACAAGTGAGGTATCATTTTTATCGGGAGACATGGGGGAACGCTGGGTGGAAGGAAATTCGTGGCTCCTCTCAGATTCCAGAACTTTCTGCCACAGAAATGTGAGGAAAATGTGTTTTTTTTTGCCAAATTTTGAGGTTTGCAAAGGATTCTGGGTAACAGAACCTGGTCCGAGCCACACAAGTCACCCCATCTTGGATTCCCCTAGGTCTCTAGTTTTCAGAAATGCACAGGTTTGGTAGGTTTCCCTAGGTGGCGGCTGAGCTACAAGCCAAAATCTATAGGTAGGCACTTTGCAAAAAAACACCTCTGTTTTCCTTCACAAATTTGGATGTGTCCACGTTGCGGTTTGGGGCGTTTTCTGTCGCGGGCGCTAGGCCTACCCACACAAGTGAGGTATCATTTTTATCGGGAGACGTGGGGGAACGCTGGGTGGAAGGAAATTCGTGGCTCCTCTCAGATTCCAGAACTTTCTGCCACAGAAATGTGAGGAACATGTGTTTTTTTAGCCAAATTTTGAGGTTTGCAAAGGATTCTGGGTAACAGAACCTGGTCCGAGCCACACAAGTCACCCCATCTTGGATTCCCCTAGGTCTCTAGTTTTCAGAAATGCACAGGTTTGGTAGGTTTCCCTAGGTGGCGGCTGAGCTACAAGCCAAAATCTACAGGTAGGCACTTTGCAAAAAACACCTCTGTTTTCCTTCACAAATTTGGATGTTTCCACGTTGCGGTTTGGGGCGTTTCCTGTCGCGGGCACTAGGCCTACCCACACATGTGAGGTATCATTTTTATCGTGAGACGTGGGGGAATGCTGGGTGGAAGGAAATTCGTGGCTCCTCTCAGATTCCAGAACTTTCTGCCACAGAAATGTGAGGAACATGTTTTTTTTAGCCAAATTTTGAGGTTTGCAAAGCATTCTGGGTAACAGAACCTGGTCCGAGCCACACAAGTCACCCCATCTTGGATTCCCCTAGGTCTCTAGTTTTCAGAAATGCACAGGTTTGGTAGGTTTCCCTAGGTGGCGGCTGAGCTACAGGCCAAAATCTACAGGTAGGCACTTTGCAAAAAACACCTCTGTTTTCCTTCACCAATTTGGCTGTGTCCACGTTGCGCTTTGGGGCATTTCCTGTCACGGGCGCTAGGCCTACCCACACAAGTGAGGTATCATTTTTATCGGGAGACATGGGGGAACGCTGGGTGGAAGGAAATTCGTGGCTCCTCTCAGATTCCAGAACTTTCTGCCACAGAAATGTGAGGAACATGTGTTTTTTTAGCCAAATTTTGAGGTTTGCAAAGGATTCTGGGTAACAGAACCTGGTCCGAGCCACACAAGTCACCCCATCTTGGATTCCCCTAGGTCTCTAGTTTTCAGAAATGCACAGGTTTGGTAGGTTTCCCTAGGTGGCGGCTGAGCTACAGGCCAAAATCTACAGGTAGGCACTTTGCTAAAAACAGGTCTGTTTTCTGTGATGTGTCCACGTTGCGCTTTGGGGCATTTCCTGTCGCGGGCGCTAGGCCTACCCACACAAGTCAGGTATCATTTGTATCGGGAGACGTGGGGGAACGCTGGGTGGAAGGAAATTTGTGGCTCCTCTCAGATTCCAGAACTTTCTGCCACAGAAATGTAAGGAACATGTGTTTTTTTAGCCAAATTTTGAGGTTTGCAAAGGATTCTGGATAACAGAACCTGGTCCGAGCCACACAAGTCACCCCATCTTGGATTCCCCTATGTCTCTAGTTTTCAGAAATGCACAGGTTTGGTAGGTTTCCCTAGGTGGCGGCTGAGCTACAGGCCAAAATCTACAGGTAGGCACTTTGCAAAAAACACCTCAGTTTTCCTTCACCAATTTGGCTGTGTCCACGTTGCGCTTTGGGGCATTTCCTGTCACGGGCGCTAGGCCTACCCACACAAGTGAGGTATCATTTTTATCGGGAGACATGGGGGAACGCTGGGTGGAAGAAAATTCGTGGCTCCTCTCAGATTCCAGAACTTTCTGCCACAGAAATGTGAGGAACATGTGTTTTTTTAGCCAAATTTTGAGGTTTGCAAAGGATTCTGGGTAACAGAACCTGGTCCGAGCCACACAAGTCACCCCATCTTGGATTCCCCTAGGTCTCTAGTTTTCAGAAATGCACAGGTTTGGTAGGTTTCCCTAGGTGGCGGCTGAGCTACAGGCCAAAATCTACAGGTAGGCACTTTGCAAAAAACACCTCTGTTTTCCTTCACCAATTTGGCTGTGTCCACGTTGCGCTTTGGGGCATTTCCTGTCACGTGCGCTAGGCCTACCCACACAAGTGAGGTATCATTTTTATCGGGAGACGTGGGGGAACGCTGGGTGGAAGGAAATTCGTGGCTCCTCTCAGATTCCAGAACTTTCTGCCACAGAAATGTGAGGAACATGTGTTTTTTTAGCCAAATTTTGAGGTTTGCAAAGGATTCTGGGTAACAGAACCTGGTCCGAGCCACACAAGTCACGCCATCTTGGATTCCCCTAGGTGTCACGACTCACGTGCTGCTTGCGCCTGGAATTTGCAGATCTGGTGGCGTGAATCTTCAATGTTCGGCTTTGGCCCAAAAAGGGGCGACTCTTTCTGGTAGCCACGGTGCTGTAGGCAATGGAGACACCAAGAACAGCCCGTGCCCTTCAGAAAGTAGCGCCAGAGGGAAAAAACCCCTTAAAAAGGGGAAAAAACCTCCAAACAGGAAGACTCCTGGAGAAAAACAAGAACAAACAAACAGGAATCCAAAAGGAGCAAAAATCAGAAAACACAGAATGCTGAATCCAAAACCAAAAGGCAAGGAAATCAGGAGCGAAGACACTAACTGAGCAGAAAGTGTTGCAGTGCAAAGAAAGAGGAAAAACACAGCCCTTATATACCAAAAAACAGGAAGTGACCCACAGGAAGTAAAAGGACACCATCTTAGATAGGGAAACAATACATAGAACAGAATAGTAGAGGAACCATAGAGAATAGGGAACAAGGAATGCTGGGAAAGCACAGGAATCTGGGAAGGAGGAAAAAACATAAAGAAAGGCACACAACAGACTGCAAAAAAGAAGAAAGGACAAAGAAACGAAGAAAAACAGGTAAGAAGGTTCAGAGACCCCTGGGACAGTGAAAGGCAGAAGGAAGAACGAGGCCCCAAGCAAATCTGGGGCCTCGAAACGCGCAGGAGAGGCTGGGGGCGCGCCGCGTCTTAATAACGCGGTGCGCGGCCCGAGCCGAACGCCCGGCAGAAGTCGAGCTCTCGGCTCGCGCCGCACCGCGCGGCGCGACAGTAGGTCCCCCTCCCGAAGGCCCAGGTTTAAGAGGGAATAAACGGTGAAAGCGTTGAATCAGGAGAGGAGCGTGAACGGAAGAGGCATCTTCCCATGAACATTCACTGAGAGGATAACCCTTCCAATGAATCAGATACTGAAGTCGTTTATGAAAAAGACGAGAGTCACAAATTTCCTGCACTTCATATTCGGGAGCATCATCCACAAGGACAGGAGGTGGACAAGGAAACTGACGTGAGTAAGGATCAGGCACATAAGGTTTAAGCTGAGAAACATGAAAAACCGGATGGATCTTCCATGTATGGGGTAAGTGAAGACGGACAGTGACAGGATTGACCAACTGGAGAATACGGAAAGGCCCATAGTAACGAGGTGTGAACTTGTTTTGAGAGAGACGTGAGGGCAAGAATTTGGAGGAGAGCCAGACTTTATCTTGCAGATGATAATTTGGATTGGTTGTACGTCTCTTGTCTGCAGCCTTCTTCATATACCTCTTGGTATGTAACAAATTAGATCGAATTAGTTTATGGAGTTGGAGAAGGCGTTTGGAGAAATAGTTAATAGCAGGTAGAGGAGAGTTGGATTGTGGAGAAGTAGGGAAAGAGGTAGGATGAAAACCATAGGATCAGAAAAAGGGAGTGACCTTGGAGGCACTATGGACTGAGTTATTGTAGGAAAACTCAGCTAAAGAGAGGTAAGTGCTCCAGTTACTTTGGGTAGAATTGCAAAAGCATCGAAGATACTGCTCTAGTCCTTGGTTCAGATGCTCAGTCTGTCCGTTGGTCTGAGGATGGAACCCTGAAGACAGGGCTCTATTTATATTCAGTGTTTTACAAAAATGCTTCCAAAATCGGGAGATGTACTGAGGTCCTCTATCAGATATTATGGTATGTGGAAGTCCATGGAGACGGAAGACATGATCTATGAATATTTGACTTAGTTCTTGAGAAGTAGGCAGCTTTTTTAGGCCAGTGAAATGAGCCATTTTTGTGAAAGAATCCACTGTGACCATGATAACCCGGTTTCCTGCTGATGGTGGGAGCGAACACATAAAATCAGTAGAGATAGTATGCCATGGGGCCGATGGAACAGGCAAAGGCTGTAGTAATCCTGCCGGTCTGGTGTGAGGTATTTTGACTTGGGCACATATGGGACAGGCCTGAACGTATTTTTCCACATCCAGTTTCCAGGTAGGCCACCAGAAAAATCGTGAAAGTAGTTCTTGTGTGGCTTTGATGCCTCTGTGACCAGCTACAGGGGAATCATGGCACATTTGTAATGCTTTCTTTTGCACCTTGTTTGTAGGGAGGAATATCAGGTCTTGGTAATAAAAATATCCTTGTTTCTTGTACAATAATGGTCTTAGTTCTTCTATGTCATGGTCCGATAGGTTGGCGTATTCTTGTTGTACTTCTTCCAGGAAAGACTGAGCCACTCCAATGATCTTACTGGGTTCTAGAAGATACTGGGATGAGGAAGGAGAACACTCTGGATATCGGCGAGACAGAGCATCAGCCAGAATGTTTTGAGATCCTGGAATATATGTAATATAAAAATCGTACTGACTGAAGAAAAAGGCCCAGCGGGCCTGACGACTATTCTGGCATACAAAATTTCTTAAACATTGTAAATTACGGTGGTCTGTCCTCACCTCAAATGGTTCCTTGGATCCCATCAGAAACTGTCTCCACTCAAGGCAGGCTGTTTTCAGAGCCAATAATTCCCTTTCAAGTACGGAATAATGTTGTTCAGCTGTGGAAAGGATATGAGACAAATAGAAAACAGGATGTTCAAGGCCATCATCCTCTTGTCGTTGGAGTAAGACAGCTCCGATGGCTCTCTCAGAAGCATCAGTTACTACTATAAATTGCTTGGTGGTATCTGGATGTCTTAAGATGGGGGCTTGGGTGAAGGCTCTCTTTAAGCTTTGAAAGGCTGCTTCAGCAGCCTCAGTCCAGACAAACCCCTTCTTTAAATTGTCCTTCTTTAAGGTGTGAGTTATGTGGCTAGTCTGACTGGCAAAGTCTAGAATGAATTGTCGATAGAAGTTTGCTAAACCTAGGAAACATTGTGTTTCTTTTATGGTAGAAGGAGAAGGCCACTCTAGGATAGCTTGTACCTTTTCTTGATCCATAGCTATGCCGGTGGGACTTAAATGATAGCCCAGATATTTGACTTCCGTCATGTCGAACTCACATTTCTCTGGTTTGCAAAATAGTTGATGATCACGAAGTCTTTGAAGAACTTGTTTCACATGGGAAGTATGGAGTTCAGGATTTCTAGAATAAATAAGAATGTCATCTAGGTAGATCACGACTGTCTGATTCAGTAGGTCTGAAAACACTGAGTCCATAAATCTCTGGAAGATTGCGGGGGCGTTAGTAAGACCAAACGGCATAACCCTATATTCAAAATGGCCAAATGGGGTCCTGAATGCTGTCTTCCATTCGTCGCCTTCTCTTATGCGTAAAAGGTGGTAGGCTCCTCGTAAATCCAATTTAGTAAAACGTTGGGCCCCTCTGATTGCTTCCAGTATGTCCCTGATGAGAGGCAAAGGATAACGATCTTTAATGGTAATTTTATTCAGACCTCGAAAATCCAGGCACGGACGAAGATCCTTAGTCTTCTTGGGCACAAAAAAGAGAGGGGCCCCAGCCGGAGACGACGATGGAACAATAAGACCACTCTGTATATTTTCGTCCAGATACTCCTTTAGAACTTCCTTTTCGGGTTCCGTGAGGGAGTACATCCTCCCAAAAGGAACAATTGTGCCGGGTTCCAATGGAATTGCACAATCATATTCTCGATGTGGAGGTAGCACAGGTTTTGACGGTTTTTGGAAAACATCCTGAAACTCCAAATAGTGGTCTGGGATCCCTTGGACCGTATTAATGGACATACCAGTGGCACCTTCAGTAGCTAAGGATCTTTTCGGAGACCAATACTTGTCGGAAGTAAAACAGTTCTCATGACAAAATTGCGAAGACAAAGAGACTGTCCGGGTAACCCAATTTATATATGGGTTATGTCTGATGAGCCACGGAATTCCAAGAATGATGGTATGGTTAGGGGACGTAATAAGATCGAAGGAGATGTGTTCTTGATGGTTTCCCACCTATAGACTTAACATCAGGGTAGTGGTGTCTACAGGACCAGAGGATATCAAAGATCCATCCACAGTGTGTACCTGTTCGGGTACTTCTTTTGCTTGAGTAGGAACTAGGTTAGCAGCAGCCCACGTCTTGTCCATGTATATACCACTAGCACCACAATCTAGTAATGCCATAGTCTTTTCTTGACGACCGTCAGGAAGTTGTAACAGGACAGGAAAGATGAACAAGGCCGTTGTATTGTCATTAAAGGAGCTGATGGAAGGTATAGCTGTAGATCCCGTCCCCTCCCTTCTTACAGAGGACGGGAGGTGGCGTTTCCCGAAGGCCTGGACGGACGTACTGGACAGGTACGGAGCATGTGACCAGCAGAACCACAATACAGGCACAACCCTCTCTTGCGTCTGTCTTCTCGTTCACTAGCAGAGAGCGGACCTCGGGTAGTATCCACCTGCATGGGTTCCCCTTCGATGTCTCTAGCAGGAGTGCGAGGTTCCTCGGAACGCTGCAGGTATGCACGTGAGCTACTTGGCTGGGCAAACCCTCTACTCCTCTTCTTTTCCGATCTCCGTTCCTGAAGACGATATTCGATGGACAGTGCTTGATCCATCAGGCCACGAAGATCTTCCGCTCTGGTAGAATGCACTAGTTCATCCTTTATTTCTTCTTTGAGTCCTCTGCGAAATAATGTTACCAGAGTACGTTCCACCCAAGTGGTCTCTGCCGCCAGCTGACGAAAACGGGTTATATATTGCAGGACGTCTTGGGAGCCTTGTTGGATGTCGCACAAGGCTTCTTCAGCGGAGGCTTCCAATCCAGGACGGCTAAACATCTGTTTGAAGCGACTCACAAAGGCGGAATAGTCTGACAATACAGGGTCGTTGGAGGACACCATCGGGGTTGCCCAGGCCAAGGCTGGACCGGATAAGGCACTGATAAGATAACCCACCTTGGTCCTGTCGTGGGAGAATTGAGTAGGTCGGAAGGCGAAATACACCGTTAAAGCATCCAAGAACTCGCGAAGCTTGGTTGGTTCACCAGAGAAAAAAGGGGTAGAAGCGGAGATTGTCGGAACATCACTGGTGCGGAGGGCCAAAGCCTGTCGTAACGCAGCATTTTCATTACGTAGTTGTTGCAATTCCTGGGCTTGTTGCTGAATCGTGGTCAACAGAGATTGCTCCGGATCTGCAGCAGCCGCCACTGTATTATCCATGGTGTTTGAGGGCGTCGGAATGGTTTGGCGCTGCAATCTGTCACGACTCACGTGCTGCTTGCGCCTGGAATTTGCAGATCTGGTGGCGTGAATCTTCAATGTTCGGCTTTGGCCCAAAAAGGGGCGACTCTTTCTGGTAGCCACGGTGCTGTAGGCAATGGAGACACCAAGAACAGCCCGTGCCCTTCAGAAAGTAGCGCCAGAGGGAAAAAACCCCTTAAAAAGGGGAAAAAACCTCCAAACAGGAAGACTCCTGGAGAAAAACAAGAACAAACAAACAGGAATCCAAAAGGAGCAAAAATCAGAAAACACAGAATGCTGAATCCAAAACCAAAAGGCAAGGAAATCAGGAGCGAAGACACTAACTGAGCAGAAAGTGTTGCAGCGCAAAGAAAGAGGAAAAACACAGCCCTTATATACCAAAAAACAGGAAGTGACCCACAGGAAGTAAAAGGACACCATCTTAGATAGGGAAACAATACATAGAACAGAATAGTAGAGGAACCATAGAGAATAGGGAACAAGGAATGCTGGGAAAGCACAGGAATCTGGGAAGGAGGAAAAAACATAAAGAAAGGCACACAACAGACTGCAAAAAAGAAGAAAGGACAAAGAAACGAAGAAAAACAGGTAAGAAGGTTCAGAGACCCCTGGGACAGTGAAAGGCAGAAGGAAGAACGAGGCCCCAAGCAAATCTGGGGCCTCGAAACGCGCAGGAGAGGCTGGGGGCGCGCCGCGTCTTAATAACGCGGTGCGCAGCCCGAGCCGAACGCCCGGCAGAAGTCGAGCTCTCGGCTCGCGCCGCACCGCGCGGCGCGACACTAGGTCTCTAGTTTTCAGAAATGCACAGGTTTGGTAGGTTTCCCTAGGTGGCGGCTGAGCTACAAGCCAAAATCTACAGGTAGGCACTTTGCAAAAAAACACCTCTGTTTTCCTTCACAAATTTGGATGTGTCCACGTTGCGGTTTGGGGCGTTATCTGTCGCGGGCGCTAGGCCTACCCACACAAGTGAGGTATCATTTTTATCGGGAGACATGGGGGAACGCTGGGTGGAAGGAAATTCGTGGCTCCTCTCAGATTCCAGAACTTTCTGCCACAGAAATGTGAGGAACATGTGTTTTTTTAGCCAAATTTTGAGGTTTGCAAAGGATTCTGGGTAACAGAACCTGGTCCGAGCCACACAAGTCACCCCATCTTGGATTCCCCTAGGTCTCTAGTTTTCAGAAATGCACAGGTTTGGTAGGTTTCCCTAGGTGGCGGCTGAGCTACAAGCCAAAATCTACAGGTAGGCACTTTGCAAAAAACACCTCTGTTTTCCTTCACAAATTTGGATGTGTCCACGTTGCGGTTTGGGGCGTTTCCTGTCGCGGGCGCTAGGCCTACCCACACAAGTGAGGTATCATTTTTATCGGGAGACGTGGGGGAACGCTGGGTGGAAGGAAATTCGTGGCTCCCCTCAGATTTCAGAACTTTCTGCCACAGAAATGTTAGGAACATGTGTTTTTTTAGCCAAATTTTGAGGTTTGCAAAGGATTCTGGGTAACAGAACCTGGTCCGAGCCACACAAGTCACCCCATCTTGGATTCCCTTAGGTCTCTAGTTTTCAGAAATGCACAGGTTTGGTAGGTTTCCCTAGGTGGCGGCTGAGCTACAGGCCAAAATCTACAGGTAGGCACTTTGCAAAAAACACCTCTGTTTTCCTTCACCAATTTGGCTGTGTCCACGTTGCGCTTTGGGGCATTTCCTGTCACGGGCGCTAGGCCTACCCACACAAGTGAGGTATCATTTTTATCGAGAGACGTGGGGGAACGCTGGGTGGAAGGAAATTCGTGGCTCCTCTCAGATTCCAGAACTTTCTGCCACAGAAATGTGAGGAACATGTGTTTTTTTAGCCAAATTTTGAGGTTTGCAAAGGATTCTGGGTAACAGAACCTGGTCCGAGCCACACAAGTCACCCCATCTTGGATTCCCCTAGGTCTCTAGTTTTCAGAAATGCACAGGTTTGGTAGGTTTCCCTAGGTGGCGGCTGAGCTACAGGCCAAAATCTACAGGTAGGCACTTTGCTAAAAACAGGTCTGTTTTCTGTGATGTGTCCACGTTGCGCTTTGGGGCATTTCCTGTCGCGGGCACTAGGCCTACCCACACAAGTCAGGTATCATTTGTATCGGGAGACGTGGGGGAACGCTGGGTGGAAGGAAATTTGTGGCTCCTCTCAGATTCCAGAACTTTCTGCCACAGAAATGTGAGGAACATGTGTTTTTTTGCCAAATTTTGAGGTTTGCAAAGGATTCTGGATAACAGAACCTGGTCCGAGCCACACAAGTCACCCCATCTTGGATTCCCCTATGTCTCTAGTTTTCAGAAATGCACAGGTTTGGTAGGTTTCCCTAGGTGGCGGCTGAGCTACAGGCCAAAATCTACAGGTAGGCACTTTGCAAAAAACACCTCTGTTTTCCTTCACCAATTTGGCTGTGTCCACGTTGCGCTTTGGGGCATTTCCTGTCACGGGCGCTAGGCCTACCCACACAAGTGAGGTATCATTTTTATCGGGAGACATGGGGGAACGCTGGGTGGAAGGAAATTCGTGGCTCCTCTCAGATTCCAGAACTTTCTGCCACAGAAATGTGAGGAACATGTGTTTTTTTAGCCAAATTTTGAGGTTTGCAAAGGATTCTGGGTAACAGAACCTGGTCCGAGCCACACAAGTCACCCCATCTTGGATTCCCCTAGGTCTCTAGTTTTCAGAAATGCACAGGTTTGGTAGGTTTCCCTAGGTGGCGGCTGAGCTACAAGCCAAAATCTACAGGTAGGCACTTTGCAAAAAAACACCTCTGTTTTCCTTCACAAATTTGGATGTGTCCACGTTGCGGTTTGGGGCATTTTCTGTCGCGGGCGCTAGGCCTACCCACACAAGTGAGGTATCATTTTTATCGGGAGACGTGGGGGAACGCTGGGTGGAAGGAAATTCGTGGCTCCTCTCAGATTCCAGAACTTTCTGCCACAGAAATGTGAGGAACATGTGTTTTTTTAGCCAAATTTTGAGGTTTGCAAAGGATTCTGGGTAACAGAACCTGGTCCGAGCCACACAAGTCACCCCATCTTGGATTCCCCTAGGTCTCTAGTTTTCATAAATGCACAGGTTTGGTAGGTTTCCCTAGGTGGCGGCTGAGCTACAAGCCAAAATCTACAGGTAGGCACTTTGCAAAAAACACCTCTGTTTTCCTTCACAAATTTGGATGTGTCCACGTTGCGGTTTGGGGCGTTTCCTGTCTCGGGCGCTAGGCCTACCCACACAAGTGAGGTATCATTTTTATCGGGAGACGTGGGGGAACGCTGGGTGGAAGGAAATTCATGGCTCCCCTCAGATTCCAGAACTTTCTGCCACAGAAATGTTAGGAACATGTGTTTTTTTAGCCAAATTTTGAGGTTTGCAAAGGATTCTGGGTAACAGAACCTGGTCCGAGCCACACAGGTCACCCCATCTTGGATTCCCCTAGGTCTCTAGTTTTCAGAAATGCACAGGTTTGGTAGGTTTCCCTAGGTGGCGGCTGAGCTACAAGCCAAAATCTAGAGGTAGGCACTTTGCAAAAAAACACCTTTGTTTTCCTTCACAAATTTGGATGTGTCCACGTTGCGGTTTGGGGCATTTCCTGTCACGGGCGCTAGGCCTACCCACACAAGTGAGGTATCATTTTTATCGGGAGACGTGGGGGAACGCTGGGTGGAAGGAAATTCGTGGCTCCTCTCAGATTCCAGAACTTTCTGCCACAGAAATGTGAGGAACATGTGCTTTTTTGGCCAAATTTTGAGGTTTGCAAAGGATTCTGGGTAACAGAACCTGGTCCGAGCCACACAAGTCACCCCATCTTGGATTCCCCGAGGTCTCTAGTTTTCAGAAATGCACAGGTTTGGTAGGTTTCCCTAGGTGGCGGCTGAGCTACAGGCCAAAATCTAAAGGTAGGCACTTTGCAAAAAACACCTCTGTTTTCCTTCACCAATTTGGCTGTGTCCACGTTGCGCTTTGGGGCATTTCCTGTCTCGGGCGCTAGGCCTACCCACACAAGTGAGGTATCATTTTTATCGGGAGACATGGGGGAACGCTGGGTGGAAGGAAATTCGTGGCTCCTCTCAGATTCCAGAACTTTCTGCCACAGAAATGTGAGGAAAATGTGTTTTTTTAGCCAAATTTTGAGGTTTGCAAAGGATTCGGGGTAACAGAACCTGGTCCGAGCCACACAAGTCACGCCATCTTGGATTCCCCTAGGTCTCTAGTTTTCAGAAATGCACAGGTTTGGTAGGTTTCCCTAGGTGGCGGCTGAGCTACAGGCCAAAATCTACAGGTAGGCACTTTGCAAAAAACACCTCTGTTTTCCTTCACAAATTTGGTTGTGTCCACGTTGCGGTTTGGGGCGTTTTCTGTCGCGGGCGCTAGGCCTACCCACACAAGTGAGGTATCATTTTTATCGGGAGACGTGGGGGAACTCTGGGTGGAAGGCAATTCGTGGCTCCTCTCAGATTCCAGAACTTTCTGCCACAGAAATGTGAGGAAAATGTGTTTCTTTAGCCAAATTTTGAGGTTTGCAAAGGATTCTGGGTAACAGAACCTGGTCCGAGCCACACAAGTCACCCCATCTTGGATTCCCCTAGGTCTCTAGTTTTCATAAATGCACAGGTTTGGTAGGTTTCCCTAGGTGGCGGCTGAGCTACAAGCCAAAATCTACAGGTAGGCACTTTGCAAAAAACACCTCTGTTTTCCTTCACAAATTTGGATGTGTCCACGTTGCGGTTTGGGGCGTTTCCTGTCGCGGGCGCTAGGCCTACCCACACAAGTGAGGTATCATTTTTATCGGGAGACGTGGGGGAACGCTGGGTGGAAGGAAATTCATGGCTCCCCTCAGATTCCAGAACTTTCTGCCACAGAAATGTTAGGAACATGTGTTTTTTTAGCCAAATTTTGAGGTTTGCAAAGGATTCTGGGTAACAGAACCTGGTCCGAGCCACACAAGTCTCCCCATCTTGGATTCCCCTAGGTCTCTAGTTTTCAGAAATGCACAGGTTTGGTAGGTTTCCCTAGGTGGCGGCTGAGCTACAAGCCAAAATCTACAGGTAGGCACTTTGCAAAAAAACACCTTTGTTTTCCTTCACAAATTTGGATGTGTCCACGTTGCGGTTTGGGGCATTTCCTGTCACGGGCGCTAGGCCTACCCACACAAGTGAGGTATCATTTTTATCGGGAGACGTGGGGGAACGCTGGGTGGAAGGAAATTCGTGGCTCCTCTCAGATTCCAGAACTTTCTGCCACAGAAATGTGAGGAACATGTGTTTTTTTAGCCAAATTTTGAGGTTTGCAAAGGATTCTGGGTAACAGAACCTGGTCCGAGCCACACAAGTCACCCCATCTTGGATTCCCCGAGGTCTCTAGTTTTCAGAAATGCACAGGTTTGGTAGGTTTCCCTAGGTGGCGGCTGAGCTACAGGCCAAAATCTAAATGTAGGCACTTTGCAAAAAACACCTCTGTTTTCCTTCACCAATTTGGCTGTGTCCACGTTGCGCTTTGGGGCATTTCCTGTCTCGGGCGCTAGGCCTACCCACACAAGTGAGGTATCATTTTTATCGGGAGACATGGGGGAACGCTGGGTGGAAGGAAATTCGTGGCTTCTCTCAGATTCCAGAACTTTCTGCCACAGAAATGTGAGGAAAATGTGTTTTTTTAGCCAAATTTTGAGGTTTGCAAAGGATTCGGGGTAACAGAACCTGGTCCGAGCCACACAAGTCACCCCATCTTGGATTCCCCTAGGTCTCTAGTTTTCAGAAATGCACAGGTTTGGTAGGTTTCCCTAGGTGGCGGCTGAGCTACAAGCCAAAATCTACAGGTAGGCACTTTGCAAAAAACACCTCTGTTTTCCTTCACAAATTTGGATGTGTCCACGTTGCGGTTTGGGGCGTTTCCTGTCGCGGGCGCTAGGCCTACCCACACAAGTGAGGTATCATTTTTATCGGGAGACGTGGGGGAACGCTGGGTGGAAGGAAATTCGTGGCTCCCCTCAGATTCCAGAACTTTCTGCCACAGAAATGTTAGGAACATGTGTTTTTTTAGCCAAATTTTGAGGTGTGCAAAGGATTCTGGGTAACAGAACCTGGTCCGAGCCACACAAGTCACCCCATCTTGGATTCCCTTAGGTCTCTAGTTTTCAGAAATGCACAGGTTTGGTAGGTTTCCCTAGGTGGCGGCTGAGCTACAGGCCAAAATCTACAGGTAGGCACATTGCAAAAAACACCTCTGTTTTCCTTCACCAATTTGGCTGTGTCCACGTTGCGCTTTGGGGCATTTCCTGTCACGGGCGCAAGGCCTACCCACACAAGTGAGGTATCATTTTTATCGAGAGACGTGGGGGAACGCTGGGTGGAAGGAAATTCGTGGCTCCTCTCAGATTCCAGAACTTTCTGCCACAGAAATGTGAGGAACATGTGTTTTTTTAGCCAAATTTTGAGGTTTGCAAAGGATTCTGGGTAACAGAACCTGGTCCGAGCCACACTAGTCACCCCATCTTGGATTCCCCTAGGTCTCTAGTTTTCAGAAATGAACAGGTTTGGTAGGTTTCCCTAGGTGGCGGCTGAGCTACAGGCCAAAATCTACAGGTAGGCACTTTGCAAAAAACACCTCTGTTTTCCTTCACAAATTTGGATGTTTCCATGTTGCGCTTTGGGGCGTTTCCTGTCGCGTGCGCTAGGCCTACCCACACAAGTGAGGTATCATTTTTATCGGGAGACGTGGGGGAACGCTGGGTGGAAGGAAATTCGTGGCTCCTCTCAGATTCCAGAACTTTCTGCCACAGAAATGTGAGGAACATGTGTTTTTTTAGCCAAATTTTGAGGTTTGCAAAGGATTCTGGGTAACAGAACCTGGTCCGAGCCACACAAGTCACGCCATCTTGGATTCCCCTAGGTCTCTAGTTTTCAGAAATGCACAGGTTTGGTAGGTTTCCCTAGGTGGCGGCTGAGCTACAAGCCAAAATCTACAGGTAGGCACTTTGCAAAAAACCACCTCTGTTTTCCTTCACAAATTTGGATGTGTCCACGTTGCGGTTTGGGGCGTTATCTGTCGCGGGCGCTAGGCCTACCCACACAAGTGAGGTATCATTTTTATCGGGAGACATGGGGGAACGCTGGGTGGAAGGAAATTCGTGGCTCCTCTCAGATTCCAGAACTTTCTGCCACAGAAATGTGAGGAACATGTGTTTTTTTAGCCAAATTTTGAGGTTTGCAAAGGATTCTGGGTAACAGAACCTGGTCCGAGCCACACAAGTCACCCCATCTTGGATTCCCCTAGGTCTCTAGTTTTCAGAAATGCACAGGTTTGGTAGGTTTCCCTAGGTGGCGGCTGAGCTACAAGCCAAAATCTACAGGTAGGCACTTTGCAAAAAACACCTCTGTTTTCCTTCACAAATTTGGATGTGTCCACGTTGCGGTTTGGGGCGTTTCCTGTCGCGGGCGCTAGGCCTACCCACACAAGTGAGGTATCATTTTTATCGGGAGACGTGGGGGAACGCTGGGTGGAAGGAAATTCGTGGCTCCCCTCAGATTCCAGAACTTTCTGCCACAGAAATGTTAGGAACATGTGTTTTTTTAGCCAAATTTTGAGGTTTGCAAAGGATTCTGGGTAACAGAACCTGGTCCGAGCCACACAAGTCACCCCATCTTGGATTCCCTTAGGTCTCTAGTTTTCAGAAATGCACAGGTTTGGTAGGTTTCCCTAGGTGGCGGCTGAGCTACAGGCCAAAATCTACAGGTAGGCACTTTGCAAAAAACACCTCTGTTTTCCTTCACCAATTTGGCTGTGTCCACGTTGCGCTTTGGGGCATTTCCTGTCACGGGCGCTAGGCCTACCCACACAAGTGAGGTATCATTTTTATCGAGAGACGTGGGGGAACGCTGGGTGGAAGGAAATTCGTGGCTCCTCTCAGATTCCAGAACTTTCTGCCACAGAAATGTGAGGAACATGTGTTTTTTTAGCCAAATTTTGAGGTTTGCAAAGGATTCTGGGTAACAGAACCTGGTCCGAGCCACACAAGTCACCCCATCTTGGATTCCCCTAGGTCTCTAGTTTTCAGAAATGCACAGGTTTGGTAGGTTTCCCTAGGTGGCGGCTGAGCTACAGGCCAAAATCTACAGGTAGGCACTTTGCAAAAAACACCTCTGTTTTCCTTCACCAATTTGGCTGTGTCCACGTTGCGCTTTGGGGCATTTCCTGTCACGGGCGCTAGGCCTACCCACACAAGTGAGGTATCATTTTTATCGGGAGACATGGGGGAACGCTGGGTGGAAGGAAATTCGTGGCTCCTCTCAGATTCCAGAACTTTCTGCCACAGAAATGTGAGGAACATGTGTTTTTTTAGCCAAATTTTGAGGTTTGCAAAGGATTCTGGGTAACAGAACCTGGTCCGAGCCACACAAGTCACCCCATCTTGGATTCCCCTAGGTCTCTAGTTTTTTGAGAAATGCACAGGTTTGGTAGGTTTCCCTAGGTGGCGGCTGAGCTACAGGCCAAAATCTACAGGTAGGCACTTTGCTAAAAACAGGTCTGTTTTCTGTGATGTGTCCACGTTGCGCTTTGGGGCATTTCCTGTCGCGGGCGCTAGGCCTACCCACACAAGTCAGGTATAATTTGTATCGGGAGACGTGGGGGAACGCTGGGTGGAAGGAAATTTGTGGCTCCTCTCAGATTCCAGAACTTTCTGCCACAGAAATGTAAGGAACATGTGTTTTTTTAGCCAAATTTTGAGGTTTGCAAAGGATTCTGGATAACAGAACCTGGTCCGAGCCACACAAGTCACCCCATCTTGGATTCCCCTATGTCTCTAGTTTTCAGAAATGCACAGGTTTGGTAGGTTTCCCTAGGTGGCGGCTGAGCTACAGGCCAAAATCTACAGGTAGGCACTTTGCAAAAAACACCTCTGTTTTCCTTCACCAATTTGGCTGTGTCCACGTTGCGCTTTGGGGCATTTCTTGTCACGGGCGCTAGGCCTACCCACACAAGTGAGGTATCATTCTTATCGGGAGACATGGGGGAACGCTGGGTGGAAGGAAATTCGTGGCTCCTCTCAGATTCCAGAACTTTCTGCCACAGAAATGTGAGGAACATGTGTTTTTTTAGCCAAATTTTGAGGTTTGCAAAGGATTCTGGGTAACAGAACCTGGTCCGAGCCACACAAGTCACCCCATCTTGGATTCCCCTAGGTCTCTAGTTTTCAGAAATGCACAGGTTTGGTAGGTTTCCCTAGGTGGCGGCTGAGCTACAAGCCAAAATCTACAGGTAGGCACATTGCAAAAAAACACCTCTGTTTTCCTTCACAAATTTGGATGTGTCCACGTTGCGGTTTGGGGCATTTTCTGTCGCGGGCGCTAGGCCTACCCACACAAGTGAGGTATCATTTTTATCGGGAGACGTGGGGGAACGCTGGGTGGAAGGAAATTCGTGGCTCCTCTCAGATTCCAGAACTTTCTGCCACAGAAATGTGAGGAACATGTGTTTTTTTAGCCAAATTTTGAGGTTTGCAAAGGATTCTGGGTAACAGAACCTGGTCCGAGCCACACAAGTCACCCCATCTTGGATTCCCCTAGGTCTCTAGTTTTCATAAATGCACAGGTTTGGTAGGTTTCACTAGGTGGCGGCTGAGCTACAAGCCAAAATCTACAGGTAGGCACTTTGCAAAAAACACCTCTGTTTTCCTTCACCAATTTGGCTGTGTCCACGTTGCGCTTTGGGGCATTTCCTGTCACGGGCGCTAGGCCTACCCACACAAGTGAGGTATCATTTTTATCGGGAGACATGGGGGAACGCTGGGTGGAAGGAAATTCGTGGCTCCTCTCAGATTCCAGAACTTTCTGCCACAGAAATGTGAGGAACATGTGTTTTTTTAGCCAAATTTTGAGGTTTGCAAAGGATTCTGGGTAACAGAACCTGGTCCGAGCCACACAAGTCACCCCATCTTGGATTCCCCTAGGTCTCTAGTTTTTTGAGAAATGCACAGGTTTGGTAGGTTTCCCTAGGTGGCGGCTGAGCTACAGGCCAAAATCTACAGGTAGGCACTTTGCTAAAAACAGGTCTGTTTTCTGTGATGTGTCCACGTTGCGCTTTGGGGCATTTCCTGTCGCGGGCGCTAGGCCTACCCACACAAGTCAGGTATAATTTGTATCGGGAGACGTGGGGGAACGCTGGGTGGAAGGAAATTTGTGGCTCCTCTCAGATTCCAGAACTTTCTGCCACAGAAATGTAAGGAACATGTGTTTTTTTAGCCAAATTTTGAGGTTTGCAAAGGATTCTGGATAACAGAACCTGGTCCGAGCCACACAAGTCACCCCATCTTGGATTCCCCTATGTCTCTAGTTTTCAGAAATGCACAGGTTTGGTAGGTTTCCCTAGGTGGCGGCTGAGCTACAGGCCAAAATCTACAGGTAGGCACTTTGCAAAAAACACCTCTGTTTTCCTTCACCAATTTGGCTGTGTCCACGTTGCGCTTTGGGGCATTTCTTGTCACGGGCGCTAGGCCTACCCACACAAGTGAGGTATCATTCTTATCGGGAGACATGGGGGAACGCTGGGTGGAAGGAAATTCGTGGCTCCTCTCAGATTCCAGAACTTTCTGCCACAGAAATGTGAGGAACATGTGTTTTTTTAGCCAAATTTTGAGGTTTGCAAAGGATTCTGGGTAACAGAACCTGGTCCGAGCCACACAAGTCACCCCATCTTGGATTCCCCTAGGTCTCTAGTTTTCAGAAATGCACAGGTTTGGTAGGTTTCCCTAGGTGGCGGCTGAGCTACAAGCCAAAATCTACAGGTAGGCACATTGCAAAAAAACACCTCTGTTTTCCTTCACAAATTTGGATGTGTCCACGTTGCGGTTTGGGGCATTTTCTGTCGCGGGCGCTAGGCCTACCCACACAAGTGAGGTATCATTTTTATCGGGAGACGTGGGGGAACGCTGGGTGGAAGGAAATTCGTGGCTCCTCTCAGATTCCAGAACTTTCTGCCACAGAAATGTGAGGAACATGTGTTTTTTTAGCCAAATTTTGAGGTTTGCAAAGGATTCTGGGTAACAGAACCTGGTCCGAGCCACACAAGTCACCCCATCTTGGATTCCCCTAGGTCTCTAGTTTTCATAAATGCACAGGTTTGGTAGGTTTCACTAGGTGGCGGCTGAGCTACAAGCCAAAATCTACAGGTAGGCACTTTGCAAAAAACACCTCTGTTTTCCTTCACAAATTTGGATGTGTCCACGTTGCGGTTTGGGGCGTTTCCTGTCTCGGGCGCTAGGCCTACCCACACAAGTGAGGTATCATTTTTATCGGGAGACGTGGGGGAACGCTGGGTGGAAGGAAATTCATGGCTCCCCTCAGATTCCAGAACTTTCTGCCACAGAAATGTTAGGAACATGTGTTTTTTTAGCCAAATTTTGAGGTTTGCAAAGGATTCTGGGTAACAGAACCTGGTCCGAGCCACACAAGTCACCCCATCTTGGATTCCCCTAGGTCTCTAGTTTTCAGAAATGCACAGGTTTGGTAGGTTTCCCTAGGTGGCGGCTGAGCTACAAGCCAAAATCTACAGGTAGGCACTTTGCAAAAAAACACCTTTGTTTTCCTTCACAAATTTGGATGTGTCCACGTTGCGGTTTGGGGCATTTCCTGTCACGGGCGCTAGGCCTACCCACACAAGTGAGGTATCATTTTTATCGGGAGACGTGGGGGAACGCTGGGTGGAAGGAAATTCGTGGCTCCTCTCAGATTCCAGAACTTTCTGCCACAGAAATGTGAGGAACATGTGTTTTTTTAGCCAAATTTTGAGGTTTGCAAAGGATTCTGGGTAACAGAACCTGGTCCGAGCCACACAAGTCACCCCATCTTGGATTCCCCGAGGTCTCTAGTTTTCAGAAATGCACAGGTTTGGTAGGTTTCCCTAGGTGGGGGCTGAGCTACAGGCCAAAATCTAAAGGTAGGCACTTTGCAAAAAACACCTCTGTTTTCCTTCACCAATTTGGCTGTGTCCACGTTGCGCTTTGGGGCATTTCCTGTCTCGGGCGCTAGGCCTACCCACACAAGTGAGGTATCATTTTTATCGGGAGACATGGGGGAACGCTGGGTGGAAGGAAATTCGTGGCTCCTCTCAGATTCCAGAACTTTCTGCCACAGAAATGTGAGGAAAATGTGTTTTTTTAGCCAAATTTTGAGGTTTGCAAAGGATTCGGGGTAACAGAACCTGGTCCGAGCCACACAAGTCACGCCATCTTGGATTCCCCTAGGTCTCTAGTTTTCAGAAATGCACAGGTTTGGTAGGTTTCCCTAGGTGGCGGCTGAGCTACAGGCCAAAATCTACAGGTAGGCACTTTGCAAAAAACACCTCTGTTTTCCTTCACAAATTTGGTTGTGTCCACGTTGCGGTTTGGGGCGTTTTCTGTCGCGGGCGCTAGGCCTACCCACACAAGTGAGGTATCATTTTTATCGGGAGACGTGGGGGAACTCTGGGTGGAAGGAAATTCGTGGCTCCTCTCAGATTCCAGAACTTTCTGCCACAGAAATGTGAGGAAAATGTGTTTTTTTAGCCAAATTTTGAGGTTTGCAAAGGATTCTGGGTAACAGAACCTGGTCCGAGCCACACAAGTCACCCCATCTTGGATTCCCCTAGGTCTCTAGTTTTCATAAATGCACAGGTTTGGTAGGTTTCCCTAGGTGGCGGCTGAGCTATAAGCCAAAATCTACAGGTAGGCACTTTGCAAAAAACACCTCTGTTTTCCTTCACAAATTTGGATGTGTCCACGTTGCGGTTTGGGGCGTTTCCTGTCGCGGGCGCTAAGCCTACCCACACAAGTGAGGTATCATTTTTATCGGGAGACGTGGGGGAACGCTGGGTGGAAGGAAATTCATGGCTCCCCTCAGATTCCAGAACTTTCTGCCACAGAAATGTTAGGAACATGTGTTTTTTTAGCCAAATTTTGAGGTTTGCAAAGGATTCTGGGTAACAGAACCTGGTCCGAGCCACACAAGTCACCCCATCTTGGATTCCCCTAGGTCTCTAGTTTTCAGAAATGCACAGGTTTGGTAGGTTTCCCTAGGTGGCGGCTGAGCTACAAGCCAAAATCTACAGGTAGGCACTTTGCAAAAAAACACCTTTGTTTTCCTTCACAAATTTGGATGTGTCCACGTTGCGGTTTGGGGCATTTCCTGTCACGGGCGCTAGGCCTACCCACACAAGTGAGGTATCATTTTTATCGGGAGACGTGGGGGAACGCTGGGTGGAAGGAAATTCGTGGCTCCTCTCAGATTCCAGAACTTTCTGCCACAGAAATGTGAGGAACATGTGTTTTTTTAGCCAAATTTTGAGGTTTGCAAAGGATTCTGGGTAACAGAACCTGGTCCGAGCCACACAAGTCACCCCATCTTGGATTCCCCGAGGTCTCTAGTTTTCAGAAATGCACAGGTTTGGTAGGTTTCCCTAGGTGGCGGCTGAGCTACAGGCCAAAATCTAAAGGTAGGCACTTTGCAAAAAACACCTCTGTTTTCCTTCACCAATTTGGCTGTGTCCACGTTGCGCTTTGGGGCATTTCCTGTCTCGGGCGCTAGGCCTACCCACACAAGTGAGGTATCATTTTTATCGGGAGACATGGGGGAACGCTGGGTGGAAGGAAATTCGTGGCTCCTCTCAGATTCCAGAACTTTCTGCCACAGAAATGTGAGGAAAATGTGTTTTTTTAGCCAAATTTTGAGGTTTGCAAAGGATTCGGGGTAACAGAACCTGGTCCGAGCCACACAAGTCACCCCATCTTGGATTCCCCTAGGTCTCTAGTTTTCAGAAATGCACAGGTTTTGTAGGTTTCCCTAGGTGGCGGCTGAGCTACAAGCCAAAATCTACAGGTAGGCACTTTGCAAAAAACACCTCTGTTTTCCTTCACAAATTTGGATGTGTCCACGTTGCGGTTTGGGGCGTTTCCTGTCGCGGGCGCTAGGCCTACCCACACAAGTGAGGTATCATTTTTATCGGGAGACGTGGGGGAACGCTGGGTGGAAGGAAATTCGTGGCTCCCCTCAGATTCCAGAACTTTCTGCCACAGAAATGTTAGGAACATGTGTTTTTTTAGCCAAATTTTGAGGTGTGCAAAGGATTCTGGGTAACAGAACCTGGTCCGAGCCACACAAGTCACCCCATCTTGGATTCCCTTAGGTCTCTAGTTTTCAGAAATGCACAGGTTTGGTAGGTTTCCCTAGGTGGCGGCTGAGCTACAGGCCAAAATCTACAGGTAGGCACTTTGCAAAAAACACCTCTGTTTTCCTTCACCAATTTGGCTGTGTCCACGTTGCGCTTTGGGGCATTTCCTGTCACGGGCGCTAGGCCTACCCACACAAGTGAGGTATCATTTTTATCGAGAGACGTGGGGGAACGCTGGGTGGAAGGAAATTCGTGGCTCCTCTCAGATTCCAGAACTTTCTGCCACAGAAATGTGAGGAACATGTGTTTTTTTTAGCCAAATTTTGAGGTTTGCAAAGGATTCTGGGTAACAGAACCTGGTCCGAGCCACACAAGTCACCCCATCTTGGATTCCCCTAGGTCTCTAGTTTTCAGAAATGCACAGGTTTGGTAGGTTTCCCTAGGTGGCGGCTGAGCTACAGGCCAAAATCTACAGGTAGGCACTTTGCAAAAAACACCTCTGTTTTCCTTCACAAATTTGGATGTTTCCACGTTGCGCTTTGGGGCGTTTCCTGTCGCGGGCACTAGGCCTACCCACACATGTGAGGTATCATTTTTATCGTGAGACGTGGGGGAATGCTGGGTGGAAGGAAATTCGTGGCTCCTCTCAGATTCCAGAACTTTCTGCCACAGAAATGTGAGGAACATGTGTTTTTTTAGCCAAATTTTGAGGTTTGCAAAGGATTCTGGGTAACAGAACCTGGTCCGAGCCACACAAGTCACCCCATCTTGGATTCCCCTAGGTCTCTAGTTTTCAGAAATGCACAGGTTTGGTAGGTTTCCCTAGGTGGTGGCTGAGCTACAGGCCAAAATCTACAGGTAGGCACTTTGCAAAAAACACCTCTGTTTTCCTTCACCAATTTGGCTGTGTCCACGTTGCGCTTTGGGGCATTTCCTGTCACGGGCGCTAGGCCTACCCACACAAGTGAGGTATCATTTTTATCGGGAGACATGGGGGAACGCTGGGTGGAAGGAAATTCGTGGCTCCTCTCAGATTCCAGAACTTTCTGCCACAGAAATGTGAGGAACATGTGTTTTTTTAGCCAAATTTTGAGGTTTGCAAAGGATTCTGGGTAACAGAACCTGGTCCGAGCCACACAAGTCACCCCATCTTGGATTCCCCTAGGTCTCTAGTTTTCAGAAATGCACAGTTTTGGTAGGTTTCCCTAGGTGGCGGCTGAGCTACAGGCCAAAATCTACAGGTAGGCACTTTGCTAAAAACAGGTCTGTTTTCTGTGATGTGTCCACGTTGCGCTTTGGGGCATTTCCTGTCGCGGGCGCTAGGCCTACCCACACAAGTCAGGTATCATTTGTATCGGGAGACGTGGGGGAACGCTGGGTGGAAGGAAATTTGTGGCTCCTCTCAGATTCCAGAACTTTCTGCCACAGAAATGTAAGGAACATGTGTTTTTGTAGCCAAATTTTGAGGTTTGCAAAGGATTCTGGATAACAGAACCTGGTCCGAGCCACACAAGTCACCCCATCTTGGATTCCCCTATGTCTCTAGTTTTCAGAAATGCACAGGTTTGGTAGGTTTCCCTAGGTGGCGGCTGAGCTACAGGCCAAAATCTACAGGTAGGCACTTTGCAAAAAACACCTCTGTTTTCCTTCACCAATTTGGCTGTGTCCACGTTGCGCTTTGGGGCATTTCCTGTCACGGGCGCTAGGCCTACCCACACAAGTGAGGTATCATTTTTATCGGGAGACATGGGGGAACGCTGGGTGGAAGGAAATTCGTGGCTCCTCTCAGATTCCAGAACTTTCTGCCACAGAAATGTGAGGAACATGTGTTTTTTTAGCCAAATTTTGAGGTTTGCAAAGGATTCTGGGTAACAGAACCTGGTCCGAGCCACACAAGTCACCCCATCTTGGATTCCCCTAGGTCTCTAGTTTTCAGAAATGCACAGGTTTGGTAGGTTTCCCTAGGTGGCGGCTGAGCTACAAGCCAAAATCTACAGGTAGGCACTTTGCAAAAAAACACCTCTGTTTTCCTTCACAAATTTGGATGTGTCCACGTTGCGGTTTGGGGCATTTTCTGTCGCGGGCGCTAGGCCTACCCACACAAGTGAGGTATCATTTTTATCGGGAGACGCGGGGGAACGCTGGGTGGAAGGAAATTCGTGGCTCCTCTCAGATTCCAGAACTTTCTGCCACAGAAATGTGAGGAACATGTGTTTTTTTAGCCAAATTTTGAGGTTTGCAAAGGATTCTGGGTAACAGAACCTGGTCCGAGCCACACAAGTCACCCCATCTTGGATTCCCCTAGGTCTCTAGTTTTAATAAATGCACAGGTTTGGTAGGTTTCCCTAGGTGGCGGCTGAGCTACAAGCCAAAATCTACAGGTAGGCACTTTGCAAAAAACACCTCTGTTTTCCTTCACAAATTTGGATGTGTCCACGTTGCGGTTTGGGGCGTTTCCTGTCGCGGGCGCTAGGCCTACCCACACAAGTGAGGTATCATTTTTATCGGGAGACGTGGGGGAACGATGGGTGGAAGGAAATTCATGGCTCCCCTCAGATTCCAGAACTTTCTGCCACAGAAATGTTAGGAACATGTGTTTTTTTAGCCAAATTTTGAGGTTTGCAAAGGATTCTGGGTAACAGAACCTGGTCCGAGCCACACAAGTCACCCCATCTTGGATTCCCCTAGGTCTCTAGTTTTCAGAAATGCACAGGTTTGGTAGGTTTCCCTAGGTGGCGGCTGAGCTACAAGCCAAAATCTACAGGTAGGCACTTTGCAAAAAAACACCTTTGTTTTCCTTCACAAATTTGGATGTGTCCACGTTGCGCTTTGGGGCATTTCCTGTCACGGGCGCTAGGCCTACCCACACAAGTGAGGTATCATTTTTATCGGGAGACGTGGGGGAACGCTGGGTGGAAGGAAATTCGTGGCTCCTCTCAGATTCCAGAACTTTCTGCCACAGAAATGTGAGGAACATGTGTTTTTTTAGCCAAATTTTGAGGTTTGCAAAGGATTCTGGGTAACAGAACCTGGTCCGAGCCACACAAGTCACCCCATCTTGGATTCCCCGAGGTCTCTAGTTTTCAGAAATGCACAGGTTTGGTAGGTTTCCCTAGGTGGCGGCTGAGCTACAGGCCAAAATCTAAAGGTAGGCACTTTGCAAAAAACACCTCTGTTTTCCTTCACCAATTTGGCTGTGTCCACGTTGCGCTTTGGGGCATTTCCTGTCTCGGGCGCTAGGCCTACCCACACAAGTGAGGTATCATTTTTATCGGGAGACATGGGGGAACGCTGGGTGGAAGGAAATTCGTGGCTCCTCTCAGATTCCAGAACTTTCTGCCACAGAAATGTGAGGAAAATGTGTTTTTTTAGCCAAATTTTGAGGTTTGCAAAGGATTCGGGGTAACAGAACCTGGTCCGAGCCACACAAGTCACCCCATCTTGGATTCCCCTAGGTCTCTAGTTTTCAGAAATGCACAGGTTTTGTAGGTTTCCCTAGGTGGCGGCTGAGCTACAAGCCAAAATCTACAGGTAGGCACTTTGCAAAAAACACCTCTGTTTTCCTTCACAAATTTGGATGTGTCCACGTTGCGGTTTGGGGCGTTTCCTGTCGCGGGCGCTAGGCCTACCCACACAAGTGAGGTATCATTTTTATCGGGAGACGTGGGGGAACGCTGGGTGGAAGGAAATTCGTGGCTCCCCTCAGATTCCAGAACTTTCTGCCACAGAAATGTTAGGAACATGTGTTTTTTTAGCCAAATTTTGAGGTGTGCAAAGGATTCTGGGTAACAGAACCTGGTCCGAGCCACACAAGTCACCCCATCTTGGATTCCCTTAGGTCTCTAGTTTTCAGAAATGCACAGGTTTGGTAGGTTTCCCTAGGTGGCGGCTGAGCTACAGGCCAAAATCTACAGGTAGGCACTTTGCAAAAAACACCTCTGTTTTCCTTCACCAATTTGGCTGTGTCCACGTTGCGCTTTGGGGCATTTCCTGTCACGGGCGCTAGGCCTACCCACACAAGTGAGGTATCATTTTTATCGAGAGACGTGGGGGAACGCTGGGTGGAAGGAAATTCGTGGCTCCTCTCAGATTCCAGAACTTTCTGCCACAGAAATGTGAGGAACATGTGTTTTTTTTAGCCAAATTTTGAGGTTTGCAAAGGATTCTGGGTAACAGAACCTGGTCCGAGCCACACAAGTCACCCCATCTTGGATTCCCCTAGGTCTCTAGTTTTCAGAAATGCACAGGTTTGGTAGGTTTCCCTAGGTGGCGGCTGAGCTACAGGCCAAAATCTACAGGTAGGCACTTTGCAAAAAACACCTCTGTTTTCCTTCACAAATTTGGATGTTTCCACGTTGCGCTTTGGGGCGTTTCCTGTCGCGGGCACTAGGCCTACCCACACATGTGAGGTATCATTTTTATCGTGAGACGTGGGGGAATGCTGGGTGGAAGGAAATTCGTGGCTCCTCTCAGATTCCAGAACTTTCTGCCACAGAAATGTGAGGAACATGTGTTTTTTTAGCCAAATTTTGAGGTTTGCAAAGGATTCTGGGTAACAGAACCTGGTCCGAGCCACACAAGTCACCCCATCTTGGATTCCCCTAGGTCTCTAGTTTTCAGAAATGCACAGGTTTGGTAGGTTTCCCTAGGTGGTGGCTGAGCTACAGGCCAAAATCTACAGGTAGGCACTTTGCAAAAAACACCTCTGTTTTCCTTCACCAATTTGGCTGTGTCCACGTTGCGCTTTGGGGCATTTCCTGTCACGGGCGCTAGGCCTACCCACACAAGTGAGGTATCATTTTTATCGGGAGACATGGGGGAACGCTGGGTGGAAGGAAATTCGTGGCTCCTCTCAGATTCCAGAACTTTCTGCCACAGAAATGTGAGGAACATGTGTTTTTTTAGCCAAATTTTGAGGTTTGCAAAGGATTCTGGGTAACAGAACCTGGTCCGAGCCACACAAGTCACCCCATCTTGGATTCCCCTAGGTCTCTAGTTTTCAGAAATGCACAGTTTTGGTAGGTTTCCCTAGGTGGCGGCTGAGCTACAGGCCAAAATCTACAGGTAGGCACTTTGCTAAAAACAGGTCTGTTTTCTGTGATGTGTCCACGTTGCGCTTTGGGGCATTTCCTGTCGCGGGCGCTAGGCCTACCCACACAAGTCAGGTATCATTTGTATCGGGAGACGTGGGGGAACGCTGGGTGGAAGGAAATTTGTGGCTCCTCTCAGATTCCAGAACTTTCTGCCACAGAAATGTAAGGAACATGTGTTTTTGTAGCCAAATTTTGAGGTTTGCAAAGGATTCTGGATAACAGAACCTGGTCCGAGCCACACAAGTCACCCCATCTTGGATTCCCCTATGTCTCTAGTTTTCAGAAATGCACAGGTTTGGTAGGTTTCCCTAGGTGGCGGCTGAGCTACAGGCCAAAATCTACAGGTAGGCACTTTGCAAAAAACACCTCTGTTTTCCTTCACCAATTTGGCTGTGTCCACGTTGCGCTTTGGGGCATTTCCTGTCACGGGCGCTAGGCCTACCCACACAAGTGAGGTATCATTTTTATCGGGAGACATGGGGGAACGCTGGGTGGAAGGAAATTCGTGGCTCCTCTCAGATTCCAGAACTTTCTGCCACAGAAATGTGAGGAACATGTGTTTTTTTAGCCAAATTTTGAGGTTTGCAAAGGATTCTGGGTAACAGAACCTGGTCCGAGCCACACAAGTCACCCCATCTTGGATTCCCCTAGGTCTCTAGTTTTCAGAAATGCACAGGTTTGGTAGGTTTCCCTAGGTGGCGGCTGAGCTACAAGCCAAAATCTACAGGTAGGCACTTTGCAAAAAAACACCTCTGTTTTCCTTCACAAATTTGGATGTGTCCACGTTGCGGTTTGGGGCATTTTCTGTCGCGGGCGCTAGGCCTACCCACACAAGTGAGGTATCATTTTTATCGGGAGACGCGGGGGAACGCTGGGTGGAAGGAAATTCGTGGCTCCTCTCAGATTCCAGAACTTTCTGCCACAGAAATGTGAGGAACATGTGTTTTTTTAGCCAAATTTTGAGGTTTGCAAAGGATTCTGGGTAACAGAACCTGGTCCGAGCCACACAAGTCACCCCATCTTGGATTCCCCTAGGTCTCTAGTTTTAATAAATGCACAGGTTTGGTAGGTTTCCCTAGGTGGCGGCTGAGCTACAAGCCAAAATCTACAGGTAGGCACTTTGCAAAAAACACCTCTGTTTTCCTTCACAAATTTGGATGTGTCCACGTTGCGGTTTGGGGCGTTTCCTGTCGCGGGCGCTAGGCCTACCCACACAAGTGAGGTATCATTTTTATCGGGAGACGTGGGGGAACGATGGGTGGAAGGAAATTCATGGCTCCCCTCAGATTCCAGAACTTTCTGCCACAGAAATGTTAGGAACATGTGTTTTTTTAGCCAAATTTTGAGGTTTGCAAAGGATTCTGGGTAACAGAACCTGGTCCGAGCCACACAAGTCACCCCATCTTGGATTCCCCTAGGTCTCTAGTTTTCAGAAATGCACAGGTTTGGTAGGTTTCCCTAGGTGGCGGCTGAGCTACAAGCCAAAATCTACAGGTAGGCACTTTGCAAAAAAACACCTTTGTTTTCCTTCACAAATTTGGATGTGTCCACGTTGCGCTTTGGGGCATTTCCTGTCACGGGCGCTAGGCCTACCCACACAAGTGAGGTATCATTTTTATCGGGAGACGTGGGGGAACGCTGGGTGGAAGGAAATTCGTGGCTCCTCTCAGATTCCAGAACTTTCTGCCACAGAAATGTGAGGAACATGTGTTTTTTTAGCCAAATTTTGAGGTTTGCAAAGGATTCTGGGTAACAGAACCTGGTCCGAGCCACACAAGTCACCCCATCTTGGATTCCCCTAGGTCTCTAGTTTTCAGAAATGCACAGGTTTGGTAGGTTTCCCTAGGTGGTGGCTGAGCTACAGGCCAAAATCTACAGGTAGGCCCTTTGCAAAAAACACCTCTGTTTTCCTTCACCAATTTGGCTGTGTCCACGTTGCGCTTTGGGGCATTTCCTGTCACGGGCGCTAGGCCTACCCACACAAGTGAGGTATCATTTTTATCGGGAGACATGGGGGAACGCTGGGTGGAAGGAAATTCGTGGCTCCTCTCAGATTCCAGAACTTTCTGCCACAGAAATGTGAGGAACATGTGTTTTTTTAGCCAAATTTTGAGGTTTGCAAAGGATTCTGGGTAACAGAACCTGGTCCGAGCCACACAAGTCACCCCATCTTGGATTCCCCTAGGTCTCTAGTTTTCAGAAATGCACAGTTTTGGTAGGTTTCCCTAGGTGGCGGCTGAGCTACAGGCCAAAATCTACAGGTAGGCACTTTGCTAAAAACAGGTCTGTTTTCTGTGATGTGTCCACGTTGCGCTTTGGGGCATTTCCTGTCGCGGGCGCTAGGCCTACCCACACAAGTCAGGTATCATTTGTATCGGGAGACGTGGGGGAACGCTGGGTGGAAGGAAATTTGTGGCTCCTCTCAGATTCCAGAACTTTCTGCCACAGAAATGTAAGGAACATGTGTTTTTGTAGCCAAATTTTGAGGTTTGCAAAGGATTCTGGATAACAGAACCTGGTCCGAGCCACACAAGTCACCCCATCTTGGATTCCCCTATGTCTCTAGTTTTCAGAAATGCACAGGTTTGGTAGGTTTCCCTAGGTGGCGGCTGAGCTACAGGCCAAAATCTACAGGTAGGCACTTTGCAAAAAACACCTCTGTTTTCCTTCACCAATTTGGCTGTGTCCACGTTGCGCTTTGGGGCATTTCCTGTCACGGGCGCTAGGCCTACCCACACAAGTGAGGTATCATTTTTATCGGGAGACATGGGGGAACGCTGGGTGGAAGGAAATTCGTGGCTCCTCTCAGATTCCAGAACTTTCTGCCACAGAAATGTGAGGAACATGTGTTTTTTTAGCCAAATTTTGAGGTTTGCAAAGGATTCTGGGTAACAGAACCTGGTCCGAGCCACACAAGTCACCCCATCTTGGATTCCCCTAGGTCTCTAGTTTTCAGAAATGCACAGGTTTGGTAGGTTTCCCTAGGTGGCGGCTGAGCTACAAGCCAAAATCTACAGGTAGGCACTTTGCAAAAAAACACCTCTGTTTTCCTTCACAAATTTGGATGTGTACACGTTGCGGTTTGGGGCATTTTCTGTCGCGTGCGCTAGGCCTACCCACACAAGTGAGGTATCATTTTTATCGGGAGACGCGGGGGAACGCTGGGTGGAAGGAAATTCGTGGCTCCTCTCAGATTCCAGAACTTTCTGCCACAGAAATGTGAGGAACATGTGTTTTTTTAGCCAAATTTTGAGGTTTGCAAAGGATTATGGGTAACAGAACCTGGTCCGAGCCACACAAGTCACCCCATCTTGGATTCCCCTAGGTCTCTAGTTTTCATAAATGCACAGGTTTGGTAGGTTTCCCTAGGTGGCGGCTGAGCTACAAGCCAAAATCTACAGGTAGGCACTTTGCAAAAAACACCTCTGTTTTCCTTCACAAATTTGGATGTGTCCACGTTGCGGTTTGGGGCGTTTCCTGTCGCGGGCGCTAGGCCTACCCACACAAGTGAGGTATCATTTTTATCGGGAGACGTGGGGGAACGATGGGTGGAAGGAAATTCATGGCTCCCCTCAGATTCCAGAACTTTCTGCCACAGAAATGTTAGGAACATGTGTTTTTTTAGCCAAATTTTGAGGTTTGCAAAGGATTCTGGGTAACAGAACCTGGTCCGAGCCACACAAGTCACCCCATCTTGGATTCCCCTAGGTCTCTAGTTTTCAGAAATGCACAGGTTTGGTAGGTTTCCCTAGGTGGCGGCTGAGCTACAAGCCAAAATCTACAGGTAGGCACTTTGCAAAAAAACACCTTTGTTTTCCTTCACAAATTTGGATGTGTCCACGTTGCGGTTTGGGGCATTTCCTGTCACGGGCGCTAGGCCTACCCACACAAGTGAGGTATAATTTTTATCGGGAGACGTGGGGGAACGCTGGGTGGAAGGAAATTCGTGGCTCCTCTCAGATTCCAGAACTTTCTGCCACAGAAATGTGAGGAACATGTGTTTTTTTAGCCAAATTTTGAGGTTTGCAAAGGATTCTGGGTAACAGAACCTGGTCCGAGCCACACAAGTCACCCCATCTTGGATTCCCCGAGGTCTCTAGTTTTCAGAAATGCACAGGTTTGGTAGGTTTCCCTAGGTGGCGGCTGAGCTACAGGCCAAAATCTAAAGGTAGGCACTTTGCAAAAAACTCCTCTGTTTTCCTTCACCAATTTGGCTGTGTCCACGTTGCGCTTTGGGGCATTTCCTGTCTCGGGCGCTAGGCCTACCCACACAAGTGAGGTATCATTTTTATCGGGAGACATGGAGGAACGCTGGGTGGAAGGAAATTCGTGGCTCCTCTCAGATTCCAGAACTTTCTGCCACAGAAATGTGAGGAAAATGTGTTTTTTTAGCCAAATTTTGAGGTTTGCAAAGGATTCGGGGTAACAGAACCTGGTCCGAGCCACACAAGTCACGCCATCTTGGATTCCCCTAGGTCTCTAGTTTTCAGAAATGCACAGGTTTGGTAGGTTTCCCTAGGTGGCGGCTGAGCTACAGGCCAAAATCTACAGGTAGGCACTTTGCAAAAAACACCTCTGTTTTCCTTCACAAATTTGGTTGTGTCCACGTTGCGGTTTGGGGCGTTTTCTGTCGCGGGCGCTAGGCCTACCCACACAAGTGAGGTATCATTTTTATCGGGAGACGTGGGGGAACGCTGGGTGGCAGGAAATTCGTGGCTCCTCTCAGATTCCAGAACTTTCTGCCACAGAAATGTGAGGAACATGTGTTTTTTTAGCCAAATTTTGAGGTTTGCAAAGGATTCTGGGTAACAGAACCTGGTCCGAGCCACACAAGTCACCCCATCTTGGATTCCCCTAGGTCTCTAGTTTTCAGAAATGCACAGGTTTGGTAGGTTTCCCTAGGTGGCGGCTGAGCTACAGGCCAAAATCTAAAGGTAGGCACTTTGCAAAAAACACCTCTGTTTTCCTTCACCAATTTGGCTGTGTCCACGTTGCGCTTTGGGGCGTTTCCTGTCGCGGGCGCTAGGCCTACCCACACAAGTGAGGTATCATTTTTATCGGGAGACATGGGGGAACGCTGGGTGGAAGGAAATTCGTGGCTCCTCTCAGATTCCAGAACTTTCTGCCACAGAAATGTGAGGAAAATGTGTTTTTTTAGCCAAATTTTGAGGTTTGCAAAGGATTCTGGGTAACAGAACCTGGTCCGAGCCACACAAGTCACCCCATCTTGGATTCCCCTAGGTCTCTAGTTTTCAGAAATGCACAGGTTTGGTAGGTTTCCCTAGGTGGCGGCTGAGCTACAAGCCAAAATCTACAGGTAGGCACTTTGCAAAAAAACACCTCTGTTTTCCTTCACAAATTTGGATGTGTCCACGTTGCGGTTTGGGGCGTTTTCTGTCGCGGGCGCTAGGCCTACCCACACAAGTGAGGTATCATTTTTATCGTGAGACGTGGGGGAACGCTGGGTGGAAGGAAATTCGTGGCTCCTCTCAGATTCCAGAACTTTCTGCCACAGAAATGTGAGGAACATGTGTTTTTTTAGCCAAATTTTGAGGTTTGCAAAGGATTCTGGGTAACAGAACCTGGTCCGAGCCACACAAGTCACCCCATCTTGGATTCCCCTAGGTCTCTAGTTTTCAGAAATGCACAGGTTTGGTAGGTTTCCCTAGGTGGCGGCTGAGCTACAGGCCAAAATCTACAGGTAGGCACTTTGCAAAAAACACCTCTGTTTTCCTTCACCAATTTGGCTGTGTCCACGTTGCGCTTTGGGGCATTTCCTGTCACGGGCGTTAGGCCTACCCACACAAGTGAGGTATCATTTTTATCGGGAGACATGGGGGAACGCTGGGTGGAAGGAAATTCGTGGCTCCTCTCAGATTCCAGAACTTTCTGCCACAGAAATGTGAGGAACATGTGTTTTTTTAGCCAAATTTTGAGGTTTGCAAAGGATTCTGGATAACAGAACCTGGTCCGAGCCACACAAGTCACCCCATCTTGGATTCCCCTATGTCTCTAGTTTTCAGAAATGCAGAGGTTTGGTAGGTTTCCCTAGGTGGCGGCTGAGCTACAGGCCAAAATCTACAGGTAGGCACTTTGCAAAAAACACCTCAGTTTTCCTTCACCAATTTGGCTGTGTCCACGTTGCGCTTTGGGGCATTTCCTGTCACGGGCGCTAGGCCCACCCACACAAGTGAGGTATCATTTTTATCGGGAGACATGGGGGAACGCTGGGTGGAAGGATATTCGTGGCTCCTCTCAGATTCCAGAACTTTCTGCCACAGAAATGTGAGGAACATGTGTTTTTTTAGCCAAATTTTGAGGTTTGCAAAGGATTCTGGGTAACAGAACCTGGTCCGAGCCACACAAGTCACCCCATCTTGGATTCCCCTAGGTCTCTAGTTTTCAGAAATGCACAGGTTTGGTAGGTTTCCCTAGGTGGCGGCTGAGCTACAGGCCAAAATCTACAGGTAGGCACTTTGCAAAAAACACCTCTGTTTTCCTTCACCAATTTGGCTGTGTCCACGTTGCGCTTTGGGGCATTTCCTGTCACGGGCGCTAGGCCTACCCACACAAGTGAGGTATCATTTTTATCGGGAGACGTGGGGGAACGCTGGGTGGAAGGAAATTCGTGGCTCCTCTCAGATTCCAGAACTTTCTGCCACAGAAATGTGAGGAACATGTGTTTTTTTAGCCAAATTTTGAGGTTTGCAAAGGATTCTGGGTAACAGAACCTGGTCCGAGCCACACAAGTCACGCCATCTTGGATTCCCCTAGGTCTCTAGTTTTCAGAAATGCACAGGTTTGGTAGGTTTCCCTAGGTGGCGGCTGAGCTACAAGCCAAAATCTACAGGTAGGCACTTTGCAAAAAAACACCTCTGTTTTCCTTCACAAATTTGGATGTGTCCACGTTGCGGTTTGGGGCGTTATCTGTCGCGGGCGCTAGGCCTACCCACACAAGTGAGGTATCATTTTTATCGGGAGACATGGGGGAACGCTGGGTGGAAGGAAATTCGTGGCTCCTCTCAGATTCCAGAACTTTCTGCCACAGAAATGTGAGGAACATGTGTTTTTTTAGCCAAATTTTGAGGTTTGCAAAGGATTCTGGGTAACAGAACCTGGTCCGAGCCACACAAGTCACCCCATCTTGGATTCCCCTGGGTCTCTAGTTTTCAGAAATGCACAGGTTTGGTAGGTTTCCCTAGGTGGCGGCTGAGCTACAGGCCAAAATCTACAGGTAGGCACTTTGCAAAAAACACCTCTGTTTTCCTTCACAAATTTGGATGTGTCCACGTTGCGGTTTGGGGTGTTTCCTGTCGCGGGCGCTAGGCCTACCCACACAAGTGAGGTATCATTTTTATCGAGAGACGTGGGGGAACGCTGGGTGGAAGGAAATTCGTGGCTCCTCTCAGATTCCAGAACTTTCTGCCACAGAAATGTGAGGAACATGTGTTTTTTTAGCCAAATTTTGAGGTTTGCAAAGGATTCTGGGTAACAGAACCTGGTCCGAGCCACACAAGTCACCCCATCTTGGATTCCCCTAGGTCTCTAGTTTTCAGAAATGCACAGGTTTGGTAGGTTTCCCTAGGTGGCGGCTGAGCTACAGGCCAAAATCTACAGGTAGGCACTTTGCAAAAAACACCTCTGTTTTCCTTCACAAATTTGGATGTTTCCACGTAGCGCTTTGGGGCGTTTCCTGTCGCGGGCACTAGGCCTACCCACACATGTGAGGTATCATTTTTATCGTGAGACGTGGGGAATGCTGGGTGGAAGGAAATTCGTGGCTCCTCTCAGATTCCAGAACTTTCTGCCACAGAAATGTGAGGAACATGTGTTTTTTTAGCCAAATTTTGAGGTTTGCAAAGGATTCTGGGTAACAGAACCTGGTCCGAGCCACACAAGTCACCCCATCTTGGATTCCCCTAGGTCTCTAGTTTTCAGAAATGCACAGGTTTGGTAGGTTTCCCTAGGTGGCGGCTGAGCTACAGGCCAAAATCTACAGGTAGGCACTTTGCAAAAAACACCTCTGTTTTCCTTCACCAATTTGGCTGTGTCTACGTTGCGCTTTGGGGCATTTCCTGTCACGGGCGCTAGGCCTACCCACACAAGTGAGGTATCATTTTTATCGGGAGACATGGGGGAACGCTGGGTGGAAGGAAATTCGTGGCTCCTCTCAGATTCCAGAACTTTCTGCCACAGAAATGTGAGGAACATGTGTTTTTTTAGCCAAATTTTGAGGTTTGCAAAGGATTCTGGGTAACAGAACCTGGTCCGAGCCACACAAGTCACCCCATCTTGGATTCCCCTAGGTCTCTAGTTTTCAGAAATGCACAGGTTTGGTAGGTTTCCCTAGGTGGCGGCTGAGCTACAGGCCAAAATCTACAGGTAGGCACTTTGCAAAAAACACCTCTGTTTTCCTTCACAAATTTGGATGTTTCCACGTAGCGCTTTGGGGCGTTTCCTGTCGCGGGCACTAGGCCTACCCACACATGTGAGGTATCATTTTTATCGTGAGACGTGGGGGAATGCTGGGTGGAAGGAAATTCGTGGCTCCTCTCAGATTCCAGAACTTTCTGCCACAGAAATGTGAGGAACATGTGTTTTTTTAGCCAAATTTTGAGGTTTGCAAAGGATTCTGGGTAACAGAACCTGGTCCGAGCCACACAAGTCACCCCATCTTGGATTCCCCTAGGTCTCTAGTTTTCAGAAATGCACAGGTTTGGTAGGTTACCCTAGGTGGCGGCTGAGCTACAGGCCAAAATCTACAGGTAGGCACTTTGCAAAAAACACCTCTGTTTTCCTTCACAAATTTGGATGTTTCCACGTTGCGCTTTGGGGCGTTTCCTGTCGCGGGCACTAGGCCTACCCACACATGTGAGGTATCATTTTTATCGTGAGACGTGGGGGAATGCTGGGTGGAAGGAAATTCGTGGCTCCTCTCAGATTCCAGAACTTTCTGCCACAGAAATGTGAGGAACATGTGTTTTTTTAGCCACATTTTGAGGTTTGCAAAGGATTCTGGGTAATAGAACCTGGTCCGAGCCACACAAGTCACCCCATCTTGGATTCCCCTAGGTCTCTAGTTTTCAGAAATGCACAGGTTTGGTAGGTTTCCCTAGGTGGTGGCTGAGCTACAGGCCAAAATCTACAGGTAGGCACTTTGCAAAAAACACCTCTGTTTTCCTTCACCAATTTGGCTGTGTCCACGTTGCGCTTTGGGGCATTTCCTGTCACGGGCGCTAGGCCTACCCACACAAGTGAGGTATCATTTTTATCGGGAGACATGGGGGAACGCTGGGTGGAAGGAAATTCGTGGCTCCTCTCAGATTCCAGAACTTTCTGCCACAGAAATGTGAGGAACATGTGTTTTTTTAGCCAAATTTTGAGGTTTGCAAAGGATTCTGGGTAACAGAACCTGGTCCGAGCCACACAAGTCACCCCATCTTGGATTCCCCTAGGTCTCTAGTTTTCAGAAATGCACAGTTTTGGTAGGTTTCCCTAGGTGGCGGCTGAGCTACAGGCCAAAATCTACAGGTAGGCACTTTGCTAAAAACAGGTCTGTTTTCTGTGATGTGTCCACGTTGCGCTTTGGGGCATTTCCTGTCGCGGGCGCTAGGCCTACCCACACAAGTCAGGTATCATTTGTATCGGGAGACGTGGGGGAACGCTGGGAGGAAGGAAATTTGTGGCTCCTCTCAGATTCCAGAACTTTCTGCCACAGAAATGTAAGGAACATGTGTTTTTGTAGCCAAATTTTGAGGTTTGCAAAGGATTCTGGATAACAGAACCTGGTCCGAGCCACACAAGTCACCCCATCTTGGATTCCCCTATGTCTCTAGTTTTCAGAAATGCACAGGTTTGGTAGGTTTCCCTAGGTGGCGGCTGAGCTACAGGCCAAAATCTACAGGTAGGCACTTTGCAAAAAACACCTCTGTTTTCCTTCACCAATTTGGCTGTGTCCACGTTGCGCTTTGGGGCATTTCCTGTCACGGGCGCTAGGCCTACCCACACAAGTGAGGTATCATTTTTATCGGGAGACATGGGGGAACGCTGGGTGGAAGGAAATTCGTGGCTCCTCTCAGATTCCAGAACTTTCTGCCACAGAAATGTGAGGAACATGTGTTTTTTTAGCCAAATTTTGAGGTTTGCAAAGGATTCTGGGTAACAGAACCTGGTCCGAGCCACACAAGTCACCCCATCTTGGATTCCCCTAGGTCTCTAGTTTTCAGAAATGCACAGGTTTGGTAGGTTTCCCTAGGTGGCGGCTGAGCTACAAGCCAAAATCTACAGGTAGGCACTTTGCAAAAAAACACCTCTGTTTTCCTTCACAAATTTGGATGTGTCCACGTTGCGGTTTGGGGCATTTTCTGTCGCGGGCGCTAGGCCTACCCACACAAGTGAGGTATCATTTTTATCGGGAGACGCGGGGGAACGCTGGGTGGAAGGAAATTCGTGGCTCCTCTCAGATTCCAGAACTTTCTGCCACAGAAATGTGAGGAACATGTGTTTTTTTAGCCAAATTTTGAGGTTTGCAAAGGATTCTGGGTAACAGAACCTGGTCCGAGCCACACAAGTCACCCCATCTTGGATTCCCCTAGGTCTCTAGTTTTCATAAATGCACAGGTTTGGTAGGTTTCCCTAGGTGGCGGCTGAGCTACAAGCCAAAATCTACAGGTAGGCACTTTGCAAAAAACACCTCTGTTTTCCTTCACAAATTTGGATGTGTCCACGTTGCGGTTTGGGGCGTTTCCTGTCGCGGGCGCTAGGCCTACCCACACAAGTGAGGTATCATTTTTATCGGGAGACGTGGGGGAACGATGGGTGGAAGGAAATTCATGGCTCCCCTCAGATTCCAGAACTTTCTGCCACAGAAATGTTAGGAACATGTGTTTTTTTAGCCAAATTTTGAGGTTTGCAAAGGATTCTGGGTAACAGAACCTGGTCCGAGCCACACAAGTCACCCCATCTTGGATTCCCCTAGGTCTCTAGTTTTCAGAAATGCACAGGTTTGGTAGGTTTCCCTAGGTGGCGGCTGAGCTACAAGCCAAAATCTACAGGTAGGCACTTTGCAAAAAAAACACCTTTGTTTTCCTTCACAAATTTGGATGTGTCCACGTTGCGGTTTGGGGCATTTCCTGTCACGGGCGCTAGGCCTACCCACACAAGTGAGGTATAATTTTTATCGGGAGACGTGGGGGAACGCTGGGTGGAAGGAAATTCGTGGCTCCTCTCAGATTCCAGAACTTTCTGCCACAGAAATGTGAGGAACATGTGTTTTTTTAGCCAAATTTTGAGGTTTGCAAAGGATTCTGGGTAACAGAACCTGGTCCGAGCCACACAAGTCACCCCATCTTGGATTCCCCGAGGTCTCTAGTTTTCAGAAATGCACAGGTTTGGTAGGTTTCCCTAGGTGGCGGCTGAGCTACAGGCCAAAATCTAAAGGTAGGCACTTTGCAAAAAACTCCTCTGTTTTCCTTCACCAATTTGGCTGTGTCCACGTTGCGCTTTGGGGCATTTCCTGTCTCGGGCGCTAGGCCTACCCACACAAGTGAGGTATCATTTTTATCGGGAGACATGGGGGAACGCTGGGTGGAAGGAAATTCGTGGCTCCTCTCAGATTCCAGAACTTTCTGCCACAGAAATGTGAGGAAAATGTGTTTTTTTAGCCAAATTTTGAGGTTTGCAAAGGATTCGGGGTAACAGAACCTGGTCCGAGCCACACAAGTCACGCCATCTTGGATTCCCCTAGGTCTCTAGTTTTCAGAAATGCACAGGTTTGGTAGGTTTCCCTAGGTGGCGGCTGAGCTACAGGCCAAAATCTACAGGTAGGCACTTTGCAAAAAACACCTCTGTTTTCCTTCACAAATTTGGTTGTGTCCACGTTGCGGTTTGGGGCGTTTTCTGTCGCGGGCGCTAGGCCTACCCACACAAGTGAGGTATCATTTTTATCGGGAGACGTGGGGGAACGCTGGGTGGCAGGAAATTCGTGGCTCCTCTCAGATTCCAGAACTTTCTGCCACAGAAATGTGAGGAACATGTGTTTTTTTAGCCAAATTTTGAGGTTTGCAAAGGATTCTGGGTAACAGAACCTGGTCCGAGCCACACAAGTCACCCCATCTTGGATTCCCCTAGGTCTCTAGTTTTCAGAAATGCACAGGTTTGGTAGGTTTCCCTAGGTGGCGGCTGAGCTACAAGCCAAAATCTACAGGTAGGCACTTTGCAAAAAAACACCTCTGTTTTCCTTCACAAATTTGGATGTGTCCACGTTGCGGTTTGGGGCGTTTTCTGTCGCGGGCGCTAGGCCTACCCACACAAGTGAGGTATCATTTTTATCGTGAGACGTGGGGGAACGCTGGGTGGAAGGAAATTCGTGGCTCCTCTCAGATTCCAGAACTTTCTGCCACAGAAATGTGAGGAACATGTGTTTTTTTAGCCAAATTTTGAGGTTTGCAAAGGATTCTGGGTAACAGAACCTGGTACGAGCCACACAAGTCACCCCATCTTGGATTCCCCTAGGTCTCTAGTTTTCAGAAATGCACAGGTTTGGTAGGTTTCCCTAGGTGGCGGCTGAGCTACAGGCCAAAATCTACAGGTAGGCACTTTGCAAAAAACACCTCTGTTTTCCTTCACCAATTTGGCTGTGTCCACGTTGCGCTTTGGGGCATTTCCTGTCACGGGCGTTAGGCCTACCCACACAAGTGAGGTATCATTTTTATCGGGAGACATGGGGGAACGCTGGGTGGAAGGAAATTCGTGGCTCCTCTCAGATTCCAGAACTTTCTGCCACAGAAATGTGAGGAACATGTGTTTTTTTAGCCAAATTTTGAGGTTTGCAAAGGATTCTGGGTAACAGAACCTGGTCCGAGCCACACAAGTCACCCCATCTTGGATTCCCCTAGGTCTCTAGTTTTTTGAGAAATGCACAGGTTTGGTAGGTTTCCCTAGGTGGCGGCTGAGCTACAGGCCAAAATCTACAGGTAGGCACTTTGCTAAAAACAGGTCTGTTTTCTGTGATGTGTCCACGTTGCGCTTTGGGGCATTTCCTGTCGCGGGCGCTAGGCCTACCCACACAAGTCAGGTATCATTTGTATCGGGAGACGTGGGGGAACGCTGGGTGGAAGGAAATTTGTGGCTCCTCTCAGATTCCAGAACTTTCTGCCACAGAAATGTAAGGAACATGTGTTTTTTTAGCCAAATTTTGAGGTTTGCAAAGGATTCTGGATAACAGAACCTGGTCCGAGCCACACAAGTCACCCCATCTTGGATTCCCCTATGTCTCTAGTTTTCAGAAATGCACAGGTTTGGTAGGTTTCCCTAGGTGGCGGCTGAGCTACAGGCCAAAATCTACAGGTAGGCACTTTGCAAAAAACACCTCAGTTTTCCTTCACCAATTTGGCTGTGTCCACGTTGCGCTTTGGGGCATTTCCTGTCACGGGCGCTAGGCCCACCCACACAAGTGAGGTATCATTTTTATCGGGAGACATGGGGGAACGCTGGGTGGAAGGATATTCGTGGCTCCTCTCAGATTCCAGAACTTTCTGCCACAGAAATGTGAGGAACATGTGTTTTTTTAGCCAAATTTTGAGGTTTGCAAAGGATTCTGGGTAACAGAACCTGGTCCGAGCCACACAAGTCACCCCATCTTGGATTCCCCTAGGTCTCTAGTTTTCAGAAATGCACAGGTTTGGTAGGTTTCCCTAGGTGGCGGCTGAGCTACAGGCCAAAATCTACAGGTAGGCACTTTGCAAAAAACACCTCTGTTTTCCTTCACCAATTTGGCTGTGTCCACGTTGCGCTTTGGGGCATTTCCTGTCACGTGCGCTAGGCCTACCCACACAAGTGAGGTATCATTTTTATCGGGAGACGTGGGGGAACGCTGGGTGGAAGGAAATTCGTGGCTCCTCTCAGATTCCAGAACTTTCTGCCACAGAAATGTGAGGAACATGTGTTTTTTTAGCCAAATTTTGAGGTTTGCAAAGGATTCTGGGTAACAGAACCTGGTCCGAGCCACACAAGTCACGCCATCTTGGATTCCCCTAGGTCTCTAGTTTTCAGAAATGCACAGGTTTGGTAGGTTTCCCTAGGTGGCGGCTGAGCTACAAGCCAAAATCTACAGGTAGGCACTTTGCAAAAAAACACCTCTGTTTTCCTTCACAAATTTGGATGTGTCCACGTTGCGGTTTGGGGCGTTATCTGTCGCGGGCGCTAGGCCTACCCACACAAGTGAGGTATCATTTTTATCGGGAGACATGGGGGAACGCTGGGTGGAAGGAAATTCGTGGCTCCTCTCAGATTCCAGAACTTTCTGCCACAGAAATGTGAGGAACATGTGTTTTTTTAGCCAAATTTTGAGGTTTGCAAAGGATTCTGGGTAACAGAACCTGGTCCGAGCCACACAAGTCACCCCATCTTGGATTCCCCTGGGTCTCTAGTTTTCAGAAATGCACAGGTTTGGTAGGTTTCCCTAGGTGGCGGCTGAGCTACAGGCCAAAATCTACAGGTAGGCACTTTGCAAAAAACACCTCTGTTTTCCTTCACAAATTTGGATGTGTCCACGTTGCGGTTTGGGGTGTTTCCTGTCGCGGGTGCTAGGCCTACCCACACAAGTGAGGTATCATTTTTATCGAGAGACGTGGGGGAACGCTGGGTGGAAGGAAATTCGTGGCTCCTCTCAGATTCCAGAACTTTCTGCCACAGAAATGTGAGGAACATGTGTTTTTTTAGCCAAATTTTGAGGTTTGCAAAGGATTCTGGGTAACAGAACCTGGTCCGAGCCACACAAGTCACCCCATCTTGGATTCCCCTAGGTCTCTAGTTTTCAGAAATGCACAGGTTTGGTAGGTTTCCCTAGGTGGCGGCTGAGCTACAGGCCAAAATCTACAGGTAGGCACTTTGCAAAAAACACCTCTGTTTTCCTTCACAAATTTGGATGTTTCCACGTAGCGCTTTGGGGCGTTTCCTGTCGCGGGCACTAGGCCTACCCACACATGTGAGGTATCATTTTTATCGTGAGACGTGGGGGAATGCTGGGTGGAAGGAAATTCGTGGCTCCTCTCAGATTCCAGAACTTTCTGCCACAGAAATGTGAGGAACATGTGTTTTTTTAGCCAAATTTTGAGGTTTGCAAAGGATTCTGGGTAACAGAACCTGGTCCGAGCCACACAAGTCACCCCATCTTGGATTCCCCTAGGTCTCTAGTTTTCAGAAATGCACAGGTTTGGTAGGTTTCCCTAGGTGGCGGCTGAGCTACAGGCCAAAATCTACAGGTAGGCACTTTGCAAAAAACACCTCTGTTTTCCTTCACCAATTTGGCTGTGTCCACGTTGCGCTTTGGGGCATTTCCTGTCACGGGCGCTAGGCCTACCCACACAAGTGAGGTATCATTTTTATCGGGAGACATGGGGGAACGCTGGGTGGCAGGAAATTCGTGGCTCCTCTCAGATTCCAGAACTTTCTGCCACAGAAATGTGAGGAACATGTGTTTTTTTAGCCAAATTTTGAGGTTTGCAAAGGATTCTGGGTAACAGAACCTGGTCCGAGCCACACAAGTCACCCCATCTTGGATTCCCCTAGGTCTCTAGTTTACAGAAATGCACAGGTTTGGTAGGTTTCCCTTGGTGGCGGCTGAGCTACAGGCCAAAATCTACAGGTAGGCACTTTGCAAAAAACACCTCTGTTTTCCTTCACCAATTTGGCTGTGTCCACGTTGCGCTTTGGGGCATTTCCTGTCACGTGCGCTAGGCCTACCCACACAAGTGAGGTATCATTTTTATCGGGAGACGTGGGGGAACGCTGGGTGGAAGTAAATTCGTGGCTCCTCTCAGATTCCAGAACTTTCTGCCACAGAAATGTGAGGAACATGTGTTTTTTTAGCCAAATTTTGAGGTTTGCAAAGGATTCTGGGTAACAGAACCAGGTCCGAGCCACACAAGTCAACCCATCTTGGATTCCCCTAGGTCTCTAGTTTTCAGAAATGCACAGGTTTGGTAGGTTTCCCTAGGTGGCGGCTGAGCTACAGGCCAAAATCTACAGGTAGTCACTTTGCTAAAAACAGCTCTGTTTTCTGTGATGTGCCCACGTTGTGTTTTGGGGCATATGCTGTCGCGGGCGCTAGGCCTACCCACACAAGTGAGGTATCATTTTTATCGGGAGACTTGGGGGAACATAGAATAGCAAAACAAGTGTTATTGCCCCTTGTCTTTTTCTACATTTTTTCCTTCCAAATGTAAGACAGTGTGTAAAAAAGACGTCTATTTGAGAAATGCCCTGTAATTCACATGCTAGTATGGGCACCCCAGAATTCAGAGATGTGCAAATAACCACTGCTTCTCAACACCTTATCTTGTGCCCATTTTGGAAATACAAAGGTTTTCTTGATAGCTATTTTTTACTCTTTATATTTCAGCAAATGAATTGCTGTATACCCGGCATAGATTGAAAACCCACTGCAGGGTGCAGGTCATTTATTGGCTCTGGGTACCTAGAGTTCTTGATGAACCTATAAGCCCTATATATCCCCGCAACCAGAAGAGTCCAGAAGACGTAACGGTATATTGCTTTCGAAAATCTGACATTGCTGGAAAAAGTTACAGAGTAAAACGTAGAGAAAAATTGATGTTTTTTTCACCTCAATTTCAAGATTTTTCTTTTTCAGTTGTTATTTTCTGTAGGAAACCCTTGTAGGATCTACACAAATTACCCCTTGCTGAATTCAGATTTTTGTCTACTTTTCAAAAATGTTGCGGTTTCTGGGATCCAGCGTTGGTTTCATGCCCATTTCTGTCACTGACTGGAAGGAGGCTGAAAGCACAAAAAATCATAAAAATGGGGTATGTCCCCGTAAAATGCCAAAATTGTGTTGAAAAATTGGGTTTTCTGATTCAAGTCTGCCTGTTCCTGAAAGCTGGGAAGCTGGTGATTTTATCACCGCAAACCTTTTGTTGATGCCCTTTTCAGGGAAAAAACCACAAGCCTTCTTCTGCAGCCCATTTTTCCAATTTGTTTGAAAAAAACGAAATTTTCACTATTTTTTGGCTAATTTCTTGGCCTCCTTCTGGGGAACCCACAAAGTCTGGGTACCTCTAGAATCCCTAGGATGTTGGAAAAAAAGGACGCAAATTTGTCGTGGGTAGCTTATGTGAACAAAAAGTTATGAGGGCCTAAGTGCGAACTGCTCCAAATAGCCAAAAAAAGGCTCGGCACAGGAGGGGGAAAAGGCCTGGCAGCGAAGGGGTTAAAGACCTTCCCTGGCATCAGGGCCTTTGGTACCAGGGGTACCAGTTACAAGGGACTTATCTGAGTGCCAGGGATGTGCTAATTGTGGGAACAAAGGTACAGGTTACGGAAAGAACACTGGTGCTGGTGCTAGGGCCTGGTTAGCAGGGTGCCAGCACACTTTGAATCATAACTTGGAATCAGCAAAGGCAAAAAGTCAGGGGGTAACCATGCCAAGAAGGCATTTCCTTACAGTATACATCATGTGTTTCTGTTTAAAAGTTGCCCCTGACAGGTTGTACATTACATTTTCCAAGATATTTTGGAACTGTAGTTAGGAATGTGACAGTGGGACTAGACACCATTATCGGTTACAATCTGAAAATGCTCACCCAACTGTTATACTTGTCCATCACCCTCACCCGGTCGCAGACAGCTGGAGAGTACCCCGCAGAGTTCAGACCTGGAGTCCTCTCGCTTCCACACTCCCATATACCCGTTCGCTGCTCTGAGGCGGGCTCCCTGGTGCCCCCCCCACCCTAGATCCCCAATCTGGTTAACCCCGCACCCCATACACCAACCTTGACTTGAGGTCATATCCATTCTCCCCCAGAAGGGGTGTTTCCAGTGTGGGATGTCCACATGGACACGGGGACCTCATAGGTCTCTTTTCAGAGATTTTAGCCCCGGCGCGATGGACGCCCTTTCCCTCCATACCTGCAACATACTGCGATCAGTCCATTCCAATCGCTTTCCTGGTTCTCTCCCCACCCCTCCTGCTCCCCACCACACCACCTCCCCCTGTACCTCCAGCAGTGCTTCGAACATCCAGCCTTACACTGACTACCACTGGCTGTTTGTCACCCCCCTCCCTTCTTGACCGGTACGCTTGCCCTACTCCTTTTCACTGACCGAGGGTCCCCGCCAAACCCCCGCTCCCTCCCTGAATTATTCTATTAATATTGTGCCTCCACTCTCTGAGGTACTGGAATAGCGGGGACCAAAAGTCCACAGGGACCAGACAGATCCGGCTTTAGTGTGGGGACGACTGTTCCGTTGACGGTCCTCTCATGGAATGTTCATGGCCTAAAGCACTACATCAAGAGACAGAAAGTTCTATCCTACCTAGGGTCCAAGAAAGCGGACATCGCTCTCTTACAAGAAACACAACTCTCCCCATCAGAATCGGAGAAATTGAGCAGAGATTGGGTAGGTAAGGTACTCTTCAGTGGGGCTCCGTTCGTACACTCTGGAGCACACGGGTCCGGGAGAAAATGTGGGGTGGCGATTTTCATCTGCCGATCCTTACATTTCAGACAATTCAAAACGTGTTCTAACCCAGAAGGGCGATACGTCCTCGCCAAGCTCAAAGTGGGCACTTATACAATCTGTGTCAGCTCTTTTTACGCCCCTACTCTCTCTAAATTGGTTGCTGACGGAGATCGGAGCCTCCCAGTACTTACTTGGCGGGGATTGGAACCTGGCGCATGATGTTATCCTGGATCGTACGGGCGGCCTTGATTTAGGCAATAATGCGGATAGGGCACTCCTTGGGGACGTCCTCTCGGATCATGGGCTGGTGGATCATTGGCGCCTCTCCCACCCACTAGACCGTGAATACACTTATGTCTCACCGGTCCATGGGACCCAATCCAGACTGGATTACTTCCTTACCACCCACCGACTGCTCCAAATGATCAGGGAGTCCCAGATCTTACCGGCTGCGTTGTCAGACCACTCCCGGTCATGCTGGCTTTTGAGCTGGGTTTGGTGTCCCCGGGGCACAAGCCATGGCGTTTTAACACAGCCAGATACCGAACACCACAGGGGAAGGAACAACTTCGTTCTAAAGTCGCTACCTCCCTGATCAATAACAAGGGCTCGGTTTCCTCCCCGCAACTATTATGGGCTGCGGCAAAGGCAACGATAAGGGGCCAACTCATGAGAGACGCTGCCATCGCCAATGCCCAGAGACGCGCCTGCCAGCAGGCTCTGGAAGACTGTATAGCCCAGACTACCCGCGAATATACTGCAGCTCCCTCCCTTCCCACTCGACGCCGCCTGGAACAGGCCAAACTGGAACTAAATGCTTTCTTCACCTCTCAAGCAGAATACGCATTGCAGTGGTTGAAGGGACGCCATTATGAGCATGGAGAAAAGGCAGGACGTTTATTGGCTGCCCAGCTCTGCCAAAGGGAAGTGGCATTAGCCATCCCGGCCCTACATAGCCCTGATGGTGCGACTCTCACACCCCCCCAGGTGATAGCAGATGAGTTGGATCAATTTTATCAGACCCTTTATACTCCAGAAACAGTGGAGGACCATGATAAACTTGCCACATTCTTTGAGAAGGCACATATACCTACCCTCTCGGAGGCAGGCAGGGCACTCTTAGAGGGAGAAATCAGCAGGGAAGAGATTACACAAGCAATTGCTAAACTCCCTTAACATAAGGCTCCTGGGGAAGAGGGGTTCTCGGCAGAGTTCTATAAATGGACGGGAGCAGAAACAGTGGATTCTCTATACGAAGCATTCCGCGGGCAGATCAAGCAGGCTCCTTGAACCCTCTTTCCAACAAAGCTTCTATAGCAGTCTTAGCCAAACCAGGGAAGGACCCTCTCCTTTGTGGCAGTTATCGTCCCATCTCCCTCCTTAACGGGGACATCAAAATACTGGCTGGAATCCTGGCGACGCTCCTCAAGAAGGTCATGTAATCTCTCATTCATCATATGCAAGTGGGTTTCGTTCCCGGCCGCTCCTCTAGGAACCATCTACGAACCCTGCTACACCCCCTTTGGTCTGCACGGGACTCCCGAGAAGAGGCCTTTGCCCTCTCCCTGGATGCCGAGAAGGCATTCGATAGAATAGAATGGTGGTATCTTTTCGAAACTCTAAAGCCGTTTGGGCTGGGGGCCAGTTTTATTAATAAGTTACGCCTGTTGTATGGCTCACCAACAGCACAGGTCAATTGCGGAGGTTTTCTGTCTGACGTCTTCTCCATCAGGCAAGGGACCCGACAAGGTTGCCTTCTATCGGCGTTACTATTTCTCCTAGCTGTGGAACCCTTAGTGGCAACAATTCGCAGGACACCCCTAATTACCGGAGTACCCATCCCTGGCGGTAGCTCCACCATCTACCTGTACGCTGCCGATATCCTGCTAACTCTTTCAGACCCAGCTAAGTCACTGCCGGCACTGAGATCAATTTTAGCTGACTTTGAAACACTCTCGTGTTACAAGATAAACTGGGGTAAAAGCGAAGCACTGCCTCTATCCCCGGTGACAGTAAGAGCAATCATACAGGACTTCCCGGTTAAGTGGAAGCAGTCACATCTTCAATATCTGGGCATCTATATTAATAGGGGCCTGGAACATATGGTGGTAGACAACTTAGACCCACTACTTGCCTGCACAAAAAAGGGACTTCGACAAATGGTTGCACCTAGGTCTCTCCATGTGGGGTAGAACGCAGGTGGTACGCATGGTGACCCTACCAAGGTTCTTGTATGTTCTTGGAATGTTGCTCCTATAGATCCCCCTGACTTTCAGAGAGGTGGACCGTCGCATACGAGCCTTTGTTTGGGGATCTATGCATCCTAGGTTACCCAGGGCCACACTACTAGTTCGGTGTAAATTCGGTGGGCTAGGTCTACCTTCGGTGGAACATTATGCCCTTGCGTTGCACCTATCGCAACGCGTTTTCCTGCTCCCGGGAGCTCAGGACCCGTCAATGTTGGTGGAGGCAGAACGATGCTCTTGCGCTCCCTACCTGGACTCAATGTGCTCTATAGCGCAAGAGATACCCTAACTTGGCCTATTAACCCCATGATCCAAGACATGCGGAATTCCAGGAGACGGGCGCATCGCCTGCTGGGAGTAGATCCCATGATCCATGAGCATGTTCAGGTTTGGGGTAATGCGGGATTCTCAATAGGGAGGAATGCAATTAACTGGGAGGAGTGGCGAATGGAAGGTCTCCTACGTATTAATTAACTCCTAGCCAAATTGAAACCGTTTACGGCTCTCTGGGAAGAATTTGACCTGCCCGCCCCTCACTTGTGGAGTTTCCTACAAATCCAGCAGTGCTTCTGACGCCGCATGGGGGTTTGTCCCTGGCAGCTCCACCGCTCCCCAGTTCTCAGCTACTTAGAAACATGGGGTCTCTTTCGGGGAGTCGTGTCTGGCATACATACCCTGCTGAACCGCCACCTGTTCTCCCTCCCCCTCTTGGTCTCCCTCAAAGCTAAATGGCAGGCACAACTATGGACAGAATACGAGCTGGAGGATTGGGCAGACCTGATTGAGGCGAGAGATCATGGGGCACGGGAAGCTCGCTTGAAATTCAGTCTTTTCAAGACCCTGCATGAATGGTACTGGACATCCCAGAAGCTGCGGTCTGCAGGATTACTGCCTCATGCCTCCTGCTGGCATTGTCACCACCCTCGCTGTGACTTACTTCATATGCTGCATGATTGTCCATCCATCCAACCTTACTGGCAGTCAGTGGGGAGCACCCTCGGAGAAGCTCTGCCTCTGCCACCCTCTCTTATCCCCTCCCTCCTCTTACTACATGATACAAGCGACATACAAGGTCTTATCTGCCCACAAACACGCCTACTGCACACAGCACTAGCAACGGCCAAACTATGTATCCTAAGACACTGGCGCACAGTCACATCCCCAACCCATGATGAATGGATCTCAGCAATGTACCAAGCTGCCTCCCATGAGCAGCTTATTTACAGTCTCCAAGACAAGACGGACACATTCCTCCGGACTTGGGCCCCTTTCTTCTCTATACCGGATGACTGAACGTTCATATTTCCCTGATAAAGGACACAATACAGCAGTCCTCATGACGGGTGGCCACACACACAGTACCTATGTCCTCTACTGTCCATAATTGCATCCATGACCATGATCAAGATCAATACCACATACTTATTGGAGGATCCTCCCTCAACCCCCCCATACTTTTGTCCTTCCACTCATATTGAAGCATTCCTACTCTCTCCCCCCTTTTTGTCCCCCCTTCGGTCATCTGCGTTCACGCTTGCATCTGCGCTTATGTTTCTGCTATCTTCTTTGCTCTTGGCTTTTCCCTCCTTCTCCTTCTGTCTCCCCTCCTCATCGCTCATTTCCTCCTCATAAGCATAAGTGTGGTTCTTAATTTTGTCACCATTGTCTTCGTCTTTATAGTTAGTATCTACCCTCCTTCTTGTTTCTTGGACTGATTTCAGTTTCCTATCATAGATGGCCCCCATTCCCCCCTTCTCTCTTTCCTTTCTTCTATTCTTATCCTTCCTCCTATTACTTCTCCTTCTCTCTTATTCACTTATCTACGTGTCTTTATCCTGTTCTGTTTATCATCACTCACCCCTGGTCTCGGATCTCACCCTTCGCAGATCCACAACCCCACATTATTCTCTTATATATACACGCTATGAATACATACCTTTGTAGTGTAGCCATTTTTAATATAGCTTTCTGCGCGTTTGCTTAAAATATTAGGCCTCTGTGCACTTTGTCCTAGATGCATTTTATTTAGCCTCGCACTGTTATTTTACAATAACCAGTTTCACGGTCTTGTTTTATTTCCTTCTATCACACTGTTTGGCTTACTTCAGCACTGAAGTTCTCAAACAATACATTCTTGCTCGCTTTGTGCTTCAGTCAAGGATACAGTCTGGTACATTGCCGATAGACGTGGTAGAAGTTTAGTCTTTAGGGTTCGTAGAAAGTACACATTCTTACGTAGGGACGTTTCTTAAAACACCGGCGTGTTAGTTATAAAAACACTTCCTAGTCCTGGTACACGTAAGAGGGAGATTCCGACCAGGAACCCACAACTAGACGCTGACTGCCCTGTTGCAGATGCTGATCCCGATCACAGGCCTTTGCTCAGGTATGAGGGTCAATGTCCTCCCGGGGAAACCTAAAAGGCAGGCTTAGAGCTTAACATGCTGTGCTCAAAATAGAATTTAGGAGAGAGAGCGTAATCTAGTTGCATTATGATAGCGTTATTCTTATGTTTCACTCTCCTTGTTACTATTTCAATCATACTGTGTTGTATGGTTCTGGTTATTGCGGCTCACGACTTGTTATCTAAATTGCAGTCATTTTATTAAACCAATCTCTAAAACTCAAACTGCCTTTGTCATTTATATATGAGCACACACTGTGTATAAGAGAACTGGTTGGGACCTGAGTGACCACGACTTCCCTGGGAAACACTAAGATGTCATGCGCTCGGCTGCCCAATTGTCTCTTCCCTTTGGGAGAGATGAGGCACTGCTAGTTAGCCGGAGCTCAACCCGGATTTAGGGTGACAAGGGTCCTTCGCCGTGGGTTGGACTTAGTCCCCCACACTGCGAACGATCTTGCCGCCCAAAAATCCAGTAGTCTCATTAGGATAATGAGAGCCTACGCGACATGGCGCCGCCAACGATTGGTCTGGCTCTAATTTTCGGGTCCACCAGTTTCTCTCAGTCTCATATATTATAATGATCCCTCAGTTCCTTTAACGGAGACGTCCGTGGCACTGAGGACTTCCACCACCGCGATATAGGTGATCCTAAATATAGCGGATGGTTGTTCAAGCTTGAACCTTAAAAGGAAAGACCCCATTTTGGTGTGCCTTCTCTGAACCAACGCTGTTTTTCTAATGGCGAATCCCCAGGTAATACAAATAGCTCTTAATATGAGACAGCCGCTCACGGCACATTTGCTTGCACATGGTCTTACGATCCAGGGTGGTCCAGTCACGTTTGTGGTGGCCGCCCATGCAGCCTATAGAACAGAACTTTTTAAATCTTGGGTCACATTTCCGGCAGTTGATGGGAATACAAATACATTTCACACATATATGGTTGCGAACGCGCCTGGCCAGTACAGAGCGTACGCATACCTAGAGATACCTCTATCTTATCAAGAACATAATAATTGGCTTGATGGCGCCCTACCCCATACAATATTGCCAGTAAGGTTAAGTCTACTGAGTAATGATGGTCTAACCTGGCCTTTATTGGCCACATATACACCACATCCTGCGGTTGCAAACATGCCAGTGGCTGAAGTTCGTCGTTTATATGCAGACTTAATGGCTACATATAGGCGCTTAGTACAATTTGTAATGCAGACATTAAATACAAACCCAGCGCGTGCTGCTCCAGCACAACCACATGCAGTAACACAAGGTATAAATCCAGTGACTGTGCACTCTATCATGGGTAAGGTTCCAGCGAAACGGGAGGAAACTCCATTTTGGCTGGCACAGAAAATTAATACGCTGGAAGCGGTATTTCCCCATACGAGACCTCAGGACAAACATAGAATATTAACTATGTGTTTACTATTTGGCATGGTTCCCACAGTAGAACATTGTGATACATGGGGCACGGTGTTTGCCGCGCTCTACACAACGGCACACGGTACACCGACATTAGCAAACCTACCGGAAGTGCTTAAACAGATTCAGGATGAATACGGTGCTGCCCCAGCCTAAGATTTGGGAATGCAACTGATGGGCAATTTTGCCACGGTTTCTTCAATAATATTAAGTAATCTTAAAGGGGAGGCAGTTGCACTAGCGGTGCGTATGCATCTTCGTGACATCCCGCAACTAGATCCGGAGCGGGAACTGCCTAAAATAATAGCGGAAAAATATTCCAGTATCGGTCGAGATAGCCTAGGGCCTAGACCACAGAAACCACAGTTTCAAGGGAAAATTATTAAAGACAATACTAAACAGCAACCTGAGGGTAATAAAAAGCACTGGGAGAAAAAACAACAGACACCTAAAAAGGAAAGGGGAGAATCTCCGTGCTCGGAGACCCCGCAGACTAGGTATAATCTCAGAAATAGGACAACTTGAAAACGCCTGATCGATATCAATATACTGATACACGCCAATCTCGTTCCTTTCAGGACTCGTCGGAAAAGAGAAATGAGAGAGGTGGGCGATCAGAGCGGAGAACAGAGTACGTGAAACCAAGACAGGAATCACAACGTTCTTCAGAGGTTTCTGTCAAGAAGGAAGAGAATCCGATACAACAAAAACAACAGTTTAAAAAGAAAAAAGTCGCGGCAGTCTCAGTTAGACATGCCACACAGGAAGAGAGTTCTCTTGAAGAACAAGACTTGGGCACTAGCACTGCTAGACAGCGTGGCAGAGGTCACAATAGTTCGCCAGAATCTTCTAGAGCATCTGGAGGTGAAAGCAACTGATGACTTCATACAAGTCGAAACAGCAGATATGCATGTCTCTGAACCCGATAGGGTGTATACAGTGACTTTACAATTGGAAGGAGACATTGAACGCACTATAAACGCAATCTTTTGGGATCGCGTAGTCAAGATATATGACATATTGCTGGCTGAACAGGATTGGCCACCTGACTTTGTTCGCACCTGCCCAGTTGGGGAGGAGGTTATTAAACCTTCGTTCTCACCACTTGTTCGAGGGGAACTCGCAGAGTCCTATTGCATCAAGTGGGCTCTGGCACAAGCACCTGCCTTATATAGAAATCACGTAGGGTGGGATAGGGATTCTCTGTATCATGTAATTCCGATTAAAGGTGAACCTCAACCACAACCGCAATATCCAATAAAACATGAAGCAAGGGCCCCAGTGAGAGAAATACTTACGCAATTAGACAACCAGGGAGTAATTGAACCCTGTGTCTCGCCGATGAATAATCCCTTATTCCCTGTAGCTAAGCCGGACCATTCATATAGAATAGTCTTACACTACAGACATTTGAAAGGACATACACGTACATATGCTGTACAAAATTCACATAGTGCCGCACTGATGAACAACATTGTGCGGAAAAAATACAAAACGACTTTAGACATCTCGAATGGTTTCTTCTGCCAGAATATAGCACCCGAAAGTAGGGACCTCACAAGCTTTAGTGCATTAGGCTCCCAGAAAAAATTCTGTCGTTTGCCTCAGTGGTATAAGAATAGCCCGGGACTATTTGCGGCTCATGTGACGGAAATTTTACACGGGTTGGACCCGAAGCATTGTCATATGTAGATGATATATATCTCACGGACGACAAGTTACTACAACATTTAAGACGGGTAGCCCGCATTGTTGTTGGGTTTGCCAAAATTGGCTACAAATGTAACTTCAAAAAATCAAAAATTGCCTTCCTCAGCGTCATATTCCTGGGCATACACGAGATCCCCAATAAAGTTGTAAGACCACAATTGATTAATGCAGCGCATGAGGGAGTGGCATCTGCACATGCTGGCGTGGCCGCCACAATTTCGCTATTACAGGCCCGTTACTGGTGGCCTGGTCTTTATAAAGAGACTAAGCAGTATTTCCTTTGTTGTGACATCTGTCAACAAATTAAAGTTTCAACAGCTAAGCGCCCGCCGCAGACACCCCTCTTAATATCGAACAGACTATTACAATGTGTGTACTTGGATCATTGCGGTCCACTCACACTGGATAGTGCATACAAATATATACTAGTGGTTGTAGATTCTTGCTCCAGATTTGTGTGGGTGTGGCCACAGTGCTCGGCTGACGCTCGAACTGTTATTAAAGATTTGCGTGTCTTTGTCGGTACATATGCAGTTGCGGCGTTCCATTCAGACCAGGGCCCTGCTTTTGCCTCAAGGGCATTCAGGGACACCATGGCTTCATTTGGGGTCCAGCTCCAGTCCTCGTCTCCATTTCATCCAGAGGGAAATTCTGTTGTGGAGCGATTAAACCGCGATTTAAAGCAATCCTTAACAGCAAGGGTCTTAGGTACGGGTCGTAGTTGGCTAACCCACCTGTATGGAGTTCAGAGAGCACTAAATAACTTGCCTAGAAGGTCCCTGGGGGGTCGTACTTCATATGAGTGCCTGTTTGGAACACAAATGTTTGTTCCGGATCTTGATGGTCCTGGTGTGGAGGCAGCGGAAACACCTTTTGACATAAATGATCGTGTCACTGTTTTGCAGGAATTACAACAGTTCCGTGAAGATAACTCTTCTAAAAGTGCTGCCTCCACAGAAATTAAGGATGTGCCAGTAACATCTACTGGTTGGATTCCCAGAGTTGTGGATCTTGTGCGTGAAAAGGTCACAGTAAAAAAAAGAATTTGGCCCTTCCTATCGAGCACCAGTCCCTGTGTTGGGGATACACGGAACGAGGACTGTTATTTTACCACCGTTGCCGGGTGCCAAAGAAAATCGCTTTGTTTCTATTGACAATGTCAAGTTACAACATGTGGCCGATTCTGCACAGCAGACCAAGAGGAACATCCAGTAGTTCCCGAATCCCTCTCACTACTGGGGAAGATGTTCCGCTCCAAGTTATCTATACCAACACTGTTGCCTCTCCGAGCTTGGGGAGGTTGGATGATGATCTCGCTTTAATTCCACTGACAATGAATAATTTAGAAACATTTGATTGAGTGACCATAACTACTGATGTGGCGGGTGGTGCTATATACAGTGTACCACCGCGAGAAACACCGACTCCTCCATTGAATACGGCGACACCTTTTGCACAAACTGCCTCTGGATACTTTGCCAACAACAACGATGGTCTATCGGACTCGCTTGCCTCTTCAACTACTGACCCAGGTCCACGTAAGCTGATGTATTGGCTTAAAGATACTGTTAGAAATGGGGTCTTTGGTTGACAGTCAGGTTACCACCTGTTCAAGCAAGGACCCTCACTCTAGTCAGGGTAAAAGAGAATCACCCTCAGCTAACCCCCGCTCACCCCCTTGGTAGCTTGGGAGAGCAGTAGGCTTAGCTTCAGAGTGCTAGGTGTAAAGTATTTGTACCAACACACACAGTAACTTAATGAAAACACTACAAAATGACACAACACCAGTTTAGAAAAACAGGAAATATTTATCTAAACAAAACAAGACCAAAACGACAAACATCCGACATACACAAGTCAAGTTATGAATTTTTAAAGATTAAACTCAGGAATAGCACTTAGAAACAAAAATGCTTCGATGAGATGTTAACACGGCGTCGTGACGGAGTCGTTCCCAACAAGCCGACACCAGCGGCGCCGGACACAGAGTCGTGTAGACCCCCAAGTACAGTACCTTTGGTGAAGAGTGAAAACAAGCCGATGCGCAAAGTCGGGGATCACGGCGTCTGTGCGAAACGTTGAATCCACGCACTTTGAGCGGCGTCGGTCACGAGTTGGTGCGGCGACTTCTACGGAGTCGCAGACTTCAGCGGGGCTGCAGCGGCATCGGGCCTGCGAAGAGCGTCGCGTTCCAGCGAGGGTCATGGCGTCGGGTGCAGGCGGCGTTACCGGATTCAGCAGCGGCGTTGGTCTGGAGTCGTCCGAAGTCGGTTTCCTTGGATTTCCACCAGCTTTTCTTTCAAGGGCCCAGGGACTGGATAGGGCACCACTTGTCAGAGCAGGAGTCTGTCCAGAGACTCCAGGTGCTGGCAGAGAGAAGTCTTTGCTGTCCCTGAGACTTCAAACAACGGGAGGCAAGCTCTAAATCAAGCCCTTGGAGATTTCTTCACAAGATGGAAGGCACACAAAGTCCAGTCTTTGCCCTCTTACTCTGGCAGAAGCAGCACTGCAGGAAAGCTCCACAAAGCACAGTCACAGGCAGGGCAGCACTTCTTCCTCTGCTATCAGCTCTTCTCCAGGCAGAGGTTCCTCTTGGTTCCAGAAGTGTTTCTAAAGTCTGTGGTTTTTGGTGCCCTTCTTATACCCAATTTCTCCTTTGAAGTAGGCCTACTTCAAAGTAAAGTCTCTTTTGAATGTGAAATCCTGCCTTACCCAGGCCAGGCCCCAGACACTCACCAGGGGGTCGGAGATGGCATTGTGTGAGGACAGGCACAGCCCTTTCAGGTGTAAGTGACTACTCCTCCCCTCCCTCCTAGCACAGATGGCTCATCAGGAAAAGCAGACTACACCCCAGCTCCCTTTGTGTCACTATCTAGTGTGAGGTGCAACCAGCCCAACTGTCAAACTGACCCAGACAGGGAATCCACAAACAGGCAGAGTCACAGAAATGGTATAAGCAAGAAAATGCTCACTTTCTAAAAGTGTCATTTTCAAACGCACAATCTTAAAATCAACTTTACTAAAAGATGTATTTTTAAATTGTGAGCTCAGAGACCCCAAACTCCACATGTCCATCCGCTCCCAAAGGGAATCTAAACTTTAATCAGATTTAAAGGTAGCCCCAAAGTTAACCTCTGAGAGGGACAGGCCTTGCAACAGTGAAAACCGAATTTAGCAATATTTCACTGTCAGGACATATAAACCACATTACTATGGGGGTCATTCTGACCCTGGCGGTAAATACCGCCAGGGCCGGGGTCGGCGGTAGCACCGCCAACAGGCTGGCGGTGCACCGCCGGGCATTCTGACCGCGGCGGTACAGCCGCGGCCAGAAGCGGAAAGCCGGCGGTGTACCGCCGACTTTCCGCTGCCCATGGGAATCCGCCATGGCGGCGCAGCTTGCTGCGTCGCCATGGGGATTCTGGCACCCCATACCGCCATCCAGTTCCTGGCGGTTCACCCGCCAGGAACAGGATGGCGGTATGGGGGGTCGCGGGGCCCCTGGGGGCCCCTGCAGTGCCCATGCCAATGGCATGGGCACTGCAGGGGCGCCCGTAAGAGGGCCCCACAAAGAATTTCAGTGTCTGCTTTGCAGACACTGAAATTCGCGACTGGTGCAACTGCACCCGTCGCACCTTCCCACTCCGCCGGCTCCATTCTGAGCCGGCTTCCTCGTGGGAAGGGTGTTTCCCGCTGGGCTGGCGGGCGGCCTTTTGGCGGTCGCCCGCCAGCCCAGTGGGAAACCTAGAATGACCGCCGCGGTCTTTTGACCGCGGTACGGTCTTCTGGCGGTTCCCGCTTGGCGGGCGGCTCCCGCCGCCCGCCAAGCTTAGAATCAGGGCCTATATGTCCTACCTTAACCATACACAGCACCCTGCCCTTGGGGCCACCTAGGGCCTACCTTAGGGGTGTCTGACATGTAAGAAAAGGGAAGGTTTAGGCCTGGCAAGTGGGTACACTTGCCAAGTCGAATTTACAGTTAAAACTGCACACACAGACACTGCAGTGGCAGGTCTGAGACATGATTACAGAGCTTCTTATGTGGGTGGCACAACCAGTGCTGCAGGCCCACTAGTAGCATTTGATTTACAGGCCCTGGCACCTCTAGTGCACTTTACTAGGGACTTACTAGTAAACCAAATATGCCAATCATGGATAAACCAATCAACAATACAATTTACAGACAGAGCATATGCACTTTAGCACTGGTTAGCAGTGGTAAAGTGCTCAGAGTTCAAAAGCCAACAGCAACAGGTCAGAAAAAATAGGAGGTAGGAGGCAAAAAGATTGAGGAGGACCCTGCATAAGCAGAAAAGTCCAACACGACCCCCTACCAGCGTAAAGCCAGGGGAGAACAATCAATACCTTGATGTACTTCCCTGATTGGGGTGATAGAACAAGGACCCAGGCCCACAACAGCAGGGGCATGTTCCAGTTCTATGCCTTCCTGACTCCAGTTGGATCCCTCTGTCCATACTCTCAGGGCCCACTAAGCTAACCCATGGGGAACCCTTCTCCACATCTGTAGATACCATCTGTGCAGCACCTAACTTTACTTTGCTCACAGATGTATCCCAATGGGCAGATAGCACCACCAGGGCCAACACAGTGGCGTTGCCCACTCCACCCCCGGGGTGTGACTTTCGTTCCCCCCCAGGGGCAACTCTCTCCACCAGGACAGCAAGCCACAGTGGCCCCGGACAACTGTCAGGGATGAGAGCCCGACCTCAGGCCTCTCCAACCACTGTGACTGTGGAGAGTGGAGGGCGGTAGCCCCAGGTGCCTGGCACCCTTTGAACACTCTCTCCTCCACCAGGTCAGGTCAGGGATGACAACCTGACTCTGGTCCTCCCCTCTGGGGCTCTGTACCCTCCCTGCAGGAGCGGCAGCCCCAAAATTCCAAAAATGTAAGGATGATTGTAGAAGCAGTCCTGCACAATTCTCCCACCAGTACAGGGATGTAAACCTGCAACTGGTCCTTTAACCTGGGGTCTGTACCTTCAGGTTGGACCAGGGGTGAGGCTTCCCTCCCCCTGCCCTCCTTTCTGGGGTCCTGCACCCCCCCAACTAGGAGTGGCCCCCCCAGAAGACAACATGGTAGGGGCACTGTTAGCAGTAGCCCCTTCCTCCAGGTCAGGGGGGACACCCTGAACCTGGCCTTCTAATCCAGGGTCTGTACCCTTAGATTGCACTGGGGTCAGGGGTGAGTCTCTCTCTTCCCTCACCCTACTTTCAGGGTTCTGCACCCCCCTCTCAGGGAGAGTACCCCTTGAAATCACACCGGAGGGGGGGGTGATTGGGCAAACCGCCCCCCCTTTACGGTCAGGGTTTACCCCCTGCACCTGATCCTCCAGTCCATGGTCTGTACTCTCAGACTGGACCACTACCTGCCAACCCAGGACTTCCTGGGGGGCATACCTACCCCCCACCAGGTCAGAGTTTACCCTCTGAACCTGGTCATCGAACCCAGAGTCACCACCCTGCGGTTGAACCACTGCCTGGCGCACCAGGACTTTCTTGGGAGCACTCCTAGCCCCCATCAGGTCAGAGGTTACCCCCTGAACCTGATCATTCAACCCAGAGTCACCACCCTGCGCATGAACCATTGCCTGGCACACCACGACTTCCAGGGGGGCACACTTACCCCCCTTAAGGGACACACCGTCCCCAAGGGCCACACAAGAGTCGGGCTGGCGCAGGTCTCCTGACCTCTGCCCATCTGACAGAGTCTGGATTCCCCCCAACCCAGAAATGGTCTCACCAAGGTCATTCCTGGGGAGCTCTGCTCTCAGAGCTGACCCTTGACCCTCAAGGTTCTCCACTGAGGTCCGCAACCCCCTTTCAACCCTCTGTCTGGACTTCTGCACCCCCTCACTAGGAGTGGTACTGCCAGACACCTGAACTGGTGGGACGCTGGCTACAGCCGCCCCCCCAAGTTCTCCTGACACTGTGGGGTCTCCCTCAACAGATGGCCCTATGGTACAGGCTAGGCTTCCCTCCTGGTGTTCCCTCATGGAACCCTCCAGGACCTGGGACCGGATCTCGGGCACCTTGGGCCTCAACCCATCCCCATTCCCTCTCCTCTGAGACTGGACATGGGGTCCCTCACCCATCCCACTACACTGGGACCTACCTGGGACACTACAATCCTTCCCTACCTCACCTGGTTGGGAACTACCTAGACCACTCCTCTCAGGAGCACCCCCAAATGCCTCTTCAGACTCTCTGGTACTCACCCAGAAGTCTGCCTCAATTGTAAGCTCGCTGGGGTCAGATAACTCACACTCCACCTGGTGTTGGCGTAGCTCTGGAAAATAAGGACTAGACATATGCTCTCCAGCAATTACATCACTCAGCCCCTCACATAAATTAACCAAAGTACCCTTCACCCAACCATCCAGTGACTCTGCTTTGAAAAAGCACCCCACATCACCCTCCTGAGACTGGTGAGACAGTACCTGACTGTCCCTGACACTCAACCCACACTCTTCTGGGATGTCTTCACAATCCATAACCAGGACTTCTACCTGGGGGGAACCCCTCTCCCTGTCACTCTCACCTAGAGTCAGTAGAGTGTCCCTCCCATCAGTAGGAATATGTCTCCCCATGCCAGTTCCCCAATCCACCTCAGGGACCCTGTGCATCACTGGAGCTACCTCATACCCCTGAACCTCCTGGCGTGTGTTAACTCCCTCCTTCAAGTAGGGCACCACATCTCTGGGCATGTGCACTTCTTCAGCAGCACTGGATATAAAATTGTTGCTGCCACCATTCCAGCTGGACTCAGCCCTTATGACTTCCAGCTCCTTCATTTTGAGCTCATAAGCCCAAATCCTCTTTTTGATCTCTAAGTCCCTCCTCCTTTCTTCCAACTCCTTCTCCCTTTGCATCCTCAACTACTTGAACTTCAACCGGCGAGCCCTCTCTGCCTGTCTGTCCTGTAACTCTTCAGGAGTCAGACCCTTGGGTGACACCCTGCTACCCCTCCTGGGGACCCTCCCCGCAGGCGTAACAGGTACCTCCACTACACCACTGTGTATCCTCTGCACTTCCCCACCCATATCCCCCTCCTCTGTGTGCCCTCCAACCTCCTTTATTGTCACCCAGGCCCTCTGTGCCTTTTGCAGCTCACCCTCCCTGGTGGAGCTCTCACTGGGACAGTCAAGATCTTTAAGGAACTGTTTCAATTGAGCAACTGAGTACTCCTTCAGTTTCTCTATTTCAAACACAGCTCCAGCTGTTGCATCTCCAGATTGAGACATGATGGTCACAAGTGCAAAGTTCCAAAGGCAGAAAATAAGTTCCCAATGAAGTAAAAAAAAAATCAGTCAAGAGATCAGCAAAATCATGGAAGTAGAACAAAAAGGAGTCCTTAAGAGAAAAAGCAAAAGATCACCAAACCAGTAGTATGTGGTCACGTAGTGGTCTGCACTCAAAATAGTAGTGTACACTTAATCACTGTATGTCAAGTACAAATACAAGTCCAAATCCCACCGCTGATCACCAATGTTAGAAATGGGGTCTTTGGTTGACAGTCAGGTTACCCCCTGTTCAAGCAAGGACCCTCACTCTAGTCAGGGTAAAAGAGAATCACCATCAGCTAACCCCTGCATACCCCCTTGGTAGCTTGGCAAAGCAGTAGGCTTAACTTCAGAGTGCTAGGTGTAAAGTATTTGTACCAACACACACAGTAACTTAATGAAAACACTACAAAATGACACAACACCAGTTTAGAAAAACAGGAAATATTTATCTAAACAAAACAAGACCAAAACGACAAACATCCGACATACACAAGTCAAGTTATGAATTTTTAAAGATTAAACTCAGGAATAGCGCTTAGAAACAAAAATGCTTCGATGCGATGTTAATACGGCGTCGTGACGGAGTCGTTCCGAACAAGCCGACACCAGTGGCGCCGGACACGGAGTCGTGTAGACCCCCAAGTATAGTACCTTTGGTGAACAAGCCGATGCGCGAAGTCGGGGATCGGGCGTCTGTGCGAAACGTTGAATCCACGCACTTCGAGCGGCGTCGGTCACGAGTTGGTGCGGCAACTTCTACGGAGTCGCGGACTTCAGCAGGGCTGCAGCGGCGTCGGGCCTGCGAAGAGCGTCGCGTTCCAGCGAGGGTCACGGCGTCGGGTGCAGGCGGCGTTACCGGATTCAGCAGCGGCGTCGGTCCAGAGTCGTCCGAAGTCGGTTTCCTTGGATATCCACCAGCTTTCCTTTCAAGGGCCCAGGGACTGGATAGGGCACCACTTGTCAGAGCAGGAGTCTCTCCAGAGACTCCAGGTGCTGGCAGAGAGAAGTCTTTGCTGTCCCTGAGAATTCAAACAACAGGAGGCAAGCTCTAAATCAAGCCCTTGGAGATTTCTTCAGAAGATGGAAGGCACACAAAGTCCAGTCTTTGCCCTCTTACTCTGGCAGAAGTAGCACTGCAGAAAAGCTCCACAAAGCACAGTCACAGGCAGGGCAGCACTTCTTCCTCAGCTATCAGCTCTTCTCCAGGCAGAGGTTCCTCTTGGTTCCAGAAGTGTTTCTAAAGTCTGTGGTTTTGGGTGCCCTTCTTATACCCAATTTCTCCTTTGAAGTAGGCCTACTTCAAAGTAAAGTCTCTTTTGAATGTGAAATCCTGCCTTGCCCAGGCCAGGCCCCAGACACTCACCAGGGGGTCGGAGACAGCATTGTGTGAGGACAGGCACAGCCCTTTCAGGTGTAACTGACCACTCCTCCCCTCCCTCCTAGCACAGATGGCTCATCAGGAAATGCAGACTACACCCCAGCTCCCTTTGTGTCACTATCTAGTGTGAGGTGCAACCAGCCCAACTGTCAAACTGACCCAGACAGGGAATCCACAAACAGGCAGAGTCACAGAAATGGTATAAGCAAGAAAATGCTCACTTTCTAAAAGTGGCATTTTCAAACGCACAATCTTAAAATCAACTTTACTAAAAGATGTATTTTTAAATTGTGAGCTCAGAGACCCCAAACTCCACATGTCCATCCGCTCCCAAAGGGAATCTAAACTTTAATCAGATTTAAAGGTAGCCCCAAAGTTAACCTATGAGAGGTACAGGCCTTGCAACAGTGAAAACCGAATTTAGCAATATTTCACTGTCAGGACATATAAACCACATTACTATAGGGCTCATTCCGACCCCGGCGGTCAAGGACCGCCGGGGCCGGAGATGCGGGAGCACCGCCAACAGGCTGGCGGCGCCCCGCAGGGCATTCTGACCGCGGCGATTTGGCCGCGGTCAGACCAGGAAAACCGGCGGTCTCCCGCCGGTTTTCCGCTGCCCTGGGAATCCCCCATGGCGGCGCAGCTTGCTGCGCCGCCATGGGGGATTCCGACCCCCTCACCGCCATCCTGTTCCTTGCGGTTCCGACCGCCAGGAACAGGATGGCGGTGAGGGGTGTCGTGGGGCCCCTGGGGGCCCCTGCAGTGCCCATGCCAATGGCATGGGCACTGCAGGGGCCCCTGTAAGAGGGCCCCACTTTGAATTCCAGTGTCTGCTCAGCAGACACTGGAATTCGCGACGGGTGCAACTGCACCCGTCGCACCTTCCCACTCCGCCGGCTCCATTCGGAGCCGGCTTCCTCGTGGGAAGGGGTTTCCCGCTGGGCTGGTGGGCGGCTTGCTGGCGGTCGCCCGCCAGCCCAGCGGGAAAGCCAGAATGGCCTCCGCGGTCTTTCGACCGCGGAGCGGCCATATGGAGGTTCCCTCCAGGCGGGCGGCTCCCGCCGCCCGCCGGGGTCTGAATGACCCCCTATATGTCCTACCTTAACCATACACTGCACCCTGCCCTTGGGGCCATCTAGGGCCTACCTTAGGGGTGTCTGACATGTAAGAAAAGGGAATGTTTAGGCCTGGCAAGTGGGTACACTTGCCAAGTCGAATTTACAGTTAAAACTGCACACACAGACACTGCAGTGGCAGGTCTGAGACATGATTACAGAGCTTCTTATGTGGGTGGCACAACCAGTGCTGCAGGCCCACTAGTAGCATTTGATTTACAGGCACTGGCACCTCTAGTGCACTTTACTAGGGACTTACTAGTAAACCAAATATGCCAATCATGGATAAACCAATCAACAATACAATTTACAGAGAGAGCATATGCACTTTAGCACTGGTTAGCAGTGGTAAAGTGCTCAGAGTTCAAAAGCCAACAGCAACAGGTCAGAAAAAATAGGAGGTAGGAGGCAAAAAGATTGAGGTGGACCCTGCATAAGCAAAAAAGTCCAACACAACCCCCTACCAGCCTAAAGCAAGGGGAAAACAATCAATACCTTGATGTACTTCCCTCATTGGGGTGATAGAACAAGGACCCAGGCCCACAAAAGCGGGGGCATGTTCCAGTTCTATGCCTTCCTGACTCCAGTTGGATCCCTCTGTCCATACTCTCAGGGCCCACTAAGCTAACCCATGGGGAACCCTTCTCCACATCTGTAGATACCATCTGTGCAGCACCTAACTTTACTTTGCTCACAGATGTATCCCAATGGGCAGATAGCACCACCAGGGCCAACACAGTGGCGTTGCCCACTCCACCCCCGGGGTGTGACTTTCGTCCCCCCCTTCAGGGGCAACTCTCTCCACCAGGACAGCAAGCCACAGTGGCCCCGGACAACTGTCAGGGATGAGAGCCCGACCTCAGGCCTCTCCAACCACTGTGACTGTGGAGAGTGGAGGGCGGTAGCCCCAGGTGCCTGGCACCCTTTGACCACTCTCTCTTCCACCAGGTCAGGGATGACAACTTGACCCTGGTCCTCCCCTCTGTGGCTCTGTACCCTCCCTGCAGGAGCGGCAGCCCCAGAGTCCAAAATTGTCAGGGTGCTTGTAGAAGCAGTCCTGCACAATTCTCCCACCAGTACAGGGATGTAAACCTGCAACTGGTCCTTTAACCTGGGGTCTGTACCTTCAGGTTGGACCAGGGCCAGGGGTGAGGCTTCCCTCCCCCTGCCCTCCTTTCTGGGGTCCTGCACCCCCCAACTAGGAGTGCCCCCCCCCAGAAGACAACATGGTAGGGACACTGTTAGCAGTAGCCCCTTCCTCCAGGTCAGGGGGGACACCCTGAACCTGGCCTTCTAATCCAGGGTCTGTACCCTTAGATTGCACTGGGGTCAGGGGTGAGTCTCTCTCTTCCCTTACCCTACTTTCAGGGTTCTGCACCCCCCTCTCAGTGAGAGTACCCCTTGAAATCACACCCGGGGGGGGTGATTGGGCAATCTGCCCCCCCTTTCAGGTCAGGGTTTACCCCCTGCACCTGATCCTCCAGTCCATGGTCTGTACTCTCAGACTGGACCACTACCTGCCAACCCAGGACTTCCTGGGGGGCATACCTACCCCCCACCAGGTCAGAGTTTACCCTCTGAACCTGGTCATCGAACCCAGAGTCACCACCCTGCGGTTGAACCACTGCCTGACGCACCATGACTTTCTTGGGAGCACTCCTAGCCCCCATCAGGTCAGAGTTTACCCCCTGAACCTGATCATTCAACCCAGAGTCACCACCCTGCGGTTGAACCATTGCCTGGCACACCAGGACTTCCAGGGGGGCACACTTACCCCCCTTAAGGAACACACCGTCCCCAAGTCCCACACAAGAGTCTGGCTGGCGCAGGTCTCCTGACCTCTGCCCATCTGACAGAGTCTGGATTCCCCCCAACCCAGAAATGGTCTCACCAAGGTCATTCCTGGGGGGCTCTGCTCTCATGGCTGACCCTTGACCCTCCAGGTTTTCCACTGGGGTCCGCAACCCCCTCTCAACCCTCTGTCTGGACTTCTGCACCCCCTCACTAGGAGTGGTACTGCCAGACACCTGAACTGGTGGGACGCTGGCTACAGCCGCCCCCCAAGTTCTCCTGACACTGTGGGGTCTCCCTCAACAGATGGCCCTATGGTACAGACTAGGCTTCCCTCCTGGTGTTCCCTCATGGAACCCTCCAGGACCTGGGACCGGATCTCAGGCACCTTGGGCCTCAACCCATCCCCATTCCCTCTCCTCTGAGACTGGACATGGCGTCCCTCACCCATCCCACTACACTGGGACCTACCTGGGACACTACAATCCTTCTCTACCTCACCTGGTTGGGAACTACCTAGACCACTCCTCTCAGGAGCACCCCCAAATGCCTCTTCAGACTCTCTGGTACTCACCCAGAAGTCTGCCTCAATTGTAAGCTCGCTGGGGTGAGAGAACTCACACTCCACCTGGTGTTGGCGTAGCTCTGGAAAATAAGGACTAGACATATGCTCTCCAGCAATTACATCACTCAGCCCCTCACATGAATTAACCAAAGTACCCTTCACCCAACCATCCAGTGACTCTGCTTTGAAAAAGCACCCCACATCACCCTCCTGAGACTGGTGAGACAGTACCTGACTGTCCCTGACACTCAACCCACACTCTTCTGGGATGTCTTCACACTCCATAACCAGGACTTCTACCTGGGGGGAACCCCTCTCCCTGTCACTCTCACCTAGAGTCAGTAGAGTGTCCCTCCCACCAGTGGGAATATGACTCCCCATGCCAGTTCCCCAGTCCACCTCAGGGACCCTGTGCATCACTGGAGCTACCTCATACCCCTGAACCTCCTGGCGTGTGTTAACTCCCTCCTTCAAGTAGGGCACCACATCTCTGGGCATGTGCACTTCTTCAGCAGCACTGGATATAAAATTGTTGCTGCCACCATTCCAGCTGGACTCAGCCCTTATGACTTCCAGCTCCTTCATTTTGAGCTCATAAGCCCAAATCCTCTTTTTGATCTCTAAGTCCCTCCTCCTTTCTTCCAACTCCTTCTCCCTTTGCATCGTCAACTCCTTGAACTTCAACCGGTGAGCCCTCTCTGCCTGTCTGTCCTGTAACTCTTCAGGAGTCAGACCCTTGGGTGACACCCTGCTACCCCTCCTGGGGACCCTCCCCCCAGGCGTAACAGGTACTTCCACTACACCACTGTGTATCTTCTGCACTTCCCCACCCATATCCTCCTCTTCTGTGTGCCCTCCAGCCTCCTTGATTGTCACCCAGGCCCTCTGTGCCTTTTGCAGCTCACCCTCCCTGGTGGAGCTCTCAGTGGGACAGTCAAGATCTTTAAGGAACTGTTTCAATTGAGCAACTGAGTACTCCTTCAGTTTCTCTATTTCAAACACAGCTCCAGCTGTTGCATCTCCAGATTGAGACATGATGGTCACAAGTGCAAAGTTCCAAAGGCAGAAAATAAGTTCCCAATGAAAAAGAAAATCAGTCAAGGGATCAGCAAAATCATGGAAGTAGAACAAAAAGGAGTCCTTAAGAGAAAAAGCAAAAGATCACCAAACCAGTAGTATGTGGTCACGTAGTGGTCTGCACTCAAAATAGTAGTGTACACTTAATCACTGTAATTCAAGTACAAATACAAGTCCAAATCCCAACCGCTGATCACCAATGTTAGAAATGGGGTCTTTGGTTGACAGTCAGGTTACCCCCTGTTCAAGCAAGGACCCTGTAGGAGGCTGGACTGGCTTGTAGTGAGTACCAAGGGGTACTTACACCTTGCACCAGGCCCAGGTATCCCTTATTAGTGTATAGGGTGTCTAGCAGCTTAGGCTGATAGATAATGGTAGCTTAGCAGAGCAGCTTAGGCTGAACTAGGAGACGAGTGAAACTCCTACAGTACCACTAGTGTCATATGCACAATATCATAAGAAAACACAATACACAGATATACTAAAAATAAAGGTACTTTATTTTTAGAACAATATGCCAAAAGAGATTCAGTGAGTACCCTCAGTATGAGGATAGCAAATATACACAAGATATATGTACACAATACCAAAAATATGCAGTATAGTATTAGAAAACAGTGCAAACAATGTATAGTTACAATAGGATGCAATGGGGACACATAGGGATAGGGGCAACATAAACCATATACTCCAAAAGTGGAATGCGAACCACGAATGGACCCCAAACTTATGTGACCTTGTAGAGGGTCGCTGGGACTGTAAGAAAACAGTGAGGGTTAGAAAAATAGCCCACCCCAAGACCCTGAAAAGTGAGTGCAAAGTGCACTGAAGTTCCCCAAAAAGCACAGAAGTCATGATAGGGGAATTCTGCAGGAAAGACCAAAACCAGCAATGCAACAACGATGGATTTCCAGACGAGGGTACCTGTGGAACAAGGGGACCAAGTCCAAAAGTCACGACCAAGTCGAGAGTGGGCAGATGCCCAGGAAATGCCAGCTGTGGGTGCAAAGAAGCTGCTACTGGACAGTAGAAGCTGAGGATTCTGCAGGAACGACAAAGGCTAGAAACCTCCCCTTTGGAGGATGGATGTCCCACGCCGTGGAAAGTTGTGCAGAAGTATTTTCCTGAAGAAAGACCGCAAACAAGCCTTGTTAGCTGCAAGTCATGCGGTTAGGGTTTTTGGATGCTGCTGTGTCCCAGGAGAGACCAGGATGTCCCCAATTGCGTCAGGGGACAGAGGGGGCACCCAGCAGGACAAGGAGCCCTCTCAGAAGCAGGCAGCACCCGCAGAAGTGCCAGAACAGGCACTACGAAGAGGAGTGAAACGGTGCTCACCCGAAGTTGCACAAAGGAGTCCCACGCTGCCGGAGGACAACTCAGGAGGTCGTGCAATGCAGGTTAGAGAGCCGTGGACCCAGGCTTGGCTGTGCACAAAGGATTTCCACTGGAAGTGCACAGAGGCCGGAGTAGCTGCAAAAGTCGCGGTTCCCAGCAATGCAGTCTGGCGTGGGGAGGCAAGGACTTACCTCCACCAAACTTGGACTGAAGAGTCACTGGACTGTGGGAGTCCCTTGGACAGAGTTGCTGGATTCAAGGGACCTCGCTCGTCGTGCTGAGAGGAGACCCAGGGGACCGGTGATGCAGTTCTTTGGTGCCTGCGGTTGCAGGGGGACGATTCCGTCGACCCACGGGAGATTTCTTCGGAGCTTCTAGTGCAGAGAGGAGGCAGACTACCCCCACAGCATGCACCAGCCGGAAAGCAGTTGAGAAGGCGGCAGGATCAGCGTTACAGAGTTGCAGTAGTCGTCTTCGCTACTTTGTTGCAGTTTTTTAGGCTTCCAGCGCGGTCAGCAGTCGATTCCTTGGCAGAAGGTGAAGAGAGAGATGCAGAGGAACTCTGATGAGCTCTTGCATTCGTTATCTAAGGAATTCCCCAAAGCAGAGACCCTAAATAGCCAGATAAGAGGGTTTGGCTACTTAGGAGAGAGGATAGGCTAGCAACACCTGAAGGAGCCTATCAGAAGGAGTCTCTGACGTCACCTGCTGGCCCTGGCCACTCAGAGCAGTCCAGTGTGCCAGCAGCACCTCTGTTTCCAAGATGGCAGAGGTCTGGGGCACACTGGAGGAGCTCTGGGCACCTCCCAGGGGAGGTGCAGGTCAGGGGAGTGGTCACTCCCCTTTCCTTTGTCCAGTTTCGCGCCAGAGCAGGGATAAGGGGTCCCTGAACCGGTGTAGACTGGCTTATGCAGAAATGGGCACCATCTGTGCCCATGAAAGCATTTCCAGAGGCTGGGGGAGGCTACTCCTCCCCTGCCTTAACACCTTTTTCCAAAGGGAGAGGGTGTAACACCCTCTCTCTGAGGAAGTTCTTTGTTCTGCCTTCCTGGGCCAAGCCTGGCTGGACCCCAGGAGGGCCGAAACCTGTCTGAGGGGTTGGCAGCAGCTGCAGTGAAACCCCTGAAAAGGCAGTTTGTCAGTACCCGGGTCTGTGCTAGAGACCCGTGGGATCATGGGATTGTGCCAACAATGCCAGGATGGCATAGAGGGGGCAATTCCATGATCTTAGACATGTTACATGGCCATATTTGGAGTTACCATTGGGAAGCTACACATAGGTAGTGACCTATGTGTAGTGCACGCGTGTAATGGTGTCCCCGCACTCACAAAGTCCGGGGAATTTGCCCTGAACCATGTGGGGGCACCTTGGCTAGTTCCAGGGTGCCCACACACTAAGTAACTTAGCACCCAACCTTTACCAGGTAAAGGTTAGACATATAGGTGACTTATAAGTTACTTAAGTGCAGTGGTAAATGGCTGTGAAATAACGTGGTCGTTATTTCACTCAGGCTGCAGTGGCAGGCCTGTGTAAGAATTGTCAGAGCTCCCTATGGGTGGCAAAAGAAATGCTGCAACCCATAGGGATCTCCTGGAACCCCAATACCCTGGGTACCTCAGTACCATATACTAGGGAATTATAAGGGCGTTCCAGTATGCCAATGTGAATTGGTGAAATTAGTCACTAGCCTGTTAGTGACAATTTGGAAAGAAATGAGAGAGCATAACCACTGAGGTTCTGGATAGCAGAGCCTCAGTGAGACAGTTAGGCACAACACAGGGAATACATACATATAGGTCACAATCTTATGAGCACTGGGGTCCTGGCTAGCAGGGTCCCAGTGACACATAACAAACATACTGAAAACATAGGGGCATATTTATACTCCGTTTGCGCCGAATTTGCGTAGTTTTTTTCGACGCAAATTCGACGCAAAACGAACTCCATATTTATACTTTGGCGTTAGACGCGTCTAGCGCCAAAGTTCATGGAGTTAGCGTCATTTTTTGGCGTGAACACCTTCCTTACGTTAATGATATGCAAGGTAGGCGTTCCCGTCTTAAAAAATGACTGCGATGCATATGCGTCGTATTTATACTCCCGGGCAAAAATGACGCCCGGGAGTGGGCGGGACTAAAAAACCCGCATTTGCGCCGGATTTTAGCGCCTATGTCAGGGCAGGCGTTAAGGGACCTGTGGGCTCAGAATGAGCCCAGAGGTGCCCTCCCAAGCCCCCAGGGACACCCCCTGCCACCCTTGCCCACCCCAGGAGGACACCCAAGGATGGAGGGACCCATCCCAGGGAAGAAAAGGTAAGTTGTGGTAAGTATTTATTTTTATTTTTTTTTGTCATAGGGGGGCCTGATTTGTGCCCCCTACATGCCACTATGCCCAATGACCATGCCCAGGGGACAGAAGTCCCCTGGGCATGGCCATTGGGCAAGGGGGCATGACTCCTGTCTGTGCTAAGACAGGAGTCATGTTAATGGCGTCTGGGCACCCAAAAAAAATGGCGCAAATCGGGTTAAGACGATTTTTTTGCCTCAGCCTGACTTGCCCCATTTTTGGACGCCCAAACGCCATTTTTCCCTACGCCGGCGCTGCCTGGTGTACGTGGTTTTTTTTCACGCACACCAGGCAGCGCCGGTCGGCTAACGCCATTCAATAAATACGGCGCCCGCATGGCGCTTCAGAATGGCGTTAGCCGGCGCTAATTTTTTGGGTGCAAAACTGCATTAGCGCAGTTTTGCGTCAAAAAGTATAAATATGGGCCATAGGGTTTTCACTATGAGCACTGGGCCCTGGCTGGCAGGATTCCAGTGAGACAGTGAAAACACCCTGACATACACTCACAAACAGGCCAAAAGTGGGGGTAACAAGGCTAGAAAGAGGCTACTTTCTCACAGACCCTCACTCTAGTCAGGGTAAAAGAGAATCACCCTCAGCTAACCCCTGCTTACCCCCTTGGTAGCTTGGCAAAGCAGTAGGCTTAACTTCAGAGTGCTAGGTGTAAAGTATTTGTACCAACACACACAGTAACTTAATGAAAACACTACAAAATGACACACCACCAGTTTAGAAAAACAGGAAATATTTATCTAAACAAAACAAGACCAAAACGACAAACATCCAACATACACAAGTCAAGTTATGAATTTTTAAAGATTAAACTCAGGAATAGCGCTTAGAAACAAAAATGCTTCGATGAGATGTTAACACGGCGTCGTGACGGATTCGTTCCCAACAAGCCGACACCAGCGGCGCCGGACACGGAGTCGTGTAGACCCCCAAGTACAGTACCTTTGGTGAAGAGTGAAAACAAGCCGATGCGCGAAGTCGGGGATCGCGGTGTCTGTGCGAAACGTTGAATCCACGCACTTCGAGCAGCGTCGGTCACGAGTTGGTGCGGTGACTTCTACGGAGTCGCGGACTTCATCGGGGCTGCAACGGCGTCGAGCCTGCGAAGAGCGTCGCGTTCCAGCAAGGGTCACGGTGTCGGGTGCAGGCGGCGTTACCGGATTCAGCAGCGGCGTCGGTCCGGAGTCGTCCGAAGTCGGTTTCCTTGGATTTCCACCAGCTTTCCTTTCAAGGGCCCAGGGACTGGATAGGGCACCACTTGTCAGAGCAGGAGTCTCTCCAGAGACTCCAGGTGCTGGCAGATAGAAGTATTTGCTGTCCCTGAGATTTCAAACAACAGGAGGCAAGCTCTAAATCAAGCCCTTGGAGATTTCTTCACAAGATGGAAGGCACACAAAGTCCAGTCTTTGCCCTCTTACTCTGGCAGAAGCAGCACTGCAGGAAAGCTCCACAAAGCACAGTCACAGGCAGGGCAGCACTTCTTCCTCAGCTATAAGCTCTTCTCCAGGCAGAGGTTCCTCTTGGTTCCAGAAGTGTTTCTAAAGTCTGTGGTTTTGGGTGCCCTTCTTATACCCAATTTCTCCTTTGAAGTAGGCCTACTTCAAAGTAAAGTCTCTTTTGAATGTGAAATCCTGCCTTGCCCAGGCCAGGCCCCAGACACTCACCAGGGGGTCGGAGACAGCATTGTGTGAGGACAGGCACAGCCCTTTCAGGTGTAAGTGACCACTCGTCCCCTCCCTCCTAGCACAGATGGCTCATCAGGAAATGCAGACTACACCCCAGCTCCCTTTGTGTCACTATCTAGTGTGAGTTGCAACCAGCCCAACTGTCAAACTGACCCAGACAGGGAATCCACAACAGGCAGAGTCACAGAAATGGTATAAGCAAGAAAATGCTCACTTTCTAAAAGTGGCATTTTCAAACGCACAATCTTAAAATCAACTTTACTAAAAGATGTATTTTTTAATTGTGAGCTCAGAGACCCTAAACTCCACATGTCCATCCGCTCCCAAAGGGAATCTAAACTTTAATCAGATTTAAAGGTAGCCCCAAAGTTAACCTATGAGAGGGACAGGCCTTGCAATAGTGAAAAACGAATTTAGCAATATTTCACTGTCAGGACATATAAACCACATTACTATGGTGGTCATTCCAACCTCGGCGGTATATGGCGCTTACCGCCAGACAGAAAACTGCCATAAAACCGCCGCGGTCGCGGTAAACCGCCACGGTCATTCTGACCCACACTAGGCAAACCGCTAAAATACCGCCATCCACAAAAGTCCGCCACACCAAAGGTCAGCGATAAACTGGCGATGACCAAACCTCCACCGTCACGCCAACAGAAATACGCCCATGCCATTACGACCCACGAATCCACGCGGCGGTCTTTCAACAGCAGTATTCTATTGGCGGTACACACCGCCGTGGTCGAAATACACATACACCTACAAAACACTACCACATTGGACAATTCGAAATACACACACCTGATACACATACACACACCACTCCCACACACCCAATACATTATAAAACACACACCCACATCACCCACAAACCCTTACGACCAGAAATTTCGAACGAAGACCAGAGAGAGACACCACAATCTACAAACAAGCATCCACAGGCACACAATACCAATACCCACGGAACTTCCACGCACCTCACACAACACACCACTAAATAGCACCCCACCTATCACTACACACTCCACCCCACACATCATCCACACCACCCCATGGCACCTCAAAGACACCCCAGGTTCTCAGATGCTGAACTCAGGGTCATGTGGAGGAAATCCTACGAGTAGAGCCCCAGCTGTTCGGGACACAGGTGCAGCACACCACCATTGCCAGGAAGATGGAGCTATGGCAAAGAATAGTGGACACGGTCAACGCTGTGGGACAGCACCCAAGAAATCGGGATGACATCAGGAAGAGGTGGAACGACCTACGGGGGAAGGTGCGTTCCATGGTATCAAGGCACAACATCGCGGTACAGCGGACTGGCGGCGGACCCCCACCTCCTCCCCCCGAATTTACAACATGGGAGGAGCAAGTCTTGAACATCCTGCATCCTGAGGGCCTCGCTGGAGTAGGCGGAGGAATGGACTCTGGTAAGTCTCATCTTCACTACTTCATCCCCCCCACCCCACCTGCATGCCAACTCATACCCCCACCCTCACCCCCTTCACAACTACCCCTTGCAAATGTCTCACCATCACAACCCACCCATCCCAAAACTTAGCCCTGCATGCGGCCCCAAAGCATGGACACCCATCACCAAAGCATGCCCAATGCACGTACCCATCACCCCCCCCCCAAAACACAGTCCCAACAGCCCCCACAAAGGAATGCCAGCACTGGGGTACACGGGCACCCACCCATTGCACGCCATTGGCACACACAGAAGCAATAACCATACTTTTATACCCCTGCAGGACCCGAAGGCCAGGTCACCGGGCAGGAGGGTCCACAAATGTCCCCTCCACCCCCAGAAGAGGCCCACAGTGATGACAGCAGCTCTGTCTCCCTGGATCTAGATGACCAGCCCAGTCCATCGGGGACCTCTGGACAGTCGGTTCCCCTCAGACAGCCACAGGCCACAGCACACCTTCCCCCCTCTGGGAACACCAGCACAGCACCCACCCAGCGGGCCCATACCTCTGTCCCCAGGACACGTCAATCAGCGGTGTGTCCACCACTACAGGGAACCCAGGCTAACCCACCACCCACACAACAACAGGGACCTGGGGGCAGTGGTAGTGGGCACACGGTCCAGGGGACGGAGGCCCAAGGAAACAGGGGAACTGGGAGGGCAGCTGTGCGACAGGGGGGGGACAGACCTAGGGAACCCACTCTCCACGAGGCCCTCTCCTCCATCATGGGAGCATACCACCACTCCCAGGAGACGATGGCGACGGTCCTGGACAGGTTTCAGGAAATCCAGCTTCTGCAGGAACAACAGTATATGGGGTTCAGGGAGGAACTGAGAAACATCAGTACCGCCATGGGTACCATCGTAGTGGCCCTGAACGAGTTAATCTCCACATTGTGGACCACTCTGGCACCTCAAAGGGCCACTGACACTAGCATGGACCAAGAACTGTCTACCATCTCCGCCGGCGCTAGTGGACAGGAGGCCCCGACAGAAGACCAACAGGCCACCAGAACCCCACCCCCTGCAGAAGGAGAACCACCCCGCAAGCGGGCCCTGAGATCCAGGAAGAAGACAGAGTAACATGTCAAGACCCCCGCCAGCAAAGGATACCGCCCTGATTGTCACCCTGTCCAACCTTAAACTGCCCCTGCTCCACTTCCCACAGGCATTTGGACAATGCACCTGTGAACCTGATAGTCTGGACTCTGCCATGGACAATCCTCCACCATCACCCATCACCGATTTGCAACCACCCATCCAAATTAGAGCACTTGAATAAACACACTTATTGCACATAAACAATCTGGAGTCTGTCTGTGATTTTAACAAATGTATTAGACATGAAAGTGCCAAAATTGTTATTCACATAGTGATGCCAAAAAACCGCTGTCACACAGCTGTAGTCCATGGGGAAACTAAGCAGATGTCACGCAGTGGGGTCCACAGCTCTGAAAACGGAAGGGAAAGTCACAACACAGTTACCATACACTGGGGGAAAAAGTCAGACAGTAGAGAGGTAGGAGTCTTTAAGTAAATTTAATATGCCGGTGTGTACTCTTACCTGTGTGTCACTGAAAGTATTGCTCTATTACTGTGTTCCTGTTGTCTATGTCGTCCTCTTTGGCTTCCTCTTCTTCACTCTCCACAGGCTCCACAGCTGCTACAACACCACCATCTGGACCATCCTCCGGCAGAAAAGACACCTGGCGGCGCAAAGCCAGGTTGTGAAGCATACAGCAGGCCAAGATGATCTGGTACACCTTCTTTGGTGAGTACATTAGGGATCCACCTGTCATATGGAGGCACCTGAACCTGGCCTTCAGGAGGCCAAAGGTGCGTTCGATCACCCTCTTAGTCCGCCCATGGGCCTCATTGTAGCGTTCCTCTGCCCTGGTCCTGGGATTCCTCACTGGGGTCAATAGCCAGGAAAGGTTGGGGTAACTAGAGTCCCCTAATAGCCACACACGGTGCCTCTGGAGTTGCCCCATCACATACTGCTGCTATTGCGCAGGATGTAGGCGTCATGCACAGAGCCAGGGAACTTGGCATTAACATGGGAGATGTACTGGTCTGCCAAACAGACCATCTGTACATTCATCGAATGATAACTTTTCCTGTTCCTGTACACCTGTTCACTTTCTCTGGGGGGTACCAAAGCCACATGGGTCCCATCAATGGCACCTATGATGTTGGGGATATGTCCAAGGGCATAGAAGTCACCCTTCATTGTAGGCAAATCCCCTACCTCAGGGAAAACGATGTAGCTCCGCATGTGTTTGAGCAGGGCAGACAACACTCTGGACAACACCTTGGAAAACATAGGTTGAGACATCCCTGATGATATGGCCACTGTTGTTTTAAATGACCCACTTGCTAAGAAATGGAGTACTGACAGCACCTGTACTAGAGGGGGGATCCCTGTGGGTTGGCGGATGGGTGACATCAGGTCTGCCTCCAGCTGGGCACACAGTTCATGTATAGTGGCTCGGTCAAGCCTGTATGTCAGAATGACATGTCGTTCCTCCATTGTCGACAGGTCCACCAGTGGTCTGTACATGGGAAGATTCCTCCATCTCCTCGCATTGCCAAGCGGACGGTGCCTAGGAAGGACAACAGCGAGCACAGAGTCAATCAACCCACAGGTACGTTCCCATACTTGCACACAACACGATTCACTATGCATTGAATGGTGTGTATGAGTGTTGTGGAAAGGCCTAGGTATGTGTAACGCAGTAGAAATTAAGCCATGTGGGCCCTTGAAATGGCGGCTGCCAGACCTGTGAAGTGTGACAATGGGATGTGAGGCACACCGTGGCGGTAGGAGGTCGAAGACCGCGGCGCAAAGCCGCATTGGTTCACATTGAATCCTATGGGTTTCAGGAGCCAATGACGAAGTGCGCCGGCGGTCGCGGTACGCACCGCCGCGGGCGTGACCGCCATTTTCTATCAGCTTAATCACTCGATACCTGATCTTCCACAGGAGAGGACCTACAATGCAAGTGCTGCTGTGACCTCGGTCTGGAAGAGACAATGGCTGCTGTGACTGGGGAAAGGGCCCCTGCCTTCACTTCTGAAGAATTGGAGAAACTCGTGGATGGGGTCCTCCCCCAGTATGCGCTACTCTACGGTCCTCCAGACCAACAGGTAAGTACACTGGGACCATGCTTTGTGGGCAATGCCTGGGTTGAGTCGGGTGGATGAAAGATGGTGGGGGGGGGGAGCGATTGAGTCATGCATCACACGACAGATGAGAGCATGTGCCACATGGCAAGGGTGGGGATGGGGGGCCACTCACATTGAGCATGCAGAAGGTGATGACAATTTTTCTCTCCCTGTACATGTCACATAGGTCAGCGCCCACTAGAAAATCGCGATTTGGCGTGCCATCGCCAAGGACGTCCGGACCCTGGGGGTCCACAACAGACGGGGCACCCACTGCCGGAAGAGGTGGGAGGACATCCGCCGCGGGAGCAGGAAGACGGCGGAGGCTCTGCTGGGGATGGCCTCCCAACGTAGGAGGGGTGCCAGTCGTCAATTGACCCCCCTGATGTCCCGGATCCTGGCGGTGGCCTACCCCGATTTGGATGGGCGTGTGAGGACATCACAGCAGACACAAGGGGATGAGTACAGTCTCATTCTGGTGACTTTGCACGCAGTGGAGGTGTCTGGATGGGGGAGGAGGGCTGTGGGTCTCCCTAGGCCAGGGCGAATTCTGTAGGCTAGGCCCCTCCGTAAGGCATGGCCCTGTGCCCCCGCCCCCACCTCTGTAGGGTGCCAAGTTCAGGTATCCATGGCCCTGTGTCATCTATGTGTGCAGTTGTCGTCGATAGGCTTGTAGGCCATGTCCCACGGATTGCGTAGTGGACCCCAAGTGCGTGGCGTAGTGCAGGGGGCTTCTGTGTCTGTCTTGTCTGCCAACGGTAGCGGTAATCCATGCACTCAACATGTCTTCATTTCTCCCCCCCCCTCCTTTTTTGTGGTCTTCCTGTTCATGTGTGCATCAGCATCATCAGGCGGAGGAGAAGTGGCATCGGAGCACGAGGGAGCTGCATCTCACATGGCCATGGCGAGCCATGCAACTGAGTCGGATATCACCAGTGAGTCGGAGGGCGAGGGGAGCTCCACAGCGGGGACTCGTGCTGATGTCAGTGGCAGCGACTCATCCTCTGAAGGGAGCTCCCTTGTGGTGGCGGCAACATCCGTGCCCCCCGCAACAACAGGTACAGCCGCCACCCAGCGCACCAGCACCGCCCTCCCAGCAGCCCCTCAGCCTTCGCCCTGTGCCCGCTCACCCAGGAAGGTGGGCATCTCCTTTGCCCCAGGCACCTCAGGCCCTGCCCCAGTCACCCCTGCTGCCCTCAGTGAGGAGGTCATTGACCTCCTGAGGACGCTCATTGTTGGGCAGTCTACCATTTTGAATGCCATCCAGGGTGTAGAAAGGGAGGTGCACCGGAGTAATGCATACCTGGAGGGCATTCATTCGGGTCAGGCTGCCCATCAGCGATTGTTCAACGCTCTGGCCTCAGCACTGACGGCAGCAATTGTCCCTGTCTCTAGCCTCCCCCCTCCAACTTCCTCCACCCAGACCCAATCCCCTGTACCTCTGCCTATCCCAGACACACCTACAGACCAGCCTGCACACACCTCAACACCCAAGGGAAGCTCATCCAGCCATAAGCACCACACATCACACAAGCAACATCCACATGCAGACATACCAACAGCCACTGCCTCCACTGTGTCCCCCGCCTCCTCGTCTCCCTCCTCCCTCCCTGTGACGTCTCCACTCACACTTGCATGCACAACATCTTCAGCCACTACGTCCATCACCAGCACACCCACCAGAACACTCCGCACACGTGCAGTCACCACCCCCACTACCATGTACGCGTCCCCTGTGTCCTCTCCCAGTGTGTCTGTCACCCCCTCTTCCAAACCACACAAACGCAAGCAGCCACCCACCCAACAGCAATCCACCTCACGACAGCCTCCAGCCCAAGCACCTGCACCCAAAGACACCAGACTTCACACTCCTACAACCACATCCTCTTCCTCCACTCCCATACCCACTACACCTACCCGTCACTCTCTTTCCAAATTGCTTTTCCTTGCCAACCTTAACCTCTTTCCAACAACTCCCCCACCCCGTCCATCTCATAAGACTGCAATCAGCACCTCAGCCACCACCAAACCAGGACCTATCAGAACTGTTGTCCAAGGACTGTGGAGTCCCCACCCTCAAGGGCAACAACTCCGGCGAGGAGCCAAGGCACGCCCAGCCCACCCTCGGAAAAGCAGCCAAAAGTGAGCAGTTCCCGGGCGCAAGAGGCCACGGACACCAGGGACCAAAATCCCTACCCTGGCTCCGTCTGGAAGTGGGGTGCCACCTGGCACACCGCCAAAGGGGTCAAAGGGCCACAGACGACCAGGGAAGGGCAGCACGCCCGACAAGTCTGGCAGCAGGCCAGCTGCCCAGGAGTGCCCCACCAGCCCCCTCCCAGGTGTGCAGGAGGACACCCAGAGGCCCGGTACGGCAGCCCAGGAGGGCCCCGCAAGCCAACGGACAGATGGGCAGGAAGGCCCTGCCAGCCACATGCCAGGTGGCAAGTGACACCCATGCCTGGGCTGGAACCGCTGAACTGGGCCCTTTCAAACAAGCACCGCTGAACTGGACCCTTTGAATCAAGCACCGCTGAACAGGGCACCTTCATCACAAGCACCGCTGAATTGGGCCCCGCCGTCACAAGCACCGCTGAACTGGGCACCGCCGTCTCAAGCACCGCTGAACTGGGCCCCGCCGTCTCAAGCACCGCTGAACTGGGCCCTTCATCTCAAGCACCGCTCCGCTGGGCCCTTCATCCCAAGCACAGCTCCGCTGGGCACCGCCGTCTCAAGCACCGCTGAACAGGGCACCGCCATCTCAAGCACCGCTGAACTGGGCACCGCCATCTCAAGCACCGCTGAACTGGGCCCCGCCGTCTCAAGCACCGCTGAACTGGGCCCTTCATCTCAAGCACCGCTGAATTGGGCCCTTCATCTCAAGCACCGCTGAATTGGGCCCTTCATCTCAAGCACCGCTCTGCTGGGCCCTTCATCTCAAGCACCGCTCCGCTGGGCCCTTCATCTCAAGCACCGCTCCGCTGGGCACCGCCGTCTCAAGCACCGCTGAACTGGGCACCGCCGTCTCAAGCACCGCTGAACAGGGCACCTTCATCTCAAGCACCGCTAAACAGGGCACCGCCGTCTCAAGCACCGCTGAACAGGGCACCGCCGTCTCAAGCACCGCTGAACAGGGCACCGCCGTCTCAAGCACCGCTGAACAGGGCACCGCCGTCTCAAGCACCGCTGAACAGGGCACTGCCGTCTCAAGCACCGCTGAACTGGGCCCTTCATCTCAAGCACCGCTGAATTGGGCCCTTCATCTCAAGCACCGCTCCGCTGGGCACCGCCGTCTCAAGCACCGCTGAACTGGGCACCGCCGTCTCAAGCACCGCTGAACAGGGCACCTTCATCTCAAGCACCGCTGAACAGGGCACCGCCGTCTCAAGCACTGCTGAACAGGGCACCGCCGTCTCAAGCACTGCTGAACAGGGCACCGCCGTCTCAAGCACCGCTGAACAGGGCACCGCCGTCTCAAGCACCGCTGAACTGGGCCCTTCATCTCAAACACCGCTGAACTGGGCACCGCCGTCTCAAGCACCGCTGAACTGGGCACTGCCGTCTCAAGCACCGCTGAACTGAGCCCTTCATCTCAAGCACCGCTCCGCTGGGCCCTTCATCTCAAGCACCGCTCCGCTGGGCACCGCCGTCTCAAGCACCGCTGAACAGGGCACCGCCGTCTCAAGAACCGCTGAACTGGGCACCGCCGTCTCAAGCACCGCTGAACTGGGCACCGCCGTCTCAAGCACCTCTGAACTGGGCCCTTCATCTCTAGCACCGCTGAATTGGGCCCTTCATCTCAAGCACCGCTCTGCTGGGCCCTTCATCTCAAGCACCGCTCCGTTGGGCCCTTCATCTCAAGCACCGCTCCGCTGGGCACCGCCGTCTCAAGCACCGCTGAATTGGGCACCGCCGTCTCAAGCACCGCTGAACAGGGCACCTTCATCTCAAGCACCGCTGAACTGGGCACCGCCGTCTCAAGCACCGCTGAACAGGGCACCGCCGTCTCAAGCACCGCTGAACAGGGCACCACCGTCTCAAGCACCGCTGACCAGGGCACCACCGTCTCAAGCACCGCTGAACAGGGCACCGCCGTCTCAAGCACCGCTGAACTGGGCCCTTCATCTCAAGCACCGCTGAACTGGGCACCGCCGTCTCAAGCACCGCTGAACTGGGCACCGCCGTCTCAAGCACCGCTGAACTGGGCCCTTCATCTCAAGCACCGCTCCGCTGGGCCCTTCATCTCAAGCACCGCTCCGCTGGGCACCGTCGTCTCAAGCACCGCTGAACAGGGCACCGCCGTCTCATGCACCGCTGAACAGGGCACCGCCGTCTCAAGCACCGCTGAACAGGGCACCGCCGTCTCAAGCACCGCTGAACAGGGCACCGCCGTCTCAAGCACCGCTGAACTGGGCCCTTCATCTCAAGCACCGCTGAACTGGGCACCGCCGTCTCAAGCACCGCTGAACTGAGCACTGCCGTCTCAAGCACCGCTGAACTGAGCCCTTCATCTCAAGCACCGCTCCACTGGGCCCTTCATCTCAAGCACCGCTCCGCTGGGCCCTTCATCTCAAGCACCGCTCCGCTGGGCACCGCCGTCTCAAGCACCGCTGAACAGGGCACCGCCGTCTCAAGAACCGCTGAACTGGGCACCGCCGTCTCAAGCACCGCTGAACTGGGCACCGCCGTCTCAAGCACCTCTGAACTGGGCCCTTCATCTCTAGCACCGCTGAATTGGGCCCTTCATCTCAAGCACCGCTCTGCTGGGCCCTTCATCTCAAGCACCGCTCCGTTGGGCCCTTCATCTCAAGCACCGCTCCGCTGGGCACCGCCGTCTCAAGCACCGCTGAATTGGGCACCGCCGTCTCAAGCACCGCTGAACAGGGCACCTTCATCTCAAGCACCGCTGAACTGGGCACCGCCGTCTCAAGCACCGCTGAACAGGGCACCGCCGTCTCAAGCACCGCTGAACAGGGCACCACCGTCTCAAGCACCGCTGACCAGGGCACCGCCGTCTCAAGCACCGCTGAACAGGGCACCGCCGTCTCAAGCACCGCTGAACTGGGCCCTTCATCTCAAGCACCGCTGAACTGGGCACCGCCGTCTCAAGCACCGCTGAACTGGGCACCGCCGTCTCAAGCACCGCTGAACTGGGCCCTTCATCTCAAGCACCGCTCCGCTGGGCCCTTCATCTCAAGCACCGCTCCGCTGGGCACCGTCGTCTCAAGCACCGCTGAACAGGGCACCGCCGTCTCATGCACCGCTGAACAGGGCACCGCCGTCTCAAGCACCGCTGAACAGGGCAACGCCGTCTCAAGCACCGCTGAACAGGGCACCGCCGTCTCAAGCACCGCTGAACTGGGCCCTTCATCTCAAGCACCGCTGAACTGGGCACCGCCGTCTCAAGCACCGCTGAACTGAGCACTGCCGTCTTAAGCACCGCTGAACTGAGCCCTTCATCTCAAGCACCGCTCCGCTGGGCCCTTCATCTCAAGCACCGCTCCGCTGGGCACCGCCGTCTCAAGCACCGCTGAACAGGGCACCGCCGTCTCAAGAACCGCTGAACTGGGCACCGCCGTCTCAAGCACCGCTGAACTGGGCACCGCCGTCTCAAGCACCGCTGAACTGGGCCCTTCATCTCTAGCACCGCTGAATTGGGCCCTTCATCTCAAGCACCGCTCCGCTGGGCCCTTCATCTCAAGCACCGCTCCGTTGGGCCCTTCATCTCAAGCACCGCTCTGTTGGGCACCGCCGTCTCAAGCACGGCTGAACTGGGCACCGCCATCTCAAGCACCGCTGAACAGGGCACCTTCATCTCAAGCACCGCTGAACTGGGCACCGCCGTCTCAAGCACCGCTGAACAGGGCACCGCCGTCTCAAGCACCGCTGAACAGGGCACCACCGTCTCAAGCACCGCTGACCAGGGCACCGCCGTCTCAAGCACCGCTGAACAGGGCACCGCCGTCTCAAGCACCACTGAACTGGGCCCTTCATCTCAAGCACCGCTGAACTGGGCCCTTCATCTCAAGCACCGCTGAACTGGGCACCGCCGTCTCAAGCACCGCTGAACTGGGCCCTTCATCTCAAGCACCGCTCCGCTGGGCCCTTCATCTCAAGCACCGCTCCGCTGGGCACCGTCGTCTCAAGCACCGCTGAACAGGGCACCGCCGTCTCAAGCACCGCTGAACAGGGCACCGCCGTCTCAAGCACCGCTGAACAGGGCACCGCCGTCTCAAGCACCGCTGAACTGGGCCCTTCATCTCAAGCACCGCTGAACTGGGCACCGCCGTCTCAAGCACCGTTGAACTGGGCACTGCCGTCTCAAGCACCGCTGAACTGAGCCCTTCATCTCAAGCACCGCTCCGCTGGGCCCTTCATCTCAAGCACCGCTCCGCTGGGCACCGCCGTCTCAAGCACCGCTGAACAGGGCACCGCCGTCTCAAGAACCGCTGAACTGGGCACCGCCGTCTCAAGCACCGCTGAACTGGGCACCGCCGTCTCAAGCACCGCTGAAGTGGGCCCTTCATCTCTAGCACCGCTGAATTGGGCCCTTCATCTCAAGCACCGCTCCGCTGGGCCCTTCATCTCAAGCACCGCTCCGTTGGGCCCTTCATCTCAAGCACCGCTCCGCTGGGCACCGCCGTCTTAAGCACCGCTGAACTGGGCACCGCCGTCTCAAGCACCGCTGAACAGGGCACCTTCATTTCAAGCACTGCTGAACTGGGCACCGCCGTCTCAAGCACCGCTGAACAGGGCACCACCGTCTCAAGCACCGCTGAACAGGGCACCACCGTCTCAAGCACCGCTGACCAGGGCACCGCCGTCTCAAGCACCGCTGAACAGGGCACCGCCGTCTCAAGCACCGCTGAACTGGGCCCTTCATCTCAAGCACCCCTGAACTGGGCACCGCCGTCTCAAGCACCGCTGAACTGGGCACCGCCGTCTCAAGCACCGCTGAACTGGGCCCTTCATCTCAAGCACCGCTCCGCTGGGCCCTTCATCTCAAGCACCGCTCCGCTGGGCACCGTCGTCTCAAGCACCGCTGAACAGGGCACCGCCGTCTCATGCACCGCTGAACAGGGCACCGCCGTCTCAAGCACCGCTGAACAGGGCACCGACGTCTCAAGCACCGCTGAACAGGGCACCGCCGTCTCAAGCACCGCTGAACTGGGCCCTTCATCTCAAGCACCGCTGAACTGGGCACCGCCGTCTCAAGCACCGCTGAACTGAGCACTGCCGTCTCAAGCACCGCTAAACTGAGCCCTTCATCTCAAGCACCGCTCCGCTGGGCCCTTCATCTCAAGCACCGCTGAACAGGGCACCGCCGTCTCAAGCACCGCTGAACAGGGCACCACCGTCTCAAGCACCGCTGAACTGGGCCCTTCATCTCAAGCACCGCTGAACTGGGCACCGCCGTCTCAAGCACCGCTGAACTGAGCACTGCCGTCTCAAGCACCGCTAAACTGAGCCCTTCATCTCAAGCACCGCTCCGCTGGGCCCTTCATCTCAAGCACCGCTCCGCTGGGCACCGCCGTCTCAAGCACCGCTGAACAGGGCACCGCCGTCTCAAGAACCGCTGAACTGGGCACCGCCGTCTCAAGCACCGCTGAACTGGGCACCGCCGTCTCAAGCACCGCTGAACTGGGCCCTTCATCTCTAGCACCGCTGAATTGGGCCCTTCATCTCAAGCACCGCTCCGCTGGGCCCTTCATCTCAAGCACCGCTCTGTTGGGCCCTTCATCTCAAGCACCGCTCCGTTGGGCACCGCCGTCTCAAGCACCGCTGAACTGGGCACCGCCGTCTCAAGCACCGCTGAACAGGGCACCTTCATCTCAAGCACCGCTGAACTGGGCACCGCCGTCTCAAGCACCGCTGAACAGGGCACCGCCGTCTCAAGCACCGCTGAACAGGGCACCACCGTCTCAAGCACCGCTGACCAGGGCACCGCCGTCTCAAGCACCGCTGAACAGGGCACCGCCGTCTCAAGCACCACTGAACTGGGCCCTTCATCTCAAGCACCGCTGAACTGGGCACCGCCGTCTCAAGCACCGCTGAACTGGGCACCGCCGTCTCAAGCACCGCTGAACTGGGCCCTTCATCTCAAGCACCGCTCCGCTGGGCCCTTCATCTCAAGCACCGCTCCGCTGGGCACCGTCGTCTCAAGCACCGCTGAACAGGGCACCGCCGTCTCAAGCACCGCTGAACAGGGCACCGCCGTCTCAAGCACCGCTGAACAGGGCACCGCCGTCTCAAGCACCGCTGAACTGGGCCCTTCATCTCAAGCACCGCTGAACTGGGCACCGCCGTCTCAAGCACCGCTGAACTGGGCACTGCCGTCTCAAGCACCGCTGAACTGAGCCCTTCATCTCAAGCACCGCTCCGCTGGGCCCTTCATCTCAAGCACCGCTCCGCTGGGCACCGCCGTCTCAAGCACCGCTGAATAGGGCACCGCCGTCTCAAGAACCGCTGAACTGGGCACCGCCGTCTCAAGCACCGCTGAACTGGGCACCGCCGTCTCAAGCACCGCTGAACTGGGCCCTTCATCTCTAGCACCGCTGAATTGGGCCCTTCATCTCAAGCAGCGCTCCGCTGGGCCCTTCATCTCAAGCACCGCTCCGTTGGGCCCTTCATCTCAAGCACCGCTCCGCTGGGCACCGCCGTCTTAAGCACCGCTGAACTGGGCACCGCCGTCTCAAGCACCGCTGAACAGGGCACCTTCATTTCAAGCACTGCTGAACTGGGCACCGCCGTCTCAAGCACCGCTGAACAGGGCACCACCGTCTCAAGCACCGCTGAACAGGGCACCACCGTCTCAAGCACCGCTGACCAAGGCACCGCCGTCTCAAGCACCGCTGAACAGGGCACCGCCGTCTCAAGCACCGCTGAACTGGGCCCTTCATCTCAAGCACCGCTGAACTGGGCACCGCCGTCTCAAGCACCGCTGAACTGGGCACCGGCGTCTCAAGCACCGCTGAACTGGGCCCTTCATCTCAAGCACCGCTCCGCTGGGCCCTTCATCTCAAGCACCGCTCCGCTGGGCACCGTCGTCTCAAGCACCGCTGAACAGGGCACCGCCGTCTCAAGCACTGCTGAACAGGACACCGCCGTCTCAAGTCTCAAGCACCGCTGAACTGGGCACCGCCGTCTCAAGCACCGCTGAACTGGGCCCTTCATCTCAAGCACCGCTGAATTGGGCCCTTCATCTCAAGCACCGCTGAATTGGGCCCTTCATCTCAAGCACCACTCCGCTGGGCCCTTCATCTCAAGCACCGCTCCGCTGGACACCGCCGTCTCAAGCACCGCTGAACTGGGCACCGCCGTCTCAAGCACCGCTGAACAGGGCACCTTCATCTCAAGCACCGCTGAACTGGGCACCGCCGTCTCAAGCACCGCTGAACAGGGCACCGCCGTCTCAAGCACCGCTGAACAGGGCACCGCCGTCTCAAGCACCCCTGAACAGGGCACCGCCGTCTCAAGCACCTCTGAACTGGGCCCTTCATCTCAAGCACCGCTGAACTGGGACCGCCGTCTCAAGCACCGCTGAACTGGGCAACACCGTCTGAAGCACCGCTGAACTGGGCCCTTCATCTCAAGCACCGCTCCACTGGGCCCTTCATCTCAAGCACCGCTCCGCTGGGCACCGCCGTCTCAAGCACCGCTGAACAGGGCACCGCCGTCTCAAGCACCGCTGAACAGAGCACCGCCGTCTCAAGCACCGCTGAACTGGGCACCGCCGTCTCAAGCACCGCTGAACTGGGCCCTTCATCTCAAGCACCGCTGAATTGGGCCCTTCATCTCAAGCACCGCTGAATTGGGCCCTTCATCTCAAGCACCGCTGAATTGGGCCCTTCATCTCAAGCACCGCTCCGCTGGGCCCTTCATCTCAAGCACCTCTCCGCTGGGCCCTTCATCTCAAGCACCGCTCCGCTGGGCACCGCCGTCTCAAGCACCGCTGAACTGGGCACCGCCGTCTCAAGCACCGCTGAACAGGGCACCTTCATCTCAAGCACCGCTGAACTGGGCACCGCCGTCTCAAGCACCGCTGAACTGGGCACCGCCGTCTCAAGCACCGCTGAACTGGGCACCGCTGTCTCAAGCACTGCTGAACAGGGCACCGCCATCTCGAGCACCGCTGAACTGGGCCCTTCATCTCAAGCACTGCTGAACTGGGCACCGCTGTCTCAAGCACCGCTGAACTGGGCACCGCCATCTCAAGCACCGCTGAACTGGGCCCTTCATCTCAAGCACCGCTCCGCTGGGCCCTTCATCTCAAGCACCGCTCCACTGGGCACCGCCGTCTCAAGCACCGCTGAACAGGGCACCGCCGTCTCAAGCACCGCTGAACAGGACACCGCCGTCTCAAGCACCGCTGAACTGGGCACCGCCGTCTCAAGCACCGCTGAACTGGGCCCTTCATCTCAAGCACCGCTGAATTGGGCCCTTCATCTCAATCACCGCTGAATTGGGCCCTTCATCTCAAGCACCGCTCCCCTGGGCCCTTCATCTCAAGCACCGCTCCGCTGGGCCCTTCATCTCAAGCACCGCTCCGCTGGGCACCGCCGTCTCAAGCACCGCTGAACTGGGCACCGCCGTCTCAAGCACCGCTGAACAGGGCACCTTCATCTCAAGCACCGCTGAACTGGGCACCGCCGTCTCATGCACCGCTGAACAGGGCACCGCCGTCTCAAGCACCGCTGAACAGGGCACCTTCATCTCAAGCACCGCTGAACTGGGCACCGCCGTCTCAAGCACCGCTGAACAGGGCACCGCCGTCTCATGCACCGCTGAACAGGGCACCACCGTCTCAAGCACCGCTGACCAGGGCACCGCCGTCTCAAGCACCGCTGAACAGGGCACCGCCGTCTCAAGCACCGCTGAACTGGGCCCTTCATCTCAAGCACCGCTGAACTGGGCACCGCCGTCTCAAGCACCGCTGAACTGGGCCCTTCATCTCAAGCACTGCTCCGCTGGGCCCTTCATCTCAAGCACCGCTCCGCTGGGCACCGTCGTCTTAAGCACCGCTGAACAGGGCACCGCCGTCTCAAGCACCGCTGAACAGGGCACCGCCGTCTCAAGCACCGCTGAACAGGGCACCGCCGTCTCAAGCACCGCTGAACTGGGCCCTTCATCTCAAGCACCGCTGAACTGGGCACCGCCGTCTCAAGCACCGCTGAACTGGGCACTGGCGTCTCAAGCACCGCTGAACTGAGCCCTTCATCTCAAGCACCGCTCCGCTGGGCCCTTCATCTCAAGCACCGCTCCGCTGGGCACCGCCGTCTGAAGCACCGCTGAACAGGGCACCGCCGTCTCAAGAACCGCTGAACTGGGCACCACCGTCTCAAGCACCGCTGAACTGGGCACCGCCGTCTCAAGCACCGCTGAACTGGGCCCTTCATCTCTAGCACCGCTGAATTGGGCCCTTCATCTCAAGCACCGCTCCGCTGGGCCCTTCATCTCAAGCACCGCTCCGTTGGGCCCTTCATCTCAAGCACCGCTCCGCTGGGCACCGCCGTCTCAAGCACCGCTGAACTGGGCACCGCCGTCTCAAGCACCGCTGAACAGGGCACCTTCATTTCAAGCACTGCTGAACTGGGCACCGCCGTCTCAAGCACCGCTGAACAGGGCACCGCCGTCTCAAGCACCGCTGAACAGGGCACCACAGTCTCAAGCACCGCTGACGAGGGCACCGCCGTCTCAAGCACCGCTGAACAGGGCACCGCCGTCTCAAGCACCGCTGAACTGGGCCCTTCATCTCAAGCACCGCTGAACTGGGCACCGCCGTCCCAAGCACCGCTGAACTGGGCACCGCCGTCTCAAGCACCGCTGAACTGGGCCCTTCATCTCAAGCACCGCTCCGCTGGGCTCTTCATCTCAAGCACCGCTCCGCTGGGCACCGTCGTCTCAAGCACCGCTGAACAGGGCACCGCCGTCTCAAGCACCGCTGAACAGGACACCGCCGTCTCAAGCACCGCTGAACTGGGCACCGCCGTCTCAAGCACCGCTGAACTGGGCACCGCCGTCTCAAGCACCGCTGAACTGGGCCCTTCATCTCAAGCACCGCTGAATTGGGCCCTTCATCTCAAGCACCGCTCCGCTGGACACCGCCGTCTCAAGCACCGCTGAACTGGGCACCGCCGTCTCAAGCACCGCTGAACAGGGCACTTTCATCTCAAGCACCGCTGAACTGGGCACCGCCGTCTCAAGCACCGCTGAACAGGGCACCGCCGTCGCAAGCACCGCTGAACAGGGCACCGCCGTCTCAAGCACCGCTGAACAGGGCACCTTCATCTCAAGCACCGCTGAACTGGGCACCGCCGTCTCATGCACCGCTGAACAGGGCACCGCCGTCTCAAGCACCGCTGAACAGGGCACCTTCATCTCAAGCACCGCTGAACTGGGCACCGCCGTCTCAAGCACCGCTGAACAGGGCACCGCCGTCTCATGCACCGCTGAACAGGGCACCACCGTCTCAAGCACCGCTGACCAGGGCACCGCCGTCTCAAGCACCGCTGAACAGGGCACCGCCGTCTCAAGCACCGCTGAACTGGGCCCTTCATCTCAAGCACCGCTGAACTGGGCACCGCCGTCTCAAGCACCGCTGAACTGGGCCCTTCATCTCAAGCACTGCTCCGCTGGGCCCTTCATCTCAAGCACCGCTCCGCTGGGCACCGTCGTCTTAAGCACCGCTGAACAGGGCACCGCCGTCTCAAGCACCGCTGAACAGGGCACCGCCGTCTCAAGCACCGCTGAACAGGGCACCGCCGTCTCAAGCACCGCTGAACTGGGCCCTTCATCTCAAGCACCGCTGAACTGGGCACCGCCGTCTCAAGCACCGCTGAACTGGGCACTGGCGTCTCAAGCACCGCTGAACTGAGCCCTTCATCTCAAGCACCGCTCCGCTGGGCCCTTCATCTCAAGCACCGCTCCGCTGGGCACCGCCGTCTGAAGCACCGCTGAACAGGGCACCGCCGTCTCAAGAACCGCTGAACTGGGCACCACCGTCTCAAGCACCGCTGAACTGGGCACCGCCGTCTCAAGCACCGCTGAACTGGGCCCTTCATCTCTAGCACCGCTGAATTGGGCCCTTCATCTCAAGCACCGCTCCGCTGGGCCCTTCATCTCAAGCACCGCTCCGTTGGGCCCTTCATCTCAAGCACCGCTCCGCTGGGCACCGCCGTCTCAAGCACCGCTGAACTGGGCACCGCCGTCTCAAGCACCGCTGAACAGGGCACCTTCATTTCAAGCACTGCTGAACTGGGCACCGCCGTCTCAAGCACCGCTGAACAGGGCACCGCCGTCTCAAGCACCGCTGAACAGGGCACCACAGTCTCAAGCACCGCTGACGAGGGCACCGCCGTCTCAAGCACCGCTGAACAGGGCACCGCCGTCTCAAGCACCGCTGAACTGGGCCCTTCATCTCAAGCACCGCTGAACTGGGCACCGCCGTCCCAAGCACCGCTGAACTGGGCACCGCCGTCTCAAGCACCGCTGAACTGGGCCCTTCATCTCAAGCACCGCTCCGCTGGGCTCTTCATCTCAAGCACCGCTCCGCTGGGCACCGTCGTCTCAAGCACCGCTGAACAGGGCACCGCCGTCTCAAGCACCGCTGAACAGGACACCGCCGTCTCAAGCACCGCTGAACTGGGCACCGCCGTCTCAAGCACCGCTGAACTGGGCACCGCCGTCTCAAGCACCGCTGAACTGGGCCCTTCATCTCAAGCACCGCTGAATTGGGCCCTTCATCTCAAGCACCGCTCCGCTGGACACCGCCGTCTCAAGCACCGCTGAACTGGGCACCGCCGTCTCAAGCACCGCTGAACAGGGCACTTTCATCTCAAGCACCGCTGAACTGGGCACCGCCGTCTCAAGCACCGCTGAACAGGGCACCGCCGTCGCAAGCACCGCTGAACAGGGCACCGCCGTCTCAAGCACCCCTGAACAGGGCACCGCCGTCTCAAGCACCTCTAACTGGGCCCTTCATCTCAAGCACCGCTCCACTGGGTTCTTCATCTCAAGCACCGCTCCGGTGGGCACCGCCGTCTCAAGCACCGCTGAACAGGGCACCGCCGTCTCAAGCACCGCTGAACAGGGCACCGCCGTCTCAAGCACCGCTGAACTGGGCACCGCCGTCTCAAGCACCGCTGAACTGCGCCCTTCATCTCAAGCACCGCTGAATTGGGCCCTTCATCTCAAGCACTGCTCCGCTGGGCCCTTCATCTCAAGCACCGCTCCGCTGGGCACCGTCGTCTTAAGCACCGCTGAACAGGGCACCGCCGTCTCAAGCACCGCTGAACAGGGCACCGCCGTCTCAAGCACCGCTGAACAGGGCACCGCCGTCTCAAGCACCGCTGAACTGGGCCCTTCATCTCAAGCACCGCTGAACTGGGCACCGCCGTCTCAAGCACCGCTGAACTGGGCACTGGCGTCTCAAGCACCGCTGAACTGAGCCCTTCATCTCAAGCACCGCTCCGCTGGGCCCTTCATCTCAAGCACCGCTCCGCTGGGCACCGCCGTCTGAAGCACCGCTGAACAGGGCACCGCCGTCTCAAGAACCGCTGAACTGGGCACCACCGTCTCAAGCACCGCTGAACTGGGCACCGCCGTCTCAAGCACCGCTGAACTGGGCCCTTCATCTCTAGCACCGCTGAATTGGGCCCTTCATCTCAAGCACCGCTCCGCTGGGCCCTTCATCTCAAGCACCGCTCCGTTGGGCCCTTCATCTCAAGCACCGCTCCGCTGGGCACCGCCGTCTCAAGCACCGCTGAACTGGGCACCGCCGTCTCAAGCACCGCTGAACAGGGCACCTTCATTTCAAGCACTGCTGAACTGGGCACCGCCGTCTCAAGCACCGCTGAACAGGGCACCGCCGTCTCAAGCACCGCTGAACAGGGCACCACAGTCTCAAGCACCGCTGACGAGGGCACCGCCGTCTCAAGCACCGCTGAACAGGGCACCGCCGTCTCAAGCACCGCTGAACTGGGCCCTTCATCTCAAGCACCGCTGAACTGGGCACCGCCGTCCCAAGCACCGCTGAACTGGGCACCGCCGTCTCAAGCACCGCTGAACTGGGCCCTTCATCTCAAGCACCGCTCCGCTGGGCTCTTCATCTCAAGCACCGCTCCGCTGGGCACCGTCGTCTCAAGCACCGCTGAACAGGGCACCGCCGTCTCAAGCACCGCTGAACAGGACACCGCCGTCTCAAGCACCGCTGAACTGGGCACCGCCGTCTCAAGCACCGCTGAACTGGGCACCGCCGTCTCAAGCACCGCTGAACTGGGCCCTTCATCTCAAGCACCGCTGAATTGGGCCCTTCATCTCAAGCACCGCTCCGCTGGACACCGCCGTCTCAAGCACCGCTGAACTGGGCACCGCCGTCTCAAGCACCGCTGAACAGGGCACTTTCATCTCAAGCACCGCTGAACTGGGCACCGCCGTCTCAAGCACCGCTGAACAGGGCACCGCCGTCGCAAGCACCGCTGAACAGGGCACCGCCGTCTCAAGCACCCCTGAACAGGGCACCGCCGTCTCAAGCACCTCTAACTGGGCCCTTCATCTCAAGCACCGCTCCACTGGGTTCTTCATCTCAAGCACCGCTCCGGTGGGCACCGCCGTCTCAAGCACCGCTGAACAGGGCACCGCCGTCTCAAGCACCGCTGAACAGGGCACCGCCGTCTCAAGCACCGCTGAACTGGGCACCGCCGTCTCAAGCACCGCTGAACTGCGCCCTTCATCTCAAGCACCGCTGAATTGGGCCCTTCATCTCAAGCACCGCTGAATTGGGCCCTTCATCTCAAGCACCGCTGAATTGGGCCCTTCATCTCAAGCACCGCTCCGCTGGGCCCTTCATCTCAAGCACCTCTCCGCTGGGCCCTTCATCTCAAGCACCGCTCCGCTGGGCACCGCCGTCTCAAGCACCGCTGAACTGGGCACCGCCGTCTCAAGCACCGCTGAACAGGGCACCTTCATCTCAAGCACCGCTGAACTGGGCACCGCCGTCTCAAGCACCGCTGAACTGGGCACCGCCGTCTCAAGCACCGCTGAACAGGGCACCGCCGTCTCGAGCACCGCTGAACTGGGCCCTTCATCTCAAGCACTGCTGAACTGGGCACCGCCGTCTCAAGCACCGCTGAACTGGGAACCGCCATCTCAAGCACCGCTGAACTGGGCCCTTCATCTCAAGCACCGCTCCGCTGGGCCCTTCATCTCAAGCACCGCTCCGCTGGGCACCGCCGTCTCAAGCACCGCTGAACAGGGCACCGCCGTCTCAAGCACCGCTGAACAGGACACCGCCGTCTCAAGCACCGCTGAACTGGGCACCGCCGTCTCAAGCACCGCTGAACTGGGCCCTTCATCCCAAGCACCACTGAATTGGGCCCTTCATCTCAATCACCGCTGAATTGGGCCCTTCATCTCAAGCACCGCTCCCCTGGGCCCTTCATCTCAAGCACCGCTCCGCTGGGCCCTTCATCTCAAGCACCGCTCCGCTGGGCACCGCCGTCTCAAGCACCGCTGAACTGGGCACCGCCGTCTCAAGCACCGCTGAACAGGGCACCTTCATCTCAAGCACCGCTGAACTGGGCACCGCCGTCTCATGCACCGCTGAACAGGGCACCGCCGTCTCAAGCACCGCTGAACAGGGCACCGCCGTCTCAAGCACTGCTCAACTGGGCACCGCCATCTCAAGCACCGCTGAACAGGGAACCTTCATCTCAAGCACCGCTGAACTGGGCTCCGCCGTCTCACGCACCGCTGAACAGGGCACCGCCGTCTCAAGCACCGCTGAACAGGGCACCGCCGTCTCAAGCACCGCTGAACAGGGCACCGCCGTCTCAAGCACCGCTGAACTGGGCCCTTCATCTCAAGCACCGCTCCGTTGGGCACCGCCGTCTCAAGCACCGCTGAACAGGGCACCGCCGTCTCAAGCACCGCTGAACAGGGCACCGCCGTCTCAAGCACCGCTGAACTGGGCACCGCCGTTTCAAGCACCGCTGAACTGGGCACCGCCGTCTCAAGCACCGCTGAACTGGGCCCTTCATCTCAAGCACCGCTGAATTGGGCCCTTCATCTCAAGCACCGCTGAATTGGGCCCTTCATCTCAAGCACCGCTCCGCTGGGCCCTTCACCTCAAGCACCGCTCCGCTGGGCCCTTCATCTCAAGCACCGCTCCGCTGGGCACCGCCGTCTCAAGCACCGCTGAACTGGGCACCGCCGTCTCAAGCACCGCTGAACAGGGCACCTTCATCTCAAGCACCGCTGAACTGGGCACCGCCGTCTCAAGCACCGCTGAACAGGGCACCGCCGTCTCAAGCACCGCTGAACAGGGCACCGCCGTCTCAAGCACCGCTGAACTGGGCACCGCCATCTCAAGCACCGCTGAACAGGGCACCTTCATCTCAAGCACCGCTGAACTGGGCACCGCCGTCTCACGCACCGCTGAACAGGGCACCGCCGTCTCAAGCACCGCTGAACAGGGCACCGCCGTCTCAAGCACCGCTGAACTGGGCCCTTCATCTCAAGCACCGCTGGCCCATTGGCGGAAGGGGCAGGCCCGCATCTGTGTCGGGCAGGGCTGCATGAAGGACTCTGGGCACTAGTCCCCCTCCAGTACCAGTGGAGACTGTTATCCACTTGAGAGACTGTGGCTTTGCACTCCCCAGGATTGGACAGTGGGCAAGCCACCCACTGTAGAGACTTGAGAGACTGTGGCTTTGCACTCCCCAGGATATGGCAGTGGGCAAGTGTAAAGAAATGGCTCCCTGTTGCAGTTACCCCCCACTTTTTGCCTGATACTGATGCTGACTTGACTGAGAAGAGTGCTGGGACCCTGCTAACCAGGCCCCAGCACCAGTGTTCCTTCACCTAAAATGTACCATTGTATCCACAATTGGCACACCCTGGCATTCAGATAAGTCCCTTGTAACTGGTACTTCTAGTACCAAGGGCCCTGATGCCAAGGAAGGTCTCTAAGGGCTGCAGCATGTCTTATGCCACCCTAGAGACCCCTCACTCAGCACAGACACACTGCTTACAAGCCTGTGTGTGCTAGTGAGAACAAAATGAGTACATCGACATGGCACTCCCCTCAGGGTGCCATGCCAGCCTCTCACTGCCTATGCAGTATAGGTAAGACACCCCTCTAGCAGGCCTTACAGCCCTAAGGCAGGGTGCACTATACCATAGGTGAGGGTACCAGTGCTTGAGCACTGTGCCCCTACAGTGTCTAAGCAAAACCTTAGACATTGTAAGTGCAGGGTAGCCATAAGAGTATATGGTCTGGGAGTCTGTTTTACACGAACTCCACAGCACCATAATGGCTACACTGAAAACTGGGAAGTTTGGTATCAAACTTCTCAGCACAATAAATGCACACTGATGCCAGTGTACATTTTATTGTAAAATACACCACAGAGGGCACCTTAGAGGTGCCCCCTGAAACTTAACCAACTATCTGTGTAGGCTGACTGGTTCCAGCAGCCTGCCACACTAGAGACATGTTGCTGGCCCCATGGGGAGAGTGCCTTTGTCACTCTGAGGCCAGTAACAAAGCCTGCACTGGGTGGAGATGCTAACACCTCCCCCAGGCAGGAGCTGTGACACCTGGCGGTGAGCCTCAAAGGCTCACCCCTTTGTCACAGCCCAGCAGGGCACTCCAGCTTAGTGGAGTTGCCCGCCCCCTCCGGCCACGGCCCCCACTTTTGGCGGCAAGGCTGGAGGGAACAAAGAAAGCAACAAGGAGGAGTCACTGGCCAGTCAGGACAGCCCCTAAGGTGTCCTGAGCTGAAGTGACTCTAACTTTTAGAAATCTTCCATCTTGCAGATGGAGGATTCCCCCAATAGGGTTAGGATTGTGACCCCCTCCCCTTGGGAGGAGGCACAAAGAGGGTGTACCCACCCTCAGGGCTAGTAACCATTGGCTACTAACCCCCCAGACCTAAACACGCCCTTAAATTTAGTATTTAAGGGCTACCCTGAACCCTAGAAAATTAGATTCCTGCAACTACAAGAAGAAGGACTGCCTAGCTGAAAACCCCTGCAGAGGAAGACCAGAAGACGACAACTGCCTTGGCTCCAGAAACTCACCGGCCTGTCTCCTGCCTTCCAAAGATCCTGCTCCAGCGACGCCTTCCAAAGGGACCAGCGACCTCGACATCCTCTGAGGACTGCCCCTGCTTCGAAAAGACAAGAAACTCCCGAGGACAGCGGACCTGCTCCAAGAAAGGCTGCAACTTTGTTTCCAGCAGCTTTGAAAAGAACCCTGCAAGCTCCCCGCAAGAAGCGTGAGACTTGCAACACTGCACCCGGCGACCCCGACTCGGCTGGTGGAGATCCAACACCTCAGGAGGGACCCCAGGACTACTCTGATACTGTGAGTAGAAAAACCTGTCCCCCCTGAGCCCCCACAGCGCCGCCTGCAGAGGGAATCCCGAGGCTTCCCCTGACCGCGACTCTTTGAATCCTAAGTCCCGACGCCTGGGAGAGACCCTGCACCCGCAGCCCCCAGGACCTGAAGGACCGGACTTTCACTGGAGAAGTGACCCCCAGGAGTCCCTCTCCCTTGCCCAAGTGGAGGTTTCCCCCGAGGAACCCCCCCCTTGCCTGCCTGCAGCGCTGAAGAGATCCCGAGATCTCTCATAGACTAACATTGCAAACCCGACGCTTGTTTCTACACTGCACCCGGCCGCCCCCGCGCTGCTGAGGGTGAAATTTCTGTGTGGGCTTGTGTCCCCCCCGGTGCCCTACAAAACCCCCCTGGTCTGCCCTCCGAAGACGCGGGTACTTACCTGCAAGCAGACCGGAACCGGGGCACCCCCTTCTCTCCATTCTAGCCTATGTGTTTTGGGCACCACTTTGAACTCTGCACCTGACCGGCCCTGAGCTGCTGGTGTGGTGACTTTGGGGTTGCTCCGAACCCCCAACGGTGGGCTACCTTGGACCAAGAACTGAACCCTGTAAGTGTCTTACTTACCTGGTAAAACTAACAAAAACTTACCTCCCCCAGGAACTGTGAAAATTGCACTGTGTCCACTTTTAAAACAGCTATTTGTCCATAACTTGTAAAGTATACATGCAATTTTTATGCTTTAAAGTTCCTAAAGTACTTACCTGCAATACCTTTCGAATGAGATATTACATGTAGAATTTGAACCTGTGGTTCTTAAAATAAACTAAGAAAAGATATTTTTCTATACAAAAACCTATTGGCTGGATTTGTCTCTGAGTGTGTGTACCTCATTTATTGTCTATGTGTATGTACAACAAATGCTTAACACTACTCCTTGGATAAGCCTACTGCTCGACCACACTACCACAAAATAGAGCATTAGTATTATCTATTTTTACCACTATTTTACCTCTAAGGGGAACCCTTGGACTCTGTGCATGCTATTCCTTACTTTGAAATAGCACATACAGAGCCAACTTCCTACAGCAAGCCACCCACTGTAGAGACTTGTGAGACTGTGGCTTTGCACTCCCCAGGATATGGCAGTGGGAAACCCACCCACTGTAGAGACTTGTGAGACTGTGGCTTTGCACTCCCCAGGATGGAACAGTGGGCAACCCACCCACTGTAGAGACTTGTGAGACTGTCGCTTTGCACTCCCCAGGATGGGACAGTGGCCATGGAGGCCCCTCGTGGATCTGGCGTCGTGTACTCATGTGGCTGAGGTGCCCCCCCTTCCCTTCCCCCTGAGGTGCCTGTAGTTTTTCTATCTGATGCCCCTGCAGTGTTCTCTCCGTTTAGGTCAGGTATCTTGTGTGGGCCTTCCCCATGTGATTTGGGCCCAGTGGTCCACGGACAATGACAGCTAGAATTATCGGACTTTTAATATTTATGTATATATTAGTTTTAAATGTGTGATATTTTTATAAGGCAAGGATCCAATATATTCGACTGTTTATGATCTATTCCTTTTGTCTTTGCATTCTTTCGGGGGGACTTCGGGGTTGTAACAGTGATGTATTGCTATGCATTGATGTGTGTGTTGTAGTGGGTGGGGGTGGGTGTGTCGCGTATGTGTGTCCCCGTAATATTTTCTCCTCCCCCCTCCCCTGTGTCGTAGGTGCAGTACTCACCGTTGTCTTCTGCGCCGGCGTTCGTGCTCCTGGTAGAGGAGCAGGAATACAATAGCTGGTAGGATGTGTAATTCGGGTTCCATGCTGTCCAGATTCCTCGTGGGGTGTATGGAGGTGAGCGTTTTCAGTTTGAAATGTCTGTTTCCGCCGTGTTTTTATCGGCGGGGCTACCGCCCCGGAAAAGGTGGCGGATTGGTGGGTTGTGATAGGGTGGGCGGTACATTGTCTGCCGCCTGTCTGTTGGCGGTGACCGCCGCGCTGTTTGTTTGTCCCGCCGTGGCGGTCGGAGTGTTAAAGTGGCGGTCTCTGTTGGCGGTTTCCGCCAGGGTCAGAATTCCATTTTTTTACCCCCCAGCCTGTTGGCGGGTTAGCCGCCGCTTTAACACCGACCGCCAGGGTTGGAATGAGGGCCTATATGTCCTACCTTAACCACACACTGCACCCTGCCCTTGGGGCCATCTAGGGCCTACCTTAGGGGTGTCTGACATGTAAGAAAAGGGAAGGTTTAGGCCTGGCAAGTGGGTACACTTGCCAAGTCGAATTTACAGTTAAAACTGCACACACAGACACTGCAGTGGCAGGTCTGAGACATGATTACAGAGCTTCTTATGTGGGTGGCACAACCAGTGCTGCAGGCCCACTAGTAGAATTTGATTTACAGGCCCTGGCACCTCTAGTGCACTTTACTAGGGACTTACTAGTAAACCAAATATGCCAATCATGGATAAACCAATCAACAATACAATTTACAGAGAGAGCATATGCACTTTAGCACTGGTTAGCAGTGGTAAAGTGCACAGAGTTCAAAAGCCAACAGCAACAGGTCAGAAAAAATAGGAGGTAGGAGGCAAAAAGATTGAGGAGGACCCTGCATAAGCAAAAAAGTCCAAACGACCCCCTACCAGCCTAAAGCCAGGGGAGAACAATCAATACCTTGTTGTACTTCCCTGATTGGGGCGATAGAACAAGGACCCAGGCCCACAACAGCAGGGGCATGTTCCAGTTCTATGCCTTCCTGACTCCAGTTGGATCCCTCTGTCCATACTCTCAGGGCCCACTAAGCTAACCCATGGCGAACCCTTCTCCACATCTGTAGATACCATCTGTGCAGCACCTAACTTTACTTTGCTCACAGATGTATCCCAATGGGCAGATAGCACCACCAGGGCCAACACAGTGGCGTTGCCCACTCCACCCCTGGGGTGTGACTTTCGTCCCCCCTCCCAGGGGCAACTCTCTCCACCAGGACAGCAAGCCACAGTGGCCCCGGACAACTGTCAGGGATGAGAGCCCGACCTCAGGCCTCTCCAACCACTGTGACTGTGGAGAGTGGAGGGCGGTAGCCCCAGGTGCCTGGCACCCTTTGAACACTCTCTCTTCCACCAGGTCAGGGATGACAACCTGACCCTGGTCCTCCCCTCTGGGGCTCTGTACCCTCCCTGCAGGAGCGGCAGCCCCAGAGTCCAAAATTGTCAGGGTGCTTGTAGAAGCAGTCCTGCACAATTCTCCCACCAGTACAGGGATGTAAACCTGCAACTGGTCCTTTAACCTGGGGTCTGTACCTTCAGGTTGGACCAGGGCCAGGGGTGAGGCTTCCCTCCCCCTGCCCCCCTTTCTGAGGTCCTGCACCCCCAACTAGGAGTGCCCCCCCCCAGAAGACAACATGGTAGGGACACTGTTAGCAGTAGCCCCTTCCTCCAGGTCAGGGGGGACACCCTGAACCTGGCCTTCTAATCCAGGGTCTGTACCCTTAAATTGCACTGGGGTCAGGGGTGAGTCTCTCTCTTCCCTTACCCTACTTTCAGGGTTCTGCACCCCCCTCTCAGGGAGAGTACCCCTTGAAATCACACCGGGGGGGGGGGGGAAATTGGGAAAACCGCCCCCCCTTTCAGGTCAGGGTTTACCCCCTGCACCTGATCCTCCAGTCCATGGTCTGTACTCTCAGACTGGACCAGTACCTGCCAACCCAGGACTTCCTGGGGGGCATACCTACCCCCCACCAGGTCAGAATTTACCCTCTGAACCTGGTCATCGAACCCAGAGTCACCACCCTGCGGTTGAACCACTGCCTTGCGCACCAGGACTTTCTTGGAAGCACTCCTACCCCCCATCAGGTCAGAGTTTACCCCCTGAACCTGATCATTCAACCCAGAGTCACCACCCTGCGGTTGAACCATTGCCTGGCACACCAGGACTTCCAGGGGGGCACACTTACCCCCCTTAAGGGACACACCGTCCCCAAGGGCCACACAAGAGACTGACTGGCGCAGGTCTCCTGACCTCTGCCCATCTGACAGAGTCTGGATTCCCCCCAACCCAGAAATGGTCTCACCAAGGTCATTCCTGGGGGGCTCTGCTCTCAGAGCTGACCCCTGACCCTCCAGGTTCTCCACTGGGGTCCGCAACCCCCTCTCAACCCTCTGTCTGGACTTCTGCACCCCCTCACTAGGAGTGGTACTGCCAGACACCTGAACTGGTGGGACGCTGGCTACAGCCGCCCCCCCAAGTTCTCCTGACACTGTGGGGTCTCCCTCAACAGATGGCCCTATGGTACAGGCTAGGCTTCCCTCCTGGTGTTCCCTCATGGAACCCTCCAGGACCTGGGACCGGATCTCGGGCACTTTGGGCCTCAACCCATCCCCATTCCCTCTCCTCTGAGACTGGACAGGGGGTCCCTCACCCATCCCACTACACTGGGACCTACCTGGGACACTACAATCCTTCCCTACCTCACCTGGTTGGGAACTACCTAGACCACTCCTCTCAGGAGCACCCCCAAACGCCTCTTCAGACTCTCTGGTACTCACCCAGAAGTCTGCCTCAATTGTAAGCTCGCTGGGGTCAGAGAACTCACACTCCACCTGGTGTTGGCGTAGCTCTGGAAAATAAGGACTAGACATATGCTCTCCAGCAATTACATCACTCAGACCCTCACATGAATTAACCAAAGTACCCTTCACCCAACCATCCAGTGACTCTGCTTTGAAAAAACACCCCACATCACCCTCCTGAGACTGGTGAGACAGTACCTGACTGTCCCTGACACTCAACCCACACTCTTCTGGGATGTCTTCACACTCCATAACCAGGACTTCTACCTGGGGGGAACCCCTCTCCCTGTCACTCTCACCTAGAGTCAGTAGAGTGTCCCTCCCACCAGTAGGAATATGACTCCCCATGCCAGTTCCCCAATCCACCTCAGGGACCCTGTGCATCACTGGAGCTACCTCATACCCCTGAACCTCCCTCCTTCAAGTAGGGCACCACATCTCTGGGCATGTGCACTTCTTCAGCAGCACTGGATATAAAATTGTTGCTGCCACCATTCCAGCTGGACTCAGCCCTTATGACTTCCAGCTCCTTCATTTTGAGCTCATAAGCCCAAATCCTCTTTTTGATCTCTAAGTCCCTCCTCCTTTCTTCCAACTCCTTCTCCCTTTGCATCCTCAACTCCTTGAACTTCAACCGGCGAGCCCTCTCTGCCTGTCTGTCCTGTAACTCTTCAGGAGTCAGACCCTTGGGTGACACCCTGCTACCCCTCCTGGGGACCCTCCCCCCAGGCGTAACAGGTACCTCCACTACACCACTGTGTATCCTCTGCACTCTCCCACCCATATCCTCCTCCTCTGTGTGCCCTCCAGCCTCCTTGATTGTCACCCAGGCCCTCTGTGCCTTTTGCAGCTCACCCTCCCTGGCGGAGCTCTCAGTGGGACAGTCAAGATCTTTAAGGAACTGTTTCAATTGAGCAACTGAGTACTCCTTCAGTTTCTCTATTTCAAACACAGCTCCAGCTGTTGCATCTCCAGATTGAGACATGATGGTCACAAGTGCAAAGTTCCAAAGGCAGAAAATAAGTTCCCAATGAAGTAAAAAAAAATCAGTCAAGGGATCAGCAAAATCATGGAAGTAGAACAAAAAGGAGTCCTTAAGAGAAAAAGCAAAAGATCACCAAACCAGTAGTATGTGGTCACGTAGTGGTCTGCACTCAAAATAGTAGTGTACACTTAATCACTGTATGTCAAGTACAAATACAAGTCCAAATCCCAACCGCTGATCACCAATGTTAGAAATGGGGTCTTTGGTTGACAGTCAGGTTACCCCCTGTTCAAGCAAGGACCCTCACTCTAGTCAGGGTAAAAGAGAATCACCCTCAGCTAACCCCTGCTTACCCCCTTGGTAGCTTGGCAGAGCAGTAGGCTTAACTTCAGAGTGCTAGGTGTAAAGGATTTGTACCAACACACACAGTAACTTAATGAAAACACTACAAAATGACACAACACCTGTTTAGAAAAACAGGAAATATTTATCTAAACAAAACAAGACCAAAACGACAAACATCCGACATAAACAAATCAGGTTATGAATTTTTAAAGATTAAACTCAAGAATAGCGCTTAGAAACAAAAATGCTTCGATGAGATGTTAAAACGGCTTCGTGACGGAGTCATTCCCAACAAGCCGACACCAGCGGCGCCGGACACGGAGTCGTGGAGACCCCCAAGTACAGTATCTTTGGTGAAGAGTGAAAACAAGCCGATGCGCGAAGTCGGGGATCGTGGCGTCTGTGCGAAACGTTGAATCCGCGCACTTCGAGCGGCATCGGTCACGACGTGGTGCAGTGACTTCTACGGAGTCGCGGACTTCAGCGGGGCTGCAGCGGCATCGGGCCTGCGAAGAGCGTCGCGTTCCAGCGAGGGTCACGGCGTCGGGTGCAGGCGGGGTTACCGGATTCAGCAGCGGCGTCGGTCCGGAGGCGTCCGAAGTCGGTTTCCTTGGATTTCCACCAGCTTTCCTTTCAAGGGCCCAGGGACTGGATAGGGCACCACTTGTCAGAGCAGGAGTCTCTCCAGAGACTCCAGGTGCTGGCAGAGAGAAGTCTTTGCTGTCCCTGAGACTTCAAACAACAGGAGGCAAGCTCTAAATCAAGCCCTTGGAGATTTCTTCACATGATGGAAGGCACACAAAGTCCAGTCTTTGCCCTCTTACTCTGGCAGAAGCAGCACTGCAGGAAAGCTCACAGGCAGGGCAGCACTTCTTCCTCAGCTATCAGCTCTTCTCCAGGCAGAGGTTCCTCTTGGTTCCAGAAGTGTTTCTAAAGTCTGTGGTTTTGGGTGCCCTTCTTATACCCAATTTCTTCTTTGAAATAGGCCTAATTCAAAGTAAAGTCTCTTTTGAATGTGAAATCCTGCCTTGCCCAGGCCAGGCCCCAGATACTCACCAGGGGGTCGGAGACGGCATTGTATGAGGACAGGCACAGCCCTTTCAGGTGTAAGTGATCACTCCTCCCCTCCCTCCTAGCACAGATGGCTCATCAGGAAATGCAGACTACACCCCAGCTCCCTTTGTGTCACTATCTAGTGTGAGGTGCAACCAGCCCAACTGTCAAACTGACCCAGACAGGGAATCCACAAACAGGCAGAGTCACAGAAATGGTATAAGCAAGAAAATGCTCACTTTCTAAAAGTGGCATTTTCAAACGCACAATCTTAAAATCAACTTTACTAAAAGATGTATTTTTAAATTGTGAGCTCAGAGACCCCAAACTCCACATGTTCATCCGCTCCCAAAGGGAATCTAAACTTTAATCAGATTTAAAGGTAGCCCCAAAGTTAACCTATGAGAGGGACAGGCCTTGCAACAGTGAAAACCGAATTTAGCAATATTTCACTGTCAGGACATATAAACCACATTACTATATGTCCTACCTTAACCATACACTGCACCCTGCCCTTGGGGCCATCTAGGGCCTACCTTAGGGGTGTCTGACATGTAAGAAAAGGGAAGGTTTAGGCCTGGCAAGTGGGTACACTTGCCAAGTCGAATTTACAGTTAAAACTGCGCACACAGACACTGCAGTGGCAGGTCTGAGACATGATTACAGAGCTTCTTATGTGGGTGGCACAACCAGTTCTGCAGGCCCACTAGTAGCATTTGATTTACAGGCACTGGCACCTTTAGTGCACTTTACTAGGGACTTACTAGTAAACCAAATATGCCAATCATGGATAAACCAATCAACAATACAATTTACAGAGAGAGCACATGCACTTTAGCACTGGTTAGCAGTGGTAAAGTGCTCAGAGTTCAAAAGCCAACAGCAACAGGTCAGAAAAAATAGGAGGTAGGAGGCAAAAAGATCGAGGAGGACCCTGCATAAACAAAAAAGTCCAACAGATACATATTTTGTTTTTCCTTGGAACTGTCTGTGGCTCTTATTGACTATGTCAGCATTTTGTCTCTGGATAGGGTTTGTCATTACCTTTTTTCTGTTGATACATGGTCATTTTCTTCCTGAGAGATCAGCATTTGAACAGGTGGAGGAGGTGTTGAAGCCACATTTTTCATCACATAAGGTTCGAAGAGACTTGTCCTTTGTGAATATTTCTGCAGTACCAATTCCGGATGGGATTGTGTGGGATAAAGTAATGTTTGATATATACGGTCCCACTGAGATAATTCAAATACCGTATGTCCTAAAGTTATCTATGAATGATATCGTAATACCAGGCATTGTATCTGATGATTGGGATGTGAAGACAGTTGATTCTATGATGACTGAATTACAATATTATACTGTCTATGAAAATGAAGATGTGTACCAGTTTAAAGACAATTACAGTGACATGTTTTGCTATAATTATTATGGGCACCATTTTATACATAAAGCAAGTAGTCCAAAAACGATATTTGACTATACGCAATGGGAACATTGCCCAACTCCCCCACAAGGGAGTTCCAAAACTTATTCTGACAAGTTTATGTATTTTTTTGGGCATCAGCAAACGAATGCTAAGTCATATTATTTTAAGTTAACTCCCTCTAAAGATAAGCAAATGTTGTTGACTAATACGAAATTCATATACTCAGATTCCTTTGTTTCCCGACTGTCGATTGAAGTTTATGAATGTTGGTCAAATAATGTTGATTTGAAAAGTGTTTGGGGAACAAAACATTGGCAGACACAGGGTAGAGAAACATTGTTTAGAGCATGTCTCATTCCCGTCCAAATGATTTTTTTTAAATGAAACAGTACAACAGACTAGCTTTTTGGGCTTAGCAACGATTAGAGAATTGAACATGCCTAGTATACCTGTCCCTACAAAAATTAATAATTGGCAGAAATACATAAATGCCACTTTTAGTGAGCTTACAGACTGGGTCCAGAATGGTACATTTAACACTTCATTGACACGTCCGGGCGGGTGGTTATTGTGGCCTATAGACACCAATGGGTGTCATCAACGTTTTGTCACCTCCTCGGGGGGTTTCAGGACGAGTCGGGCAGACCCTCGCTATATATCACCAGAACATGCTGACATAATTACTACATATAGTGTGGGAAAATTGTGCCAACCATGGTTAAGATCATCCTCACTAGATGCAATCAAGACACATCTCACTCTCCTGTCTAATAACACTGACTTGCAAGATTTTTTGTCAGGCCCGAAGACACCACGTAGGAAGCGTTTCTCGTACGAAGTCTACAATGAAATATGGAAACTTTCCCAACAGGAGGCTGCGGCCCGGTTAAGGCAAATAGATCAGGAAAATTTGAAAAAGGCATTAGCTGTTGTGGTTAATGGAATTCACACCTTGTCCGACCGAATATATACGATTAACAACATTGTTTCTTCTGCTATAGACATTATACGATCTGATATGTCTTCTTTATATCATGGACAAAGTCAGACTCAATCCATTATGCAGTTGGGTTGGACACTTCAGACATTGAAGTCGGGTCGCGTTCCATGGCAGCACATCAGTGCCAGGGAGATATTTCTTTACACAGGGTTATTAATCTGCCTATTTCTACATTACAATTCACTTCTTGTTTGAAACATGTTCCGGTAGGCAGATATGAAAAGTTGGGAGATAGTTACATCCATGAGGTGTGGGAGCTTCCCTTCTTGTACAAATGCCTCAATGGCATGAAAGAGGTCTTTCTTAGCGGTAGTGCATGTGAGACTTCAGTCAGCCATTCAATGATTTGTAAGCAGCTGTCCCTGCACGGGGCATGTAATGCCTCAGTTGCGAATTTGGCTTGCTATCTGAAGGGAGTTCCAGTCCCCTTGATTAAACGCACGTTCCAGGTGCTTTCAAATGGCAGCTACGTCCTACTCAATAGTGAAGACTGTTGTGGCATGCGGGCCGGAATAGATAACATTGTTTCGGTCACTAAGGTCGTTACTTGCTGCGGGAATGTGTTGTTTCCCCCCACTAAATTAAGGGAGGTAGCAGATATCTGGCCTCACATTGCTACTTCCAAGGTGAATTTCGACAAGTAGACTAAAGGCTTTATTGTTTCAGAAGCATGTGGCCCTTACATCTGCACGCGAGACCTACGCACTTCAGGTGGCAAGGTCATCAGCAGAAATACAGTCCCTGTTAAATACCAACTTTCCGAGCCACTTTGGTGAACTCGTGGGACGTATATTTAATGCGTCCAGCACGGCTGGATTAGCACATTTTTTCAAAGCAGTTGGTGTTGGTTTCGTTCACACCTTCTCTTCCATATTCGGTTTAATACCTTTGGCTATTCATTCAATTTTCGGAAGCATTTTTGGGGGATTTCCGATAACTTTGGCTTTATTAGCTGGCATTTTGCTGTTGCTGTTGTTTTTCCGCAATGGCTGTCCCGCCGCAACAAGGACGAATGTGGGTGCTCCCATCAGCGCAGCTGTGTCGTGATCGCGTGATGCTGCACTTTGGAGCAACACTCCTGGAACATTTGGGGTGTGAGTGGTCTCTGTCATTCAGACCGGTTTTGGATTGTGTGCAGCCCGTGTTTCGGTGCCGTTGGTACTTTTTTGAACATGCACTAGATGTCTGTCTCTCACAGCAACGCCCCCCAGTGGTTGATGCTGATCTGTTGATGTTCCCGATGAGGGCACATTCCCAGACATGTGCGCTGCGGCTGCGTTTGCTTCGTGAGGCTGATTACGAGTTACCCTTCCTGGAGGAAGTTGATATTAATTCGTTCACAGACTGTGTCCGGGATGCCCCCTTGGTTGACTCTGGGGCTTTGGAACACACCTGCTCCTTGATAGTCTTTGGCGTGGATTTTCCGGTTTTGTCATCTGCCGAAGTGGAGACCCTCCTGCTTTCCATGACCACTAATTGACTTGGATCTCATCTAAATTGACACTGTTACATGATTTTGGCTCCTGCCGCATGCTTATTTCTTAATCGAGGATTAATGTGCATTGGTGTCCTCTTAACTTGCTGAAATTCTGTAGGGTTTTAATTATTATTTAGCGTAGGGCATTTTTAGCTTCAGCTTAAACCACTTTCTACCGACAAGGGGAGGGTGTAGTGTAGCCATTTGTAATATAGCTTTCTGCGCGTTTGCTTAAAATATTAAGTCTCTGTGCACTTTGCCCTAGATGCATTTTATTTAGCCTTACACTGTTATTTTACAATAACCAGTTTCACAGTCTTGTTTTATTTCCTTCTATCACACTGTTTAGCTTACTTCAGCACTGAAGTTCTCAAACAATACATTCTTGCTCGCTTTGTGCTTCAGTCAAGGATACAGTCTGGTACATTGCCGATAGACGTGGTAGAAGTTTAGTCTTTAGGGTTCGTAGAAAGTGCACATTCTTACGTAGGGACGTTTCTTAGAACACCGGCGTGTTAATTATAAAAACACTTCCTAGTCCTGGTACACGTAAGAGGGAGATTCCGACCAGGAACCCACAACTAGACGCTGACTGCCCTGTTGCAGATGCTGATCCCGATCACAGGCCTTTGCTCAGGTATGAGGGTCGATGTCCTCCCGGGGAAACCTAAAAGGCAGGCTTAGAGCTTAACATGCTGTGCTCAAAATAGAACTTAGGAGAGAGAGCGTAATCTAGTTGCATTATGATAGCGTTATTCTTATGTTTCACCCCCCTATTACTATTTCAATCCTACTGTGTTGTATGGTTCTGGTTATTGCGGTTCACGCCTTGTTATCTAAAATGCAGTTGTTTTATTAAACCAATCTCTAAAACTCAAACTGCCTTTGTCATTTATATATGAGACCACACTGTGTATGAGAGAACTGGTTGGGACCTGAGTGACCACGACTTCCCTGGGAAACACTAAGATGTCATGCGCTCGGCTGCCCAATTGTCTCTTCCCTTTGGGAGAGATGAGGCACTGCTAGTTAGCCGGAGCTCAACCCAGATTTAGGGTGACAAGGGTCCTTCGCCGTAGTCCCCCACACTGCGAACGATCTTGCCACCCAAAAATCCAGTAGTCTCATTAGGATAATGAGAGCCTACGCGACACCTTCTTCTACCCCCTCCTGGAGAATTGGGATACCCACTATTGGCCGAGAACTATATCTATACATCACCTTGCCTCAGATATGCCCCATCTATCTCACCATCGCCACCATCCCGTGGAGACCCAGAGTGGATAGATGGAAGGGAGGATGGATATGTTCCTCCTTAGGTCTTCCTATGGTCACGCGTCAAAAGCTGCCTCTCTGTGTGGGAGCCTGCTGGGGGACATAAACTGATATAGCCAAGAGCATTTGGTGTTAAACCAGATTTTTCGACATAGAACATGGAATGTATTCTTGACCACTCCTACTTGGCATGGTATCCAAGTATGTATGTTTAGATATTTCTGTGCCACCAGGATTGCCTATCTTACTGCATAGTATGGTTGTATATAATGTTTAATTGATTTCTTGAATAAAGAGTTACAACACAAAAAAATAAATCTCGTTAAATACAGGAGTTAATATCTCGGACCAAAACTCGGGATTAGCTTTAAAAATAGCGTTAGGGAGGCTGTTCAGGCTGGGGACTTCATGTGATCTAATCCTTTCATGCAGAATAACAACCTGAGATTTATTAATTTGCTCCAAACTTGTGAGTTATATTCTGTTATAAGCTCAGGCGTGTCATAGTAAGTTGACCTTCTGTTGTGACGACCTTTCCCCGATCAACATATGTCTTAGTCAAGATCATTTCATTCTGCAGCATAAATTGAGATTACTAACGTTCACCACACAAATTAGATAAAAAGCTGTCCCAAGCAGCCTCCAGAATATTAGTACAATCAGACCTACGACCACTGTTTTGTAGATTATTTACAACTCCCCAGAATGCCTTAACATTGTTTGTTTCACTGACTTGTAGAAGTTTTGACCACAAGGTCTCATAATACGCTTTTTTTGCTTTTCATATAGCTTGCTTGTATGATCTTCGCAAGAATACCGAAAATATTGGTTGATTTAAATGCAGAGAAAGGACTCTGGCTGCTTTATTAAGTGCCTTTTACGTTGGTATAGCTCTAATGAAAACTATCTATTGTTATAAGTGGCTACTGGATTTCCTTTGTGCTTGGTTTTAGCAGGGAAGGTCTCAATTAATCTCCTGCATAATTTGTTCCAGGTCTTTGTCTGCGATGATTGGGCAGTTAAGTTTAGAAGCTGAATCTGCTGTTCTGTAAAATGAATTATATCCTGCAGTTTGGAAGAGTGTGAAACCAATCTTTTCAGACTGTAGAGAGTTGTGAGTTGTTAAAGAATGTTCCCTTTTGGATAATAAGTGGCAATGAGCTCTGGCACTATTACCTGTCGGTTGTGATCGCTCTCAACGCGGGGCATAACATAATACCCTAATATTCCAGAGGCCCTGGAGATGATAGTGAAGTCGATTGTTGAGGGAGATTTGCAATTTGTAAAGGTCGACACTAACGAAGATTTATTTGCTATTTTATCATTCAAAATAATCAGGTCAGGTTTGTGCAGTTGCTCACAACATGAAGAAATCATAACATTAGTTATTTTTTCAGATCCCATTATAGGAGTTAAGCGAGTATTAAAACCCCCAGGTACACATAATTGTCTAGCAGGAAATTGATGGGAAAGATTATTAATAATTAGGCAAAGCGTAGCCAACTGAGCCTTTAATAGCCTTTCTTGCCCATAAATAAACATTCAGTAAAATAATGTTGTTGCACTGTAATTTTATGCATTGTAATCAAGGCAGTTGAAAGTCAATCTCCTGGGTCTTCCGGTTTAGTTCTGCTGTTATATATATTGATAGGCCGCCTTTCGCACACCCCTGAAAGGAAGTATAAATTGCTGGAATGACAAATTCGCACTAACCAATAATTGGGTGGGTATCTCTGTCCAAGTTTCTTGAAACATTAATATTTCAAAGTTCTTTATAAAATAAATTATACCTGGATCTAATAATAGACTGGCAAGACCATGCACATTCAAGGATCATATTTTGATTGACTTCTGTACTTGTTCTAGGAAACCCATGATTTGAATAGTGCTAAACAAGCAGTCACAACTAAAACAAATGCAGCAAACCTGGATGTGCCATAAAGCTTATTATCTGTACTTCCAGCCATTTGCAACATGGCTAAAATACAATGGCAAACCATAGACAAGACCTATTGGCTTTACCAATGCTTGTTCAGCTCTGACAGGCACTAAGACCTGCTAAACAGAACTCAGTGCTAGTGCCCTGACCCTAAAATGTGTATGTAGAAGTGGCTTATACCAGATTGGCATAGGCTAACTGTAATGAAGCCAGTTGCTCCGATCAGGAGTTTATAAAAGTATGTTTATTAATTAAACACAGCCGCAACACAGAAATGATCCCTCGCCCACCTCCGTCTTCTCCAATCTCTCTAACCGTCCTCTCCTGGAATGTAGAATTCTCGACATGCGCGTGCTTGTCGAGAATTCTACAACACAACATATCCACTCCCTTTACAAACAATGAATAACACAATAATGAATTGAAACCAATAATAGACCATCAAAACAAAAAAACAAATACAAATTGCACATTAAAACCATCGGCAATAACTTTCATTGGGGTTAAAACAAATTGGAATTGCACAACCCCATATATCTTAAAACTATATACAAAGTTTTACTAGATACACAACACATGTAGAATAATTCAGAATAAACTTCACCCAACGTAATCTCGTAAATATTCTGGAGGTTTGCGAGGTCTTGACCCTATTCTTTTAGTTTGAACATTCCCTTTATTCATATCTATAAGTGTTTTCATCTCTGTTCATGTTGATTCCTATTATGCACATTGTCCCACTCCTGTACATCCACTCTTCCTTTATCCAACAAATCTTCATCACTCATAAACAAATAACCACTATTCTCATCTGGAACCCATCTCTGAGAGCATACCTTCCTCTTTCCATTACCATTACCTCTGCAATACAAGGCTACCCTCCTCTTATTCCACCGTTCACCATTTTCCAAAACAACATGAAATTCACGTACATCTTTAACTAAGTAGGGCCCTCTAAATTTCATAAAACTATTTCCAGTATTCACCACTCTAATTTTCACCAAATCTCCCTTATTAATATCCTTTTCTGAAACTGATCGTGATGTCCCTGCACTCTTTTGGATCGAATCTACTTCCTCTAACACTGACACCAACCATGATGGGTAAACTCTTGTACATGCTTTCCTGCCTCTCATCACCTCAAAAGGAATTCTACCCGTAAAACTGTGCACAGTGGTGCGATACGCCCACACAAGATCATCAACCATGGTACGTACATTTTTGCCATTCCTTATAGCCATGTTGATAACCCCTTTTACCATCCGATTGCACCTCTCTACCATGCCATTAGCCTGAGGATTGTACAATGCAGTACGTGAATGATGTATCCCTGCGTGTTTAAGAAATTGCTCCATCTCATGGGAAACTAACTGTGTCCCATTATCTGTAATGAGTTTCGTTGGATAACCTTCTTCATGAAAAATCTCCTGCATTGTGTTAATAGTTGCTCTGGTAGTGATCTCCTTCATAAATTTCACTGTCAACCATTTTGAATGTACATCAATCATTACTAACGCATACTTTAGATCCCATGGAACACCATTCAAAGGTCCAATGAAATCCATACACACTGTATGCCACATTATGCCAGGATCTGATATGGATCCCGATAAACCTTGTTTTCCCACTTTCAATCTCTTCTCACTCTCCACACAATCAACACACCTTTCGACCCAATTACTAACATCGTTATCAATCCCTGGCCACCAAAAATGTTCCTTTAGTCTTTTCTTCGTTAAAGTCTGCCCTAAATGTCCTTCGTGAGCCAACCAAAACAGTTTATACCTCACGCCCACCGGAGGAACAAACTTGTCACCCCTCACAACGATATTCCTAGTAATTATAGTCAATTCCTCCAGAATTTTTGCATAGGGTCGAACTTGAGGGTTCAACGTACTCTCTCTCCTTTCTCCACCAACAATTAAATTCATTACGTCCTTTATCACCTCATCTTTTCTCATTTCCTCACACCATTCCTCACGCGATACCACACCTTGAGTGCATTCCAGCACGTCTTCAATACTTGCCACAGCACCTTCGTTCTCATAATCCTGCACACATTGTTCATCTACCTCCTGCCAATTCAATGGCAAGCGAGATAGGCAATCTGCCTGAACGTTATGCCATCCCGGAATATATTCTATAGTAAACTGATACTCCTGTAACCTTGCAGCTAATCTGGCCAGGCGTGGAGACACTTTGTTGGCACCCCCAGGTAACAGTACTCTCAACAATGGTTTATGATCAGTGCGTAATGTAATCTTACGTCCCCAAACATAAGTTCTGAAATACTCAATGCCCCATGATGCAGCCAATGTCTCTTTTTCGATGACTGAATAATTTCGTTCCGACTTGGTCAATGACCGTGATGCAAAAGCTACAGTCTCTTCACCTTTGTCAGAGTTCTGCGAAAGTACAGCTCCTAGTCCAATTGCACTCGCATCCACAGTTATGATAGTTTTAGCTTCAACGTTGAAAGGTACCAAAACTTTTGCTGCACACATTTCTTTCTTTATATTTTGAAAAGCCATCTCTTGATCACCCTCCCATTGGAACTTTTGCCCCTTGCGTAAGAGTTTTCTTTTACTCTTCGTTTTGTCAGCAAAATTCTTTATGAATTTGGAGTAGTACTCAATGAGTCCCATGAATGACCTCAGCTGTTCTTTATCCTGGGGGGGTGGAACCTTTTCAATTGCATCCAAAAGTTTCCTCATTGGTTTTACTCCTTGTTCAGAGAGGGTATAACCCAAATACTCAATTTCCTCAACTAAGAATTTACATTTTTCTCTTTTTAGGGTTAGACCTGCACTCATAACTCTCTCTAATGCACACTTCAATACTTGGTTATGTTTTTCCAAGGTTTCCCCAAAAATTAGGATGTCATCTTGAAAATACAGCACATTATCAACCCCTTCAAATATATCACTCATTATTCTCTGAAATACACCTGCAGCTGAAGCCAACCCAAATGGCATCCTATTAAACTGATAAACCCCTTCCATAGTAATAAATGCAGTTAACTCTTTGGATTCATCATGCAATTTGACCTGGTGATATGCACTCCTAAGATCTAGCTTTGAAAAGTATTTCCCCCCTCTCAGGAGTAAAACCAACTCATTTATATTGGGCAATGGATAATTATCTACCACAATATTCTGGTTAAGTGTCCTGAGGTCGACACAGAATCTCAAAGACCCATCAGGCTTACTTGTGATGACCACTGGGGAGATCCAACATGACGTTTCAATGCGTTCTATAATACCCTCTTGTACCATGTCACAAATCATCTTTTTTTACCTCACCCCTTGCCTTAATAGGAACCCTCCTCAATTTGTGCTGCACAGGAACAGCATCTTTCCTTAGCATGATCTTGTGTGTATACCCTTTAAGTTCTCCTACCTTATCAGTGAAAACTTCTTTGTATTCCTCCAATATATTACCTAAGTTATCATCTTGCAACAACATGACCGTATTGTCTGTCCTGGGATCCAATTTTATGTGTAAATCATACTGGTGATGCCAACCAAGAATTGGTGGACCATTAGTAGCCACATAAACCTTACCCTCAATTTGTCTCCGTGCAAAACTTATATTGGCTAACATGTAGCCAATTATATCTATTTTCTCACCTTGATACCCACCAGGATTGATATCTTTTGGTAGAAGACGCACATTGGGCCATTCTTTACTTAATAAGCTCTTGGGCACAATTGTGTATAACGAACCAGAATCAATCATCAGTCGCACCTTTCTCCCACGTACCATAAAATTTGCAGTCGTCTGGGAGGTCTATTCATACTTCTTATTTCCTGTCCCGTGTTCTCTATGGATAAAACTCTATCTATTTCCTCGGCCTCCTCCATACGATCTTGATGAATGACCCCCACTCTAGATTTACCAGTACTTTTACACATACGTGCAAAATGCCCCTTTTTACCACACTTCATGCAGTCTTTACCCAAGGCAAAACAAGATTTTGAGTCTGCATTGTGAAACTTACTCCCACATCTCGTACACAACTTACTGTAATACTTGTTGACATTGTTATTCTTATTAACACCCTTGAGCATACGCCCTCCTTTTGTATTTGTCAAAACATCATTTCCTTCTGTCATAGCACAAGTTGTATTTGTTTCAGAACTACCAGTAGATACCCTCTCCTTCTTTTCCATTTCCCTCATACAATATTCAGATTGTTCAACAACTTTTGCTATATCGATAGCATCTTTCAACGACGGATTCTTGGCTGCCCATAACCTCTCCTGCATTTTTTTGCTATGACACTGAACGATTAATTGATCTCGTATTAATTCTTCAGTCATTGCACCAAATTGACATTTGGTGGATAACTCTCTTAACCTTGTGACAAATTCATCAATACTCTCCTCATATCTTTGTGGTTGAGTATAGAATGTATGTCTTGCCATGACAATGTTGATTTCTTTCGAAAATCTTTTTTCCAATCTTTTCCGCGCCTCCTTATATACATCCATTTCCGGTTGACCTTCTTCTATTAATGGTTGAGGTAAGTACTTAAATACACGTTGGCCTTCCTGTCCCATAGTACTTAAAAGAATAGCTTTTTTTCTTTCAGGTCTCAAATCCTGGCCATCAAGTGCTACCAAATAATTCTCAAAAATGTCAATCCATTCACCCCAAGGAATGGGTGGATTACCTGGTTGTGCAAGGAATGGGGGAGGTAGCACTATACCTTGCGTATTGGTAGCCATGGTAACACACAATATTACAGTATTGACAAACTATTGTTAGATATATTTTGTTCTAAGAAAAGTCCTGCCCACTAAGTCTTAATACATAAATGTAGGCAATATCTAACATCTATGATAAACAGTTTCAGTCTTGTGTGATGATTTCCCACATTAAGTTGTCCAATTTAAAAATAAAATCGATTTTATACTCTCAAGATGGCCGCCACGTTATTCCAGCCTGTATTTCTACCCCCAAGATGGCCGCCGCGTCATTCGGGGTTTTTTCTATAGGCGGTAGGGTTTTTTTTTTTTTTTTTTTTTCTTGTATCTCTACCCCCAAGATGGCCGCCACTTCATTCGGAGTTTTTTTTATAGGCGGTAGGGGTTGTTTTCTGAGAAAAAAAACAACAAAAAAAACTATATTTCCTGTTCACTACGCGCTTCCTCCTCACAATTCATGCGCGTCGACCCTCTCCTTCGTGCCATCCGATGGAAGTCGCCATCTCAGTCAGGATCGCGGGTCCAATCTTGACGTTTCCGTGCCACGGTGACGCAGAGATGGAGGTAGGCGCTCGTCGCCAATGTAATGAAGCCAGTTGCTCCGATCAGGAGTTTATAAAAGTATGTTTATTAATTAAACATAGCCGCAACACAGAAACGATCCCTCGCCCACCTCCGTCTTCTCCATTCTCTCTAACCGTCCTCTCCTGGAATGTAGAATTCTCGACATGCGCGTGCTTGTCGAGAATTCTACAACACAACACTAACTTACTTGAAAGATCCTTGTGCGTGATCGCCAGGGCAGGTTAAGTTAGAGGGTCAACCCAGGAATTGCCACGCTGGTTGTGCCACCCTGAATGTGACCAAGGTAAAACCTATCTCCCAGTCCACCACTTCAGACTGGAAGAGCAATTTCGAAATGCTAGCCTGACTTTGCCATTTAAAGCAATGGCAAAGCCAGGCCTCCCCTTTAATATGTGTAAGCCACCCATAAAGCAGGCCTACGAGCCCTAAAGGAGGGTGCTGCATATTTCATTGACAGAACATGTATTTTACAATATTCTGGCAGTGAAAATGTGAAACTGTTGTTTTTACTATGGGAAGACTTGGTCACCCCATTGGCGAGTTCAGGGTTACACGTTGACCCCTCAGCTGTACTAACTCCTGAACGGTGCAACCTAAATTGATACTCCAAGGTATCAAACAACTTATTTCATTAAGCTCGACTAGATGCTCTAGCTGAAATTAATTTAGCAGGTTGTGGTGTGCAACGTTTACAAAGTTGCCACTTTCTTGCATTTAGTCTCCTGCACTCTTAACGATTGCACATAGGGTCTGGCACAGAGACAGCTTTTTGCTTTCTGAGGAACTGTGCAAACCACTCCCAGGAAAGGAGACAACAGAAGCCTGCACCGGAGAGAGGTGTTACCTCCCTGCTGCAGGAAGCCACACAAGTGTTAGCCCAAATGGCAAGCTTAAAAGGAGAAACCACCTTTGAAGGGCAAATGGTTAACACCTGGGAAAGTGGCTGCTCCATTGTCCAGGTGGAAAGGCTGGCACTAGGGTCAGGAAGGGGAAACCAGTTGACAAACTAATTTTTCAGGTGCATGTAGCCACACCTTTGGGTTGGGCTAGTGTGCACTGGATGCCTAGAGAGAGGTTGTGCCATGTTGGGACTGGGCAGACTAGTCCATTATGGGATATCAGGTGAGAGGGAACCTAGTAGCCCACTGGCTACTGCCCACATCTATCTTGAGGGCCTTTTCTCAGCATACAAAGGGCACCCAGAACTCAGATCTCATCTGGACTAGAACAAGGACAGAGAAGGACTTCCCTGCTGCACAGTGGAACCGGCAAAGAAAGGCTGCATTAGCGTGGACTGCACCTGCTGAACCTGGTGGCTAGCAAAATAGAGGTACTGTGCCTGCTGTGTCCTGCTCACAGAGAAGTCATCTCACGAGCTTAACTGAAGCAAGAGAATCCAAGAATCAGTTGGATGACCTCCTGTTTGCAGTACAGGGCAAGAACATCTGAAGAAGCCTTCTGGGGAGAGTTTGTAGCCCAAATCTTCAAACCGCTGTTTCTCATCACCATGCATGATCAGAATCTGCTGGATCTGGAAGAAATGTCAGAGTGCAGCTTGGTCCCCCAGAAAGCAAGTTATCGTTCAAGGAAGGACTTGGCTGTCACCTCAATATCTGGCGACTGATAGGAAGTAGACGTCTGCCAGAACCAATAGGACTTTGGGAGATGTCGACCCCGAGACCAGGACTACCTCACCACCCATATGTGGACCATGGAGTAGCCGTAGGAAGAGCCCCATCGACTACATTTTATCCACAGCATCTTTGAGCATTTTCAACATCCTGTATCCCCTGTATCTGGACCACTTCCATAGGAACGTATTGCAGAGGGAAAAATGTGCCTGGAGCTTCCTGGGGACTGCTTCTACTTTTGAGGTAACTATTTCTGTGGACCTTGCTGGTCTCCTAGATATGCTTCCTGCCAGTGCTGGTTGCCTAAAGTACCTCTAAGTAACCGCATTGGCCCTTGCCCACAGTTTTTTTAAAACGTTTCTAGGTATCAAGTTTGTTGAATTTGCCAATGCTTGTTTGCAATTAAATGGAAAACTTCATATTTACTGTACCTTGTAAAATATATATCTCCGGAACACTCCCTGAATCTTTTTCATTGTTGTTTCTAAAAATATATAAAAATGCACTCTACTTTTTTATAAATTAGTGTCAGATTTCTTGATTGTCTTGAGCGTTTCTTCTTCACTTGTTTTGATGCAGTTTAAACGTTTTACACTTGTTTCCTCGTGTAAGCCTTGCTGCACAGAGCCACAGCTCTGCAGGTTTGAGGTTAAGGTTTGACAAACAAAACCTACTGGTCTTAAAGGGGGTTGCAAGTGTATTACATGGTGAGGTTGATAGAGTGAAACTAATGCCACTGCTCACAAATGGGACAGAATGCAGACATGGAAAATGATCTATTGTTTATTCACCAACAGCACTGCAGAAAGTCCAGTACACTTCAGTCCAGCAACTCTACTGAGTGAAACATGCACTTGATGATATATGTTCAAGACACCATTGGTTATAATTGAAAAAGAGGCATCAGGAGACAAAAATATCACAGTCAGTGCAAATATCCTTGAAAGGCTGGGGCTATAAATGTTTCTGACAGATTTTCCACTTTTGAACTTCTTAATTTTAAACTTCTTGTCTTTCCCTCACTAGTTTCAAACATAAATTAGAAAAGATCTAATCAGAAACTTTCCAGGGTAAGAACACATAAGTCATCAGAATAACACTATTCAGCTGTTCCTGAGTTTCAGGAACAATTGGTGGTTAGCGGCATGTGTATAGATAAGCTTTTCTCAGAAATAGAACAACTCGTAGACAGGTCAACTAGCGAACAGGAATAAATGAAACATGGATGCCACAAAATAAATGAGAACTACAGGAAATATCCCAATTATACTTTCCCAAGGTTGCACAACCTCCTCATATATTACAGTCCATTTCCTCACAGTGATCCAAGTATAATACAAACATACTATACTCAGTATTGAAATTGAGTCATTTGTCTTGCAGTGTAAGATAAAGATGGAACTTTGGTTAATTGTAGGCATTTTGATGTATGGCAGCCTCTTAGAAATGATGAAGAGGATATTGCTTCCAGTTTTCAATATATGGTTCAATATATGTTTGAGACCTTAACCCCTTAATTATTTACATTGCTGGCTTTTTCTCTTTGAACTAATCTGCACCTAACAGAACCTGATGGCTTCCTTACATCAAGTTCCCCATCCCTTCTATGCTGGAGGTATGGCTGTGCCATAACTTGGGGTTATCCAAGGTACAAAGATGTAATGTTCTTTAAAGAAGTAAGTCTTAATTTCCTTTTTGAATTGTACAAGGGCTGGGGCAGTTCTGATGATTGCACAGTTGTAATGAAATCAGGTGTTTGTGGCATTGCTGTCACACCAACTTTTGATCCTGATTGCAGCATGATACAGTGATACCAGAAACTCAGCCGACTTTGGGGTGGTGCGACTAGTGCTGTTGCACCAGGCGCCAAGCTTGTAGGGTGCTTTGTTTAGAAATATTTTATGGGTTTTAGAAGCATCTGCAGCAGAGTTCCTTGTCTGTCCAGCAGTTTTCAGGCAACAATAAAAATGCCACGATAACTTAGGTGATTAATATTCCTGCAGAAGAGAGACTGAAGTTTTGTCTAATAACATTTTGGCTCATCATAAAGTAGCACAGAGCGTTAATATACATGCTGGAAAGAAAGTGTACCATGTAGATAAAAGAAATGTATTTTATGTGGATAGCTCAGTAGGTTACTGCTCTTGTCACTTGTATTTAATAAGTTACAATTCTAATATTGGTGACCTAGGAAATGTCTTCAAAGATTTGCATGCAAACTGCATGATATAGGTTGGAAAGTTGTGTTTTTCCCAGTCTTTCATTATCCTATTGCTACTAAAAACGGGTTGTTTGGGTAGAAATAAATTCTTAATAGTAAAGCCAACCACAACCACTGTTATGTTTTAAATATGAGTTTGTGCTTGTCCAAAACAAGCACTCTTAAAACATACTGCCTACCAGTATGGATGACATGTGACTCCTACACCTTCTAGTCCTTATTTTCTTATGTAACGTTTTTATGCCCTGATATATTCATTGTCTCTGTATAATGTGTGTGTGATGTAAAGTGCACCCTACACTGGTATGAGAAGCGCTATATAAAAATGAAACACATTTTAGAGTTGGGATAGGGAGAGATGAGTGGCACTATCGGAGGGTGGTAGTGAGGGAATCAGTGGAGAAGGAGATCATTTTGAGGGAAAGACCAACAACGATTGTTGCACTGGGCGCCCCCACCAAAGCTAACGCTGGCTCTTCACAAACTGCTTAGGAGATGGGAACTCTATCCTTAACCAATGAACATCCTCATTCAAACATACTCTGGTAGTTTTACCTACAGTCCACGTGTTGTCAGCAAGGTACAAATCTGTAAAGTTCATATGGGTGTACACTGAACTGCTCCTGTTGTGGAAAAGCCACGGACTACCTGATAGCTTGAGAAAAGGTACACAAAAGCTTTGCATATGCAGCACCTTGAAGCCAAGCTGCTTCTAAAAATGCTGCACAACCAGATATATGTGTAGGTGTGTGTGTGTGTGTGTGCGCAGAGCCGGCTTTAGCACTCGTGGTGTGACAGTCTTTTTTGGCACCCCCCATGACCTTATCTATGAATTCCCTCACTACCACTCTCCAACAGTGCATCTCATCTCTCCATAGCCTCTCACTGACATGCATTTCATTTTTTACAGCACTATTCATAGTTCACTCACACTCAGTTCTGTGATCTGCATGGTACACATTCTCTGCAGCAGGCACATTTACCATCTGCCCTACTTGAGTCACAACTGCCACTAACATAATTCAGAATTCTCACCTTTAGGAACATTAATCACCAGCATTATCTTGACATTTTTATTTCTGCCTGAAAACTGCTAGACACAGGAAGTTCACGTGCTTTTAAACCCATAAGTTATTTTTAAACTCACCACCCCACATCTAAGTCAGCACCAGGTGCAGTTGCACCAGTCTCACCACCCTAAAGCCAGCCCTGTGTGTGCGTATGTGTGCACTAGGGTGACCACCTGTCCATATTTTTCATGGACTGTCTGTAAATTAGCACTAAATCCGTTGTCCATGATTGAAGTCTTAATGGACAGCATTTGTCTGTAATTTTTGCCTCTAGGTTTAAAGGGCAAAAGTTAATTTCCACAATAGATTACCCTGCTGAAGTGGATGCAAGCAAGCCTCCTGTGCGGCATTCTGGAGGGAGGGACAGGCAACTAAAAATAAATAAGCCTTCTTCTAAGTCTGCTTCCCCATAAAAATGCAAATATGTGCAGCTGGTTAATCTGCAAACGTAAAGGCTGCTTGGGAGGCGTTAATTGGTGGAGTCACTTGAAGCTTCCTGATGACAACATATTGTCTTCTTGAAAGGATACTGTAAGGGTGTTCCACGCTGAGCTATGGAGTGCATGCTTTTAATGGATGGTTATAAAAAATGTTGCTCTAGATATAAACTGCATATAACTGAAATATATACTTTAGACACAGTTTTATCTTTAAATTAAAATTCTATGTACATTTAGTGACAGCCTGTATTATACTGTGTGTAGTGCATATTTAAAATAATGACATAAACATTCGCAGAGCTTTCAGGGACCTCCTGGCTCTGAAAATATACTTTTCCATTAAGCACCAAACGGGATTCAATTCTGTGGGCCTCTGGTTCCACACATATACATCTGTAGTGATTGCATTAACCAATAGAGGTTGTATAACATAAAATAGTGCATTTCCCACTGATTAGTTTAACTTTTATTTATTTTTCAGATGAGGTGTGCATTATGTTATATGTTGTTATGTGACAGTGAGAGATCAACAAAACAGTAATGTAGGAAGTTGGCTCTGTATATACTATTTCAAAGTAAGAAATAGTGTGCACACAGTCTAAGGATTCCCCTTAGAGGTAAGATAGTGGCAAAAAGAGATACTTCTAATGCTCTTTTTTGTGGTAGTGTGGTCGAGCAGTAGGCTTATCACAGGGTAGTGTTAAGCATTTGTTGTACACACACAGGCAATAAATGAGGAACACACACTCAAAGACTTACTCCAGGCCAATAGGTTTTTATATAGAAACATTTTTTTTCTTAGTTTATTTTAAGAACCACAGGTTCAAGATTTACAAGTAATACTTCAAATGAAAGGTATTTCACTCAGGTATTCTAGGAACTTTGAATAATCACAATAGCATGTACAGTTTGACAAAAATGGCAATAAGCTATTTTAAAAGTGGACACGGTGCAAAAATCAACAGTTCCTGGGGGAGGTAAGTATTTGTTAAGTTCACAAGTAAGTAAAACACTTACAGGATTCAAAGTTGGGTCCAAGGTAGCCCACTGTTGGGGATTCAAGGCAACCCCAAAGTTACCACACCAGCAGCTCAGGGCCGGTCAGGTGCAGAGGTCAAAGTGGTGCCCAAAACACATAGGCTTCAATGGAAATAGGGGTGCCCCGGTTTCAGTCTGCCAGCAGGTAAGTACCTGCGTCCTCAGAGGGCAGACCAGGGGGGTTTTGTAGGGCACCGGGGGGGACACAAGCAGGCACAGAAAGTACACCCTCAGCGGCACAGGGGCGGCCGGGTGCAGAGTGCAAACAGGCGTCGGGTTTTGTATAGGAAGTAATGGGGAGACCCATGGGTCTCTTCAACGATGCAGGCAGGCAGAGGGGGGTCCTCGGGGTAGCCACCACCTGGGCTAGGCAGAGGGTCGCCTGGGGGTCGCTCATGCACTGCAGTTTGGTTCCTTCAGGTCCTGGGGGCTGCAGGTGCAGTGTTGGTTCCAGGCGTCGGGTCCCTTGTTACAGGCAGTCGCGGTCACGGGGAGCCTCTGGATTTCCTCTGCAGGCGTCGCTGTGGGGGCTCAGGGGGGTAGTCTCTGGCTACTTACAGGCTCGCAGTTGCCGGGGAGTCCTCCCTGTAGTGTTGGTTTTCTGCAGGTCGATCCGGGGGCGTCGGGTGCACAGTGGGAAGTCTCACGCTTCGGGCGGAAAACATGAAGTCTTCAAAGTCGTTTCTTTGTTGCAAGAAAGTTGCAGATTGTTGAACAGGGCCACTGTTCATCGAAGTTTCTTGGTCCTTGGTTGCAGGGCAGTCCTCTGAGGCTTCAGAGGTAGCTGGTCCCTGTTGGATGCGTCGCTGTTGCAGTTTTTCTTCGAAGTTGGGAGACAGGCTGGTAAGGCTGGGGCCAAAGCAGTTGTCGTTTCCGTCTTCACTGCAGGCTTCAGGTCAGCAGTCCTTCTTCTTGTTAAGGTTGCAGGAATCTAGTTTCCTAGGTTCTGGGGTGCCCCTAAATACTGAATTTAGGGGTGTGTTTAGGTCTGGGAGGGCAGTAGCCAATGGCTACTGTCCTTGAGGGTGGCTACACCCTCTTTGTGCCTCCTCCCTGTGGGGAGGGGGGCACATCCCTAATCCTATTGGGGGAATCCTCCATCCACAAGATGGAGGATTTCTAAAAGTAAGAGTCACCTCAGGGGCTGTCCTGACTGATGGGTGACTCCTCCTTGTTTTCCTAATTATCTCCTCCAGCCTTGCTGCCAAATGTGGAGGCAGTGGCCAGAGGGGCGGGCATCTCCACTAGCTGGGATGCCCTGTGGTGCTGTAACAAAGGGGGTGAGCCTTTGAGGCTCACTGCCAGGTGTTACAGTTCCTGCGGGGGGCGGTGAGAAGCACCTCCACCCAGTACAGGCTTTGTTCCTGGCCACAGAATGACAAAGGCACTCTCCCCATGTGGCCAGCAACATGTCTGGTGTGTGGCAGGCTGGCAGAAGCTAGTCAGCCTACACTGGAAGTTGGGTATGTTTTCAGGGGGCATCTCTAAGATGCCCTCTGGGTGTATGTTACAATAAATTGCACACTGGCATCAGTGTGCATTTATTGTGCTGAGAAGTTTGATACCAAACTTCCCAGTTCTCAGTGTAGCCATTATGGTGCTGTGGAGTTCGTGTTTGACAGACTCCCAGACCATATACTCTTATGGCTACCCTGCACTTACAATGTCTAAGGTTTTGCTTAGACACTGTAGGGGCATAGTGCTCATGCACCTATGCCCTCACCTATGGTAGAGTGCACCCTGCCTTAGGGCTGTAAGGCCTGCTAGAGGGGTGACTTACCTATGCCACAGGCAGTGTGAGGTTGGCATGGCACTCTGAGGGGAGTGCCATGTCGACTTAGTCATTTTCTCCCCACCAGCACACACAAGCTGTGAAGCAGTGTGCATGTGCTGAGTGAGAGGTCCCTAGGTGGCATAAGACATGCTGCAGCCCTTGGAGACCTTCCCTGGCATCAGGGCCCTTTGTACCAGGAGTAGCAGTTACAAGGGACTTACCTGAGTGCCAGGGTTGTGCCAATTGTGGAGACAAATGGTGCTGGGGCCTGGTTAGCAGGGTCCCAGCACACTTTCAAATCATAACTTAGCATCAGCAAAGGCAAACAGTCAGGGGGTAACCATGCCAAGGAGGCATTTCCTTACAAGTAACAGAATATTTTGCTCTTTATACCAACGCCTTTGATTCCGCCTCCGCGCTCACTGACACTGTCCCCATGGCAGTATCCACTCTTTTTTTCATGTTCTTTAACCGCTGCATTAAATAACTTCGAGGTGGGTGAGCCAACAAATTAATAAGGAGAGCCGACCCAAGGGTCTAGCTCGGATCTTAGAACCAGTGCACAAGCCAAGCCCTGATATTTTTGCTATGTAAATCATACAACAAACATAATGTAAAATATGATAAAATTCAAGAGAAGTGTATTTCTTTAACATGTGAAGCATTGACATTAATACGTCAAATTTAAGTCTATTAAGTCTAATACAATACGTTATTGTACAACTAGAATTCTGAATCCACATATCTGCAATAATGCAATAATGAAGGAAAAAGAGTTTTGGTGCAGTAAAATATTTGCATAACATCATAGAAATTAAGCAGGGAAGGGGAAATTTATCCCGGTTTTCTAATTTAACTTTGTACAAATCAGACATGGAAAGTGTATTTGTCTTTCCTTATGTTAAGGCTGTGTTTTTACTTCTTTGTGCATTTTCCTGCAGTTTTTATATATAACGTGAACTCGACCCAAAGGTACTGAAGTGCTTTAAATGAGCACCACTTACATCAGACAATGTCACATTCATTGTTTAATGGCATGGAAAGACCAAGGTCCTCATTATGACATTGGCGGTCTTCCTTGAAGAACGCCAAAGCCACGAGCGCCAAAAGACCGCCAGTGCTGGTAGTCTTTCGCCCACCATATTACGGGTACTGCTGGAGATCTGCCACATATTTGGCAGAAATCCAGCAGTAGTCGTGCTGGCGGGCGGAGGCACAATTCTACCACCGGCCCCGCACCGCCCGGCCAGAAGGACTCCACCTGCCGTATTATGTGCAATAATACGGCAAGGGGGTATCCTGATGGCGGGGCACTGCCGGAGTTGGAAGCACCCGTTCCCTGCCGGATGACCTCCTACCCCGACCAGGTAAGATGATCGTCCGACAGTGGGTGGTGGGTGGGAGGGTGGGTGGTGTTGTGTGTGAGTGGTTGTTGTTTGAGTACATGCATGAATGTGTGTATGCGTGATTGTATGCCTGTCTGAATGTAGAAGTGAGTGCATGTATGCATGTAAGTGTGTATGCGTGTGTGTGTATGCAAGTATGAGTGTTGTGGTGAATGCATGTATGTATGGGTGTGTGTATGTGTGTTTAGATGGGTGTATGTATGTGTGGTTGAAGTGTGTATGAGTGGTGAGGAGAGTGCGAGTATGGATGCGTGTGAGTGAATGCGTGTATGTAAGTGTAGGTGAATGAGTGTATGTGTGGTGTGTGTGGGTGTCTGTGCACGTGTGCATGTATGCGGGGAGGGGAGGCACTGTACCTGGAGGGGAGGTGGGGGAGTTTTGTGCTTGCTGGGGTGGGTGGGGGAGCCATCAAGCAGTGACAGGGAAGAAATTCCCTGTTACCTGTAGCCTTTCCTCCAGGGTTTTCGTGGCGGTGCTACCACTGCAGAAACCCTGGTGGAAAGGCGGCTCCTAATACCGACAGGGGTCTTCTGTGGACCGCTGCGTCAGAGATGCTCAGGTCAGGCTCAGCGGGTCCGACTGCCCTGGCAGTATGAGTGGAGATGTAGCGGGTTGGCCACACTCATAATGTGGCGGTCTTCAGGAGACCGCCTGAGCCATAATGACCACCTAAGTGGTTTGCCCAGAATCACAAGATGTTGAGTCGATGCCAAGACTCAAACATGGTACCCATGTCCAAAGTCGACAGTCCTGGCCCTAACACCACATCCTGGGTAGAGGGAAGGAGGCAGGCAGAAGCCACATGAAAGCTCAGCTTGTTATGGGCTTGAGGCTCCAACAGGACTTCAATCTGAGCCAGGCTTCATGCTCACGCCTGGCTCAAGCCTTCAATGGCTTTCTCACTTCTAGAATAGCTATATCATGGCTACAAAGTCAGTGATCTTAGCATATGGTGTCCTGTCTCCCCTTACTTTCATTATTTTGAGGCCTGCAGCATGCCACTAACAAACTTGCCCTGAGCAAAGTCATCCTTTGTGAGTGGGGAGGCCTAGCAAAGGTATTGCAGAAGCAGTGGATTTCTTTATGTTAGTGAGTTCATGGGTTATTGTAAGGTAAGAGAAAGGCGGGTGGAATAACCCTGGGTGGCATTGAGTAGAATGGCCTGAAGGAAACAATGAGTAGTGCAGTAAGCCCAACTTAAAGCCTTTATCAGTAAACCCCATCTTATGAAGGGGGCAGCCAGACAGCCAGTGAAACACCCACTGGAGCTGTGCAGCTAAATAATGGCGTTCTAAGTCCAGACGGGCTAATCCACCTACATTCATGTGTAGCTTTAGAGTGGAAAAAGCTTCCTGGCCATGTCCCAGCCCTCAAATCAGACGTGGAAAACAATGGCTGAGCAGGTGAAGGTTTGCAAAATAATGCAACAACTGGAGTAGCACCACCATCTTCATTAGTTCCACGTGGCCCATTACTGAGAGTGGAAGAGAAGGCCAAAAATCAAACTGGGCTATAAGGGACAGAGTCACTATGCCCAGATTTCCATCCTGCAAATCACTGGGGTAGCGGTGGATATTTATCCCTGCTTATCAAAAGGTAACTGGTTCCCAGTTTAATCTGGCCTCCAATTGTATATAAAGGGGAAAACACTACTATATGTTCAAGAAACACTTCTTAAATTATAAAATCTTTATCATGGTCTTACATTTTGCTTGTGCAATTTACATCCCAAATATTTTGATGAATCTACATGCATTTCAGCACTTAGGGATGAACTAGATCACTGGTTCGGTCTTGGCAAGGACACAGAACCATTTTAAGACTTGGACAGAGTAGGCAATTGCCCAGCACAACCTTCCAAAGGGTTTGCCCACCCTTCACAAGCATGACCAGCGGACATTTGCACCAGCAGAATTTTCCAGGGTGGGCGGGTGCTGCTTGTTTAACCATTTGACATCCTTATTTGTCCAGTTCTTAGCAACAATCCTTTTAATCAGTTGCTGTAGCTCTCCCATCTGATCTCTATTTCATCCTGCTCTTTAATTTGTCTGGTATTGTGGGTTCTCAGTTCTGAGCTAAATGTAGAGTTCCGGAAGCACACTCTGTGCTGTGAGACTACAGATAAGGTGTCGGTACCTCACATCCTGACATTAGGTGTGAGACTAATGCCCACACCATGTGATGTGCTTCATTCATTTTTATTTTTTAGTTTTAACGTTGACTGGAGGTTGAGGTGAGTCAGATGTTTATGTTGTGCTTGTCTAAACTAACAGATTTTACTTACCTTCATGTTTCCCAAAATGGTTGCCATAGGTTATAAAATGTTTAGACACATAATCAAAATGTTGCTGTTGCTTTCTGTTCAGGAAAGTTTGGGTAAGTCTCGATAAGGGTAATGACCTTGACACTGTGCGCAAGGGCATTAATTTACTATTGAACAAGGACATAATGTGCCACCTTAATGTAGCATAGGTAGAGGCAATCACATAAATAAATAGTGAATAAATAGTGCTATATAGAAAATAGTAAATAAATGCACTGCTAAAGTAGTCCAAGTCTTCTTGGATGTATCTGTAAAACTGACCTTTTGTCCTGAGTTTTTGTCTTGAATTTTAAACCTTTGTCCTGAACTTTTTATAGCCCTGTCCTGAATTGTGATCCATTTCAGGTGGTCACGCTAATAGGGCGACCACTTCTCTGTTAATTTCACAGACTGTCCGTAAATTCAGCCTAATGTCCATTGTCCATAAGTAAGCTTTTAATGGACATCATTTGTCTATAATTTCAGCAAGCTCACTTTTGCAGGTTCATTCTTCATGCAGTGAAGCTAACTGAAGCTGCTGTGGTGTCTTTCTAACCTGCTTCACATTTGAAAGAATTGACATTTGAACTGGCGTCCAGTGCACTACCAAAGGTTAATAGGTTAAAGAGCACTTAATGGAACAGAATTATATTGTCAATATATTGAATAACACCATTTATTGTATAGGCTTTCCAATTTATTTTTATTCTTTGCCATTTTCCTCCCAGGTAATTTGCACAAAAATATGTAAGCACATACCAAGTTTCCATTGATGTTGAGCATGTTGTTAATTCTTTTTGAAGTTGTGGTTATTATTGTTTGAGTTGAATTGATGGACTTGTCGTTGAGTGACCTGATGGATAGGTGCATGGCTATAGATTGTGAATGATGAATGGATTGTGTGTAGATGGGTCAATGGATGAATAAATGACTGCACTGGCCTAGAATATTGATGGATGATGGATGGATGTGTGGATCTGGGAGGATGTATTTCGTCAGTGGGTACATGGATAGATGGATGAATGGAGGATGGATGGTGCTTGAATTGATGGGTGCTTGGATGAATTTTGGTGGATGGATTTATGGATGTATGGGTCAGTGCATGGATGGATATCTGGATGGATGAGTTCATAGACATGAACAAACTCTGTTTTTACAATAAACTTTATTGGAGTTTCTTGATCGAACATACATAAGACAACTCACATCGTTACAAGACCTGTACAAAATTGTAAGTACGCCACTGAAGTTTCTGGAATATCGTACTACTTGGTACATTAAATTCTCAAAGTTACACTCTTACACCCGGTCACGTAATTTCACTGCATTATACCATGGGAACAATGCAAATGACCAGAACACAAACAGCTGTCATTTGCAGGACTTGTGTTTTTGGTGCTATTTTTTATTTACCGTGACACGCGTCCTTGCATCCAAAATGCATGGAAGGACACACTTCACGTTAAAATATAGCACTAAATGATAAATTGGCATTTCATTGTAATTTTTGGGAAATTTTGCATTATGTGAAAATACACTAGTTTTACACACCCCTATTCCTTGCACGATCATGCAGCATATTGTCTCACCCTGAGTATTTATCTGCAGGAGTCACATATTTTCTGGTGTTTGTGAGGGCAGTCCGGGGCCTGTACATTTGGCATCCACAGGAGAGTTTCACCTGTGAGATGTCTATCTCGTTTAATGAATCAATATCGTTTAATGGCCATGTAATATTCTACACCCAAAGGTTCTTGAAAGTCACTGGGGTCTGAAGTGGGGGCTGCATATCCAGCCGTTGAGAAACACCATTTGGGAGGAGTGATATGATAGCATGTTACCCATATCCAAGTTAAAATCATATGGGGACTTCATGCATTTACTCATGGCCAACCTGGGATTATGTATAGTCTCAACATGGTATTGAGTCATGCAAAGAAGTTATGGTAAATCATTGGGGATAATTGTGTAGGTGGTACTGCATTTGAAGGAATAACACAGTTTTGATTATGGGGGCTGGCCTCATCGAGAATAGCCAGAACAGGACCAATATAAGAAGTCTTGCACGAGACTGTCCAGCAATGGATCCAGGTTTCCCTGCCACTCTGTACTCAGTGCTCAAGGTATTTAAAACCATTGGTCGCAACCTTAAGGCCAGAGGTCCAGTGCATCACCGCTGTATCTCTCTTGATTAGGCACACCACTGATTTGGCCGTATTGACGATGAAGCCTGAAAACTTGCTGCATGTATGTAACATTTGAAGGGTTTGAGGACAAGGTAAGGCAGGATATTGGAGATAAAAAAGGACATTGCCTGCATAGAGCAACGTACTGTCCTCATCTCTGGTCCAGTCAAACTCCAGATTTGGGCAAGTTGGCATAAGCATTCCACCAAAGGCTTTGTGGTTGTCAATGTCTGTTAATAGCTGAGCCTTATATTTACTTTGTCTGCCACCATCCACTAAGTCTCCACCAGGTCTGTTACCTCTGCCTACTAAATTCAAGTGTGAGTGCCATTGAGGAATGATCCAACAGCCATCTGGCAAGAGTATGTGTATTCATGAAGAGTCAATTGTTGGGGAGTGGTTTTCGAAAGTACTGTATCCAAAAAAGGACATATGAGCCCCAGAGGAAAACAAACTGTTGTTAATTAGGGTGTGAAAGATACCACGGGTCACCAAGGCCCATGGATCTTGCAAAGTCTGCAAAAGGAGAGGGCCTCCATTGAGTGAATGTAGGGGTTTGCTGCCTGTCGAATTATTGACCTATATCACAATTGAAGTCCCCACCCACAACCAACACCCCCCGGGGCTCGGCAATGATATTCCATTTTTCTTTCCAGGAAGGTTGATTTTCAGTTAGCTTCACAGGTTTGCATATAGGATGTCAGAGATGGCGACAATAATCTGCCTAGCAAGTTATGTGGTGCTTTTAGGATTTGGAAGAGGAGGTGGCTTTTGAGCAGCATGGTTATCTCCTAGAACCTCAATATGAACAAACGTTTGATGCATACTGTCCACCTGTTTAACAAAGTATTATTAATCTTTCTGCTGAGCCTGTGGGTCACGAGTAGTATTGTTGTACTAGCCAGAGGTGAACGGTTCTGGTTTGCACACTGATATAAAGAAGCCGCAGCGACCCATATAGATCCAAGGAAGAACTGTGAGAAATATAAGTGGTAGTTTCAAAGCACAGGAGGCCTTCAGTCACACATTGTGCTTCCTGGGCTTCTTTTGTCAGGTGAGCACCTGACAAGCATGGGGTCCTCTCGGTGGCAGGGTACTACTCTTTTATTTGTTTTAAACTGCCTCAGACATTAACAGCACTCAAGTGTGGGTTTGAAGCCTATTTGCTTTGGTAGTGCTTGCTTATGTTTTATCATGCTGCACTTTGGCATTTGTTTTAGTACAAGATCTTGAAGCTACCAACTTTCTAAGTTGGTGGAGGCAGAGGTACAATATATAGCACTGAGAAGAGGCTGGCTGAAACACCCAGTCTTTTCATCAAAAATAATCACAGAAAAACTCTCATCCCTTCCTCTACATTTCTCTCCCTCTTTGTAGTATCAAGTAGTAATAGTACTACTGCCTATGAGCTGGACGTCAGTGTCTATTTACAAAGCATTGCTTCTAGTGCTATAATTCATAATAAGGGGTCAGATTATTGTGACAGCTGTCCTTTGGTGGCTGTCAACTTTTGCTTACTGCACACGTTTACTAGTTTTTCAGTGTTTAAATAATCCATGCTACATATTAATATTTTCTCAGTAAATGCTTTGCATTATACATACCAAAGCCAATATGCCTATTTACTTACATTCATATTATTGCTTGACCTACTCAGATGTGTCCGCATATATGACCTTTTGTAATGAATTTTAGCCCTTTGTCCTGAATTTTTACAGTCACTGTCCAGAATTTACCTTCATGGCAGGTGGTCACCCTAGTCCAATAGATGGTTAAAGACACCAGGGCCAGATTTACTATGCATTTGTGTGGGTTAAGTGGTGCTACGTGAAGCACATTGGGCCAAACAGCACCTTCAATCAATTTTCCTATGCAAAATATATTTGGCGCAGGAAAGTTGACATGAACAAAATGCTAAATGGCTGTGGCTTGCGATGGTTCAGACATGTGGTAATGAATAAAAGGGGCCTTAACAGAGCAGGAGCAGTGCAAATGCTTGCTATGTCCTTTTCAGAGTAAGCATGACCCAGCTTTGGGGGGGAAGCCTACTGCCAAATGACACCTGTATGAACGATGGGCAAGCAGAATATTGTGATATTTCCATGCACAACTTGTGATTTCTGTGAATAGGTAGTTTAAATGTCACACAAGACACCTGTTGGTACGGCACAACGTGTAGCGCCATGCTAAGTTAGCATTTTTGCGTGTATGTGGCCAATTATATGATCTACGAGCAACTCTGTAAATATGGCAGCGCAAGCTTTTACCGTTCTCACGACAGCGATTTTCAGGCACCTCTCTGCAACATGATCTTTAACAAATCTGACTCTAGATTGTTTAACCTCCTTGATGAGTCAGATGGACAGGAGCTGTCCGATGCATCGGTGCTCATATACGAATGTGGGGAAAAGCTTCTCCATCTTCTGAGGCTGTTTCTTTTGTTTCAATGAAATGACTAAATAGTTCACCCGGTGTGCTGACATAATTTCACTGAAACTGAAAGTGAAATGAGCCAATAGGGGTTATTAGCCCCGATCTGACCCTGGGGAGGGGAGAAAACCCAACAGGCACCAGGGATATATATTGTTTTAATAAAAGAGGGGTGGGGGCTGCAATATCCATGCCCCCACCCTATATAAATGGGCACCAAAGTCTTTCTACCCCCGTAGGAGGCAAATAGGTAATTAACCTCGATCTGTCGTCCCCCACCCCTAAGAGGAGCAGAAAGCCTACTAAACACCAGGGATTAGGAGTGGGGGCTGGACAGAGTGGGCATGGCAATGCCCCCACCACCCTAAAAGAGGTGCAGGCTTTCTACCTCCCATGGGGGTTATTATCCCCAATCTTCCTGGGGAGGGGGAGGGCAGAAAGCTCACTGGACACCAGGGATTTTTTTAATAAAGGAGGGGAGGGGCTGCCCACCATGGGCATGGCCATGCCCCCACCCTATGTAAATGGGGGCAAAGTCTTTTTGCTGCCTGTGGGGGGCAGCTAGGGTAATTACCCCTGATTAGGCCCCCCGTGGGGGTAGAAAGCTCACTCAATGCCAAGGAATATTTTTTTTAAACAAATGAGGGGTGGGGGCTGCCCACCATGGGTATATAGTCATTACCCTACCCCAAATAAATGGGGACACAGTCTTTCTGTCCCGTCCCCCCCGGGGGGGAGATGGAGGTAATTACACCTGATTAGCGCCCTCAGAGGGGCAGACAGCCCACAAGAGGGCTGCGAATTAAACAAATAGAAGGATGGTGGTTGCCCACCACCATGTGCAGCGTTATGCCCCCACCTCAACTGAAGGGGACAACAGTCTTTCTACCTCACCCCCTGCGGACTAAAGCATCTTATCGCAATGGCAAGCAAGAGGACATTTGACTCTTTTGGGTTTTAATTTTACGTATGGGCCAAGAAAGCTTGGCTAATTCCCAATATCGTCCCACTTGCAATGGTTAGTGGCTGCACTTTTTAGACTTGGGTACGCTGCCACCTGGAAATTCCTACCAGACTCAGACACTTCTGAAAACTAAACATCTGGGGGAGTCCGGGGTGGTATGCTTCACATGCACTCTACACAATTTTCTTACTCACAATGTCCTCCAAACCTCAAACTTTGCCTTTCCAGAACTTTCCAACACTGAAATGTGAGGTAAATGTGTTTTTAGACAAATTGTGAGGTTTGCAAGAGATTCTGGGTAACAGAACCTGATGAGAGCCACACATGTCACACTATTCTGGATTCCCCAGGGTGTCAGGTTTTAAAAAAAATATACAGGTTTGCTATATTTCCCTAGATGCCAGCTGAACTAAAGCCAAACATCCACAGCTAGGCACATTGCCCTTTTCAGTGGAAAAATGTGACGTGTCCATGTTGCGTTTTAGGCCATTTCCTGGCAAGGGCACTAAGCCTACCCACACAAGTGTGGTACCATTTTTATCCAGAGACTTAGGGGAACACAGAATAGTAGAACAAGTGTTATTACCAATTGTCTTTCTCTGCAATTGTACCTTTCAAATGAAAGACAGTGGGTAAGCAAGACGTCATTTTGAGAAATGCCTTCTAATTCACATGCTAGTATGGGTTCCCACAAATTCAGAAATGTGCAAATAACCACTGCTGTGAAATCCATATCTTGTGCCTATTTTGGAAATACATAGGTTTCCTTAATACCTATTTTGTCATTCTTTACCAAATTAATCTCTGTATACCCGGTATACAATGAAAACACAGTGCAAGGTGCAGCTCAGTTATTGGCTTTGGATACCTAGGGTTCTTAAGCACTAAATATATTTCTGCAAACAAAAGGGTCCAGCAGACCTAATGGTATATGGCTTTCAAAAATCTGCCATAGGTAGAAGAAGTTACAGATAAAAACGTAGACACAAATGGCTGTTTTTTTTAACTCAATTTCATTTTTTTGTATTTCAACTGTTACTTTCTATAGGATAGACTTACAGGTTCTACACAAATACCCCTTGCTGGATTCGGAATTTTGTCTACTGTAAAGAAATGTGTAGCTTTCCAGGATCCACCATTGGTTTCAGACCCATTTCTACCACTAACTGGACAGAGCTTGAAAGCACAAAAAATAGGAAAAACGGGCTACCTCCCAGTAAAACGGCAAGCCTGTGTTGGAAATTTTGGTTTCCTGATTCAAGTTTGCCTGTTCCTGAAAGCTGGGAAGATGGTGATTTTAGCACTGCAAACCTTTCATTGATGCCATTTTAAGGGAAAAATAGACACTTTATTCTGCAGCACTTTTTTGCCATTTTTCCACCAAAATAACAAATATAGCTGTATTTTGGCTAATTTCTCAGTTCCCTTCAGGGAAATCCACAAGCCCTGGGTACCTTTAGAATCTCCAGTATGTTGGCAAAAAAATAACCAAATTTGGTGTGGATTCCTTATGTGGACACGTGTTATGGGGGTCTAAGTGCAAACTACCCCAAATAGCCAAAAAAGGCTCAGCATCATGAGGGGAGTAGTTAAAAGTGGCAATGAAAGAGTATAGGAACAACAACAGTTACATAGTCCAAGTAGGCCACATGACTGAGGGGGGCAGGCAAGGTATCTGGGAAGAATACATTATATTTATTTGGGACAGAGAGACCTCTTGATACAGTTATTATTTGGCCTGGGAAGCCTTGGGAATGTGCACATTTACACAGCATATCATTTTAGACTGTTCAAGAGATTAAACAATTTAAATTTTTCATATCACCCTATTTGTTCGTATTTCTGCTTATTTTTGTCATTTCACAAATTAGGCCATTAATCAGCAAACCGGGGAATGCTGTGCACCCAGACCCAAACTGTAGGGACCACATCATAGGCTGTATGCCAGAACAGCATGTACTAAATATTGTTCTGCAAAAATACTGTAGCAAAAATAACAGTGATCAGAATATCATGAAGGTAACTATATATTGGTAAGTTTAGATTTAATATTCTTACCTCTACTTCAATGTACCTTCATAAATGTTCCTTCATATCACGTTACACATATGTGGGGTTAAGTAGTATAGCTATACGTACCTATATATATTGACCTTGTTAATATTTTGGTACTCAATATTTTTGCAATAGTATTTTTGTAACATAATATTTAGTACATGATATCCAGTAGTATACTTGCAGAATAACTTATTTTGTAGGGGTCAGAGGAGACCGCAGTGGCTCTCCTCACATGACGTGGGGTAGGAGATCCTACTTTCTTCAACCTTATGTCCGTTAAGCTCTCCTTATGCCCAGTACTTAGTCCTGAGACAGCCCCAAGTTAAAGCTTCGTAAGGGGTGAAACATGTTAATTGTAGCCTATCTCCCTCACACAAGGTGCGTTTCCTAAGGGTTGCTTTATGTGAATACATGTATTTGCACAACTGTCAACATAAGGCAGGTCTTGATGGAATGCTGCACACTACCAAGAAATTACTAGGCTTTTTCTGTCACCTACGTGAATGCTTCCAAACCTGAAGTTCTCTACTGTACCTCAGCACCCACCTAATTCAATCAGCTCTCCTCCCTCAAGATACCTTAACTTTCTCCTTTTCTGCTAGAAACCTTTTCAATCAATCAATCAATCAATTGTAAAGCGCACTACTCACCCGTGAGGGTATCAAGGCGCTGAGGAGGGGAGGGGGAGAAGATGGGGGGGGAGATGCTGCTACTGCTCGAACAGCCAGCCCATTGGTACATATAGATTAATGTATTACAACTTCTGCCACTGCAGCATGCTATGAAGTACTCGACTTACAAAAAATATAGCCTTTGCTCCCATTCCATAAATCCAAAACCTTGCTCAATTCTTTATTACTTAGTGCATTAGATTAATGCAACAGCCTATTATTGAACCTCCATTGATATTATTTGTCCCTATTGGGCAAGGTTCTTAACTTTGGGACCAGAACGTTATTCAGCATCGCGAAGACACTTTCCTCATCTCCTAGTGCCACCAAAAAGCTCAGCAAAAAATAAGGCCTTACAAGAAGTCGATAGTGTACAAAGTACGTTATGGGAAATCCTTGCAGACATTTTGGCCTTCCCTGTCCCTGCTATGAAACTAGTATCTACTAAACAGACCCTGCTGGTCTCATTGAAACCACCCTGTGCAGTGCACAGGTTCCAATAGTTTTTATGGAGCACGTACCCATCCACTGGGCCTCATTACTATGATATCCTGGCTAGAAAAATGAATTCATGGATAAATAAATAAATATGCTTCTCAAATCTACCCCTGACGCTTGCATCCCTGGTGAAGGACTGCCTGCCGTATTTGGAGACCAATGTCTGCCTTGTGGTGATTTCACTGCCTTCTGTTTATCTGAGACACTAAGGCCCTCATTCTGACCTTGGCGGTCGGCGGAGAGGCGGCGGTCGGACCGCGAACAGACCAGCGGTCAAAAAAATGGCATTCTGACCGCGGCGGTCACCGCCGCGATCGACTGCCACTTCCCCACTCCGACCGCCACGGCGGTCATGACCGCCGGGCTGGAGTTTGCGCACTCCGGCCCGGCGGTCGTCCCAAGACCGCCAACGGTATCATGACCCTGCTTACCGCCGCGGTTTCTGGCGGTCGGGAACCGCCATGCGAACCATGGCGGTAGGCACTATCGGGGCCAGGGAATTCCTTCCCTGGCACTGATAGGGGTCTCCCCCACCCCCCACTACCCCCCACGAGTCCTCCCCCCACACCCTCCACCCCCCTGCCACCACCCAGAGGTGGTACGAACCCCCTCCCCACCCCCACCCCCGACATGCACATACATGCACCCCGACATGCACACACCCCCTACACACACACATACACAACGGGGACACATACCCGCACACATACATGCAGACATGCGCACCCGCCGAACTGCACACATTACCCATAGACACAGCAGACCCCGCCCGCATACACGCACTCACACACCCCCTCTACACACTCACACGCACACCCCCATGCACGCACACATCACACAACACCCCCCCACCCCCTCCCCTAACGGACGATCAACTTACCTTGTGCGTTGGTCCTCCGGGAGGCGACGGGAGCCATGGGGAGGTGACCGCCAACAGAACACCGCCAACAGAAGACCATCACACAGATATGTGGGTCGTAATTCTGTGGGCGGTGTTCTGCTGGCGTGGCGGTGGAGGTTGACTAGTCTCCACTTTCCCGCCGACCGCCAGTGTGGCTGCTGGCGGTTTCCCGGCGGAACGCTCCCAGCGGTCGGAATACGCACAGCGGCATACCGCCGCGGTCGGCGGTCTTCACCACGGCGGTAACTCGGCGGTCTTGCGAAAAGACCGCCAAGGTCAGAATGAGGGCCTAAGTTATGCACAGGCAGCAAAGGAGTGTGGAGTTGGGCACAAAACCCCACACAGAAGTTATAGACACCCTGATCTGCTTACATTGTAATGAGTCTGTACGTTCAGGTGACATTTTTTTATTTTTAGGGTCGAGCCTGTGAGTGCATGCGCTAATTCATGTGTCTCGGTTACGAGACTGTTTTGTACAGAAAAGGGCTTGTAGCCTGCCTGTCGCTTACCATTTGTGGGCTTGCATGGCACTGTGCTTTACAGCTTCATAATTTGTCACTGCAGGCCTGGCATCATTTCTGTTCCTGTCAGGAGCAGGGACCAAGCACTGATTGATTCAACTTAATTAGTGCCCCTCCGCTGCTCCCGACGTGATTGAGGTACTATTTTGTTCCTTTTAACTTGCAGTGCCCTGCAAACACAAAAATGTTCCCAGCAAGACAAACAAAATTGCAAAGTTTTATGTTTTTATAGCTAACTTTCTTTTATTTTGCCAAGTCGTTTTTTCTCACTCTGCGCTCATGTTTTCTTTTGTTTTTGCTCGTGGGCGCTGTTTTCAAAAGATGACGATTATCTTGTTCTAAATATTGCAAAGTGACATTGTTTCTTTATTATGTGTAATTTCTGAAATTATGCTTTAACACATAATTGTGCAGTGCATCCCAATCCACCCAACTCCAATCCGCCCCTCTCCAATCCATCCCAATCCACCCCACTTTACCCAACACCAATCCACCCAACCCCAATCCAATCCACTCCAACCCACCCCAATCTAAGATGCCACACTCCAGTTTGCCCCACTCCAATCCAAAACAATCAACACCACTCCAAAACAATCTGAACCACTCCAATCCTAAACACTCTGCCCCACTCCAGTTCAAAACAATATTCCCCGCCCCAATCCAAAACAATCTACCTCACTCCAATCCAAAATAATATGCCCCAGTCCACTCTACCCAATCCAAAGCAATCTGCCCCACTGCTATTTGCTGTACTTCAACCCAAAACAATCTGCCCCACTGCAATCCAAAACAATCTGCCTACTCCAATCCACCTTACTCCAATCTGCCCCACTTTAATCCAAAGCAACCTGCCCCACTCCAATCCAAAACAATGTGTTCCACTCGAATCCTCCCAACTCCAATCTGCCCCACTCCAATTCAAAACAATCTGTCCCACTGTGATCTAGCCCACTCCAGTCTACCTCACTCCAATCCAAAACAATCTGTCACACTTGAACCCGCCCCACTCCAATGTGCCCCACTCAAATCCAAAACAGTCCACCCACTCCAATCCAATCCACCTCACCCCAATCCAATCCACCCCACTCCATCCCATTTCACCCCACTCCAATCCACCCCGCTTCCCTCCAATCCAACCAACCTACACTAACTCAATCCAATCCACACCATTCCAACCCACTGTAATACAATCTGCCCGACTTCAATCCAAAACATTCTGCCCCACTCTAGTCTGCCCTATTCCAATCCAAAACCATCTGTCCCACCCCAAACCGCCCTACTCGAATCTGCCCCATTCCAATTCATTGAATCTGCCCCACTCCAACATGCCCCCTTTCAAGCCAAAACAATCTGCCCAAACAATCCTCTCCAACCCAAAACAATATGCCCACTCAAATACGCCCCACTCCAATCCAGTCCACCCCACTCTATCCCACCACAGCCCAATCCAATCCACCACATCCCATTTCAATCCACCACACTCCAATCCAATCTACCTTACTCACTCCAATCCACCACACTCTTCTCACATCCACCCTACTCTATCCCAATCCAACCCACCTCACCACACCCCATGGCAGTCAACCGCACTCTTAATCAGTCCTTCCACCCACCCCACTCAAATCCAATCCACCCCACTACAGGCCAATCCCCTCCAGTCCAATCCAATCCAGTCTATCCCACTCCAGTTCAATCCACCCCTCCCTACCCCACTCCACCCCACTCCAAACCACTCCACTCCACTCTACCCCACCCCTATCACTCCAATCCAGACCACTCACCCCAATCCAATCTAATACACTCGCCCTGAATCCACTCCAATCCAATCTACTGCACCTTATTTCAATCCACCCCACTCCAATCTAATCCATCCACACCAATCCACCCCATTCTACCCCAATCCAATCCACCCCACTCTACTACAATCCAATCCACCCAACTAACTCCATCCACTCTAACCCACTCCACCCTAATCCACCCCACTCACGAAACTCTCTGCTGCTGAACCACTGAACTTTACTGCACTCAACAACACTCTATTCTCCCGACTCCACTCTATGACACTCCAAAAAATCTACTCTACGACACTCCACCCTTCCCCCCAACTCCACTCCACTAACGTTTAGCTATGCTGGACTGCAGCCACACTGGTGTACAACATGGCAAAACCAATTGCTAAAGCCAATAGCTCTTGTATAAGCGAGACCTATTGGCTTTGCCAGTGCTTCTTTTATAACCCTACGGTGCACCTTGATGTCAGGCTGCCTGAATAGGTGCATGCAATTAGGTAAGTGGCGGGTGGCTTTTCAAGTGGGCGCCATATTTTATGGCTCTGTTCGGCATACATTTTGCCAGAAACTAAAAAGCCCAAAAAAACACAAAAGAAAAAAAATAGCCATGAAATACCGGGAGTTTTATCCCAGTGTCCAGGATTATTTTTACAGTTTCCAGCACAGTTATGCTCAGCATGGCAGTCCAGGAATGGAAAAATCACTATGCCCTGGTAGTCCAGTGGTGGATGGACAACAACGGTTTCCGATGGTGGAGTTGTAGGAGGGCGTGCGTACTAAATATCGATGTCAGAATTTCAATGGTGCTAAATATCGAGGACAAAATCTAAAAAAAATCAACAGCTACATCTAGATTTTCTATACCTAACTCCACATATATGTACCTGGGCGGTACGCATATCTTCAGGTAAGATTGATATGGAATTAGAAACAGTAAATCGATACTTCCCTTAATGCACTTACCCTTCAATATTTTGTCCCGGATATTGTTGAACGACAATATTCTTCATATCCATTTTCAGTGGTACAAGCCTAGACAGCGGAAATGACAATAGGGGGTCTTGATTTTCCTCAATGTTCGCAGCCATGTAAAGAAAAAAAGCAATGGCTCCCTCTAGTGGAATCCTGGCCCGGTTTCACTCGAACTTTCATTTCTGTTAAATCTCGTGTTACATTTTAAATGGACTATATCAAAGGTCAATGATATTATTATATTTGAAGCAAGGTACTGTATAATAAGCCATACTGAAGGAATTCACTTGGAGAGAAAGTGATCTGGGTTGGCAGATATCACACATGGCACATAAATCGGTTGCCAACCATGAAATCTGCAAATAAACTGTTCTATCTAAACTTTGACATTACAACTGATTAGATTAAACCTCTTGTTGTTACTACAGAATACGTAGCATGCAATCGGTTGATTGAAAAAGACACTACGTACAAATATGGAGCAGCCGTGAATTTACGACTGATACAAATACACACTGACAATGTGGCTAGTAGGAGCATACGTTTCCATCAGTTTTGCAAAACCCATTCAAATACGGACACGAACGCCTGCGCCGTGCTGCAGGCTCGCTCGCCCGTGCCTACATGGGGGTCATTTGTTTATTATTATTTTTTTTATATACCAATCAACAAAGCGAACCGCCATGTTAGTCGAGCGCAAAAAAAGACACGTGGCCCGGTTGCAATTAGCAGTTGTAAAAACTGTAAGAACCGGATATATACAGAGTATATTCAACAATCCAGGTACAATGACGCTCCATGGCCAAACAGACTATCGGTTCTTTTGTCTAAAATGATGTTAGTTACTGGGTGCCGTGGATATCTGCTTGTAGTCCTCATGCCTGAAAACTTTGGTTATCCCAGAATCTTGGAAAGGTTGAAGGGTGTCTCTACTTCACCAGGAGAATCCAGTAATTGTAGACTAAGGGGGTCATTCCGACCCCGGGGACCGCGGATGCACTGCCAACCTGACTGGCGGTGCATCCAGGCCAATTCCGACCGCGGCGGTAAAGCCGCGGTCAGAAAAGGGAAACCGGCGGTTTCCCGCCGGTTTTCCCCTGGCCTGAGGAATCCTCCATGGCGGCGCTGCAGGCAGCGCCGCCATGGGGATTCCGACCCCCTTCCTGCCAGCCTGGTTCTGGCAGTTTTGACCGCCAGAACCTTGCTGGCGGGAACGGGTGTCGTGGGGCCCCTGGGGGCCCCTGCAGTGCCCATGGGCACGGGCATGGGCACTGCAGGGGCCCCCTAACAGGGCCCCACAAAGATTTTCAGTGTCTGCATAGCAGACACTGAAATTCGCGACGGGTGCAACTGCACCCGTCGCACCCTTTCCACTCCGCCGGCTCCATTCGGAGCCGGCATCCTCGTGGAAGGGGGTTTCCCGCTGGGCGGGCGGGCGGCCTTCTGGCGGTCGCCCGCCGGCCCAGCGGGAAACTCAGAATTACTGCGGCGGTCTTTTGACCGCGCTGCGGTATTTGTCGGGGGAACTTTGGCGGGCGGCCTCCGCCGCCCGCCGAAGTCAGAATGACCCCCTAAATCCTCTGTAAAATGTAGAAGCAAAATGGTTTACCTTAATCCGTTAACGGATTTGAAGTCATGGTTTGTCTGCGCTAATCTTTTGCCAACCCTCCAGAGTGATTTTCGTCTGAGAAAGCAAACCACTGACAGCATCTTGGTGTTATTCAGTACATAGGGTGACCAGGCGTCCTGGATTTGCCCGGGCAGTCCCGGGTTTTCACCAGCTGTCCCGACAGATTTCACGAAATGTAGCTCATGTCCCAGTTTTCAGAGAGTGTCGCCTGAAAACTGTGGGAAGTTTTTTTTTTGTTTTCCCAGGAAGAGAAACATTTGCAGGTGTTATCAAAAGGCAATTTAATTAACAGGCATGTTACTGGCTTTAAACAATACATTTTATTTATGCTCTTAGTGCCTCTTCTGATATTCTGTGTTGATGAGCGCTGTCATTCTATGCGCTCGTTTGAAGTAAAATTGTAGTCCTACTATTTTTTGTGAAATGTCCAAGTTTTTGGCCTGAAAATTCTGGTCACCCTACCATTATAGTCTGTAAACTGGTGTGAGTCATCACTATAAAGATGTTTTGTAGACTGTTAGACCTGCCCCCCTCTGCAGGGTCACCCCTAAATTTGTTGTCTTTATCCTCCACTTTTTGATAAATTTGTTTTTGTTGGCCTTAGGACTCTGTGCACTTTACCACTGCTAACCAGTGCTAAAAAGCTTGTTTTAATTCCTTAAAACATGTTTAATTTGGCTTTTACTTAATTGGCATATTTAATTTACTTGTAAGTCCCTTGTATAGTGGCACTACATGTGTCCCAGGGCCTGTAAGTTAAATGCTACTAGTTGGCCTGCAGCACTGATTGTGCCACCAACTTAAATAGACCTTTAAACATGTTTTCCAGGCCTGTCATTGCACTGTGAATGTAGTTTTAAACTGCCAATGTCGACTTGGTATTAAAACCACCCTGGCCAACCATTAAGCCCACTTTTATTACATACAATACACCCCTAAGGTAGGCCTTAGGTGCCTGATTGGGCAGGAGGATGTGTAATTAAAAGGTCAGACATGTCCTTTTAAGTTTTACATGTCCTGGTGCTGAAAATCTCCTGGATTCATTTTCCACTACTGTAAGGCCTACCCCTCTCATAAGACAACACTGGGAATTCCTCATACATTTATTAAGCTGTAATGTCCAAATGGGAGCTAGTAGGTAAGGTATGTTTGGTGTCTATTTAATTGTAAAGATAAATCCTCTTTAATGGTAAAGTCAGATTTTTCATTACAGTTTTGAAAATGCCACTTTTAGAAAGCTGGCAATTTCCTGCCCTTAGCCATTTTGTGCCTGTAGCCTGCCATGACTGGATGTAACTGACAGTTAGACTTTGTGAATTCCTTCCAGTCACGCACTAGAGAGATGAGGTGTGCCTGAATGAGCCATCTGCTGGCAGGATGGGGGGGCTAAGCACATCCCCACTTGCAACTGAATATCCTGTGCTCTGCCTTCACACAAAGGGCCTAACAACCCCATGTGTCACTGCAGCAAACTTGGAGCCAGGTCAGAAGAGATAGGACATTTCACGCACTTCATAGCTCACCTTCCCCCGCCTTCCAGAACCATGGCCCCAAAGTATAAATAGGGAACCTCAGACACCAAATCTTTAGTACGCTTCTGGACCTGTGGATACTCTGCCAGGAAGAAGGACTGCTGTGAAGCTGAAAGGACTGTCACTCTGCTGGACTGCTGACCTGCTGCTGCCTTGCTGAATTGATGCCTTTCTGTCCTTCTGCTTTGTTGCCTGTGGAAGAAGAATTAGACCTGCAACCTCCTCTTGAACCCAGGGCTACCAGAGTGACTCCAAGGGCTACTCTGCTGGCCTCCTGATCTGTACCTTGGGGACATAAAAGGCTTCCCACACCAGCCCCTCGCCCCAGATGGAGCAAGCCATTTGTCAAGTTGGATTTCAAGTGATTCTACTTTGGCAAGCTTGCAAAAACTTAGATGAATCTGTTGATGTTTTCTTTGCATGCATCAAGGAATTGACCAGCACCCGCACCCTGTCTGATGCAGACAGTGAGATCTGGCTCAATTTATACAGGGGTGTGCTTCACCCAATCTCTGAGAGCAGATCCTCCAGGTTCCCAACATGTTGATGAAGGACATACTTGGTTTAGATTGATCTAAAAAGATGACCAAAGCCAGAGCTTCCCACATGGAGACAGCCCTGCATAAATCAGTATCAGTAAGGACCCAAACAGTAACCGCACTTCGGAAAGATGCCCAAAAGACCAAATGATTTTCCAAGAAGGCCCCTGCACCTGGGCAACCATGTCAGTGGTGTGGAGGTCAATACCCACACATGGGCGAGTTCTCAGCCTCTGGAAAGGAGTGCACAGCATGTGGCAAGCTATATCATTTTGCAAGGGTGTGCTGCTCAACCCATAAGCTTATAAGGCCTTGGCAGAAGCAGGTGCACGCAGTTGATTCTGAGCCCGATATACACGAAGACAGCGATATGGATGATGACAAGCAAGGGACAGTACACATTATCCATGTGGTACACCAAGGGGCCAAGCACTCTTGCACCACCCTGGGGTGCCAACTCTGCATCCAAGACACCCCTGTCATGACCCTCATCGACACAAGGGCCTCCATCAGCCTGATGGTGACAGACATCTACTAGTCACTGCCCAAGCCTTCAACTCTCCAGCCCACACACATTAAGGTCCATGCATTTCAGAGCGACGTGTCACTATGCATATCAGGGGTATTTTACACAAACCTCAACCACCGCCACTCCAAAGCCTGGGAAAAAGTGTGCATATCCCAAACAGGGACTGGATTCTTCTTTGGCTCTCAGACAGCACATGATCTTGGCCTCATCGAGGTTGCTTTTTCCATTCATGTGGGCAAACTAAACATGCTGTTGGAAGAGTTCTCTGCATACTTCAGCAGAATTGCGTGCCTCAAGAACAGATCAGTATGCCTATACATTGACAAGTTGATTGAACCCACCGCACTCAGCCACTGGAGGCAGCATTTCTCTTATGACCTAAGGTGGAACAGCAGCTCAGGCAACTGGAGGAAGTGAGAATCATTGAGAAAGTAATGGGAACCACTCCCTAGGTCTCCTCGATAGGAGCTGCCAAAAGTCCAAAACAACCAGATGACTTGAGAATATGTGTTGACATGAGAATACCTAACCTGGCAATCAAAGGGGAGATGCATCTGACTCCCACCATTGACAACATCATCAGATCTCTGGCCACGTCAAAGTGGTTCTCCAAGATGGCCTTAAGGATGGGGTATCACCAAATACCTGTTCACTCTGACTCATGCCACATAACCACTTTCTCAACGAATGTGGGGCTGCATTGCTACAAAGGACTGAGCTATGGCATGTTTAGCGAAGCCAGGGTGTTCCAAAACATAACACAAGAACTGCTCTCAGGGTTCCCTGGTGTGTTGAGCATCACTGATAACATCCTGGTACACGACCCTACCATAAAGAATCACCTGGCCTGGCTGAAGTTGGTTATCCTCTGGCTACAATAACATGGCCCCATCCTCCATAAGGAAAAATGCAAATTCCTCAGGAAAGATATGTTTCTTCAGATCACCTACAACCCAGGCAAAGTGAAAGACATACAAGAGGCGCCAGCAACCATATTGATTTCCAGAGTCAGGAGCTTCCTAGGTGTGATGACTTATTTCAGTTGCTTTATCCAGAATCTCACTGACCTCACAGCACCGCTCAGGAAGATCCCCAAAAGTTCAACACCGGGGGTCTGGAGTGAATCTCAAGAGATCGCTGTAGGAAGCTAGCTGTCTATATGGTGTACTAAAAAGAAGTACACAGTGCAGAGTGTCAAGTGGATCCCCAATTGGTTTGCAGAGGCCAAAATAGGACTAGTGCTCTATATTGTGGTCGTGTGGGCGAGCAGTTAGACTTATCAGAGGGTAGTGCTAAGCATTTGTTGTACTCACAGAGGCAATAAATGAGACTCACACTCAAAGAATAAATCCGATACCAATTTAGAAAAATACTACCTTTGTTTATATACACTTTAAGTCCAAGAACTTCGTTACAAAGTAAGTATGTTTTCAAGCATAAATACTTTTCAATTGAAAAAATCGACAGTACATTTTGAGAGTTTTTCAATGTTAACCTATGGAGGAAAACAATGTTCTGCAAACACATGGTTAACAATGATGTACAAGGCCAATCTCAAAAAGTTAAGGTAAATACTGGGCACTGACCAGAACCACACCAGTAGGTCACTCTGGGTAGCCACGAGGCAGCCGGGTACAGGGGTATATTAAGGTGTTTGATGCCTAATGGTTTTCTATGGGAATTGACCCTCGTGAAGACAGGCTGCAGGCTTTCGCTAGGAAGTCAGTCGGGGACAGCAAACAGGTAGGTTGTAGACTTGGGGAGCTCTGGGATGCAGGTGCACCGTTGGCCCAGGGGCAACAGATGCAGGGGTGTCCTTAGGCATTGGGTTTCTCCATCCTGTGTGTTGAGGCTTCAGGCATCATCGGGGAGTCCAGCAGGGGTGAGCCAAGATTGACTCGAGCTGAGGGGAGCTTGGGAATATTGTTGGCACATTCACTCAGCTCAGATTGGGTCAGGGGCAACAGGTGCAGTGATTGCTGGGGGTGTCGGGTTTCTTTTATCACAAGGCCGCGGCAGAGGGGGCCTGTGTGCAGAGGCTACAGGACACTTGGGAAAGTCCAAGATGGGAGAGACCACACTGGACTCGGACTCTGCACAGCTGGGGAACTGTGCTAGTACCATTGGTTGGCTTCACCTCTGGACGTGGACATCGGGTGCAGTGGTCACTTCTTGTGTCAGGTCTTTGCTGTTCTGGAGGCTGCAGAGTCCTTTCTTTATTTTGTTGCAGAGCAGATCTGCTGCTCTTGGCAATCTTGAGTCTTTATAGAAGGCAGCAGTCCTCCTGGGTTTCTGGAGGTTCAGCTGTAGGACGAGTCACCTTTTTGGGCAGAGACCATCGAGGTCAGAAGGCAGGCCGTGGAGGCTGGGACCAAGTCAGCTGCTTTTTCTTTTCCTCTTCTGCAGTGCAACTCCTCTGTGTCCTTTTCTTCTTAGGTCATTAGGATCTGAGTTCTAGGGTTTGGGGGTACAACCTAAATACTCAATTTAGGGGTGTTACAGGGAGTGACAGGTGGTAGCCAATGGGCTGATCACCATCAGGGTGACTACACTCTTTCTATGACCACTTCTGCTGAGAAATGGGCATAACCCTAACCCTAGTGACCTATTTCCTTCCAAACAAGATTGTGGAATTTAAAAAGTAGTGTCCACTTCAGCTTGTCCACCTTAGGGGGTGGGGGACTGGCATGAAGTGGGCACACCTCCTAATCTGACAAATTTTTCCACATGTTCTGCCACCAAAAGTGGGGTCAGACCAGGAGGGTCAGTCATCTCTGCCATCTGGAGAGACCTGGGTTGCATTACAAAGGTGGCTAGACCTTTGAAGCACCCCTCCCTGGAATGTCCACCCTGCCTGAGTAAGGTGCTAACAAAGCCACCCAGTGCAGCTTTTGCCGCTGGCCTTCAAGGGCCCTGGCTCTCACCTTGGAGGGCCGAATGTGTCTAAGGTGGCTAAACTGGTCAGGACCCGTCAGTTAACAACTAGTAGCGGGTAGATTTTCAGGAGGCACCTCTAAGGTGCCTTCTGGGTACAGTTATTAATAAATCCCTCTCTGGCATCAGTGAGTTTATTAATCTGAGATGTTTTATACCAAATATCCCTATGTTTAGAGAAGCCATCATGTAGCTGGGAAACTCACAGTGACCAGTGTCAAGCACATGCACTTAAACTTAAAATGGCTTCCCTGGTCACTTACTTAATCTGAGAATCGACAAAGACATAGCAGGGGCACATCTGCTTATGCAGATATGCCCTCACATGGAATATAATGCACCATGCCTTAGTGCTGGATGGCCTGTTAGAGGGGTGGCTTACATATATTTCATGTAGCGTTTAGGGGATGTGGCATACAGGCTGTGTGCCATATTGTGTTTTCAATTTTGTCTGCACTAAGACACGCAGCATGCAATGGCAGTCTGTTGGTGCTTGGTGAGGGGTCCCTTAGGGTGACACAATTCGTGCTGCGGCCCTTAGGGACCCTCCTTACCACCCCAGGCCATAGGTACCAGGGGTATCATTTACTAGGGACTTACAGTGGGTGCTGAAGGTTTTGCCAATTGTGGAAAAACAACTGTGAAGTTTTTTGAGGAAAGAGATGTAGCACTGGGATCAGGGGTAATCAATCAATCAATCAATTTGTAAAGCGCGCTACATACCCGTGAGGGTTTCAAGGCGCTGTGCTGCTACTGCTCGAAGAGCCAAGTCTTGAGGAGTTTTCTGAAGGAAAGAAGGTTCTGGGTCTGTCATAGATCCGGCGGGAGGGTGTTCCAGGTCTTGGCGGCGAGGTACAAGAATGATCTGCCGCCGGAAGATTTGCATCGGATGCGGGGGATGGAGGCGAGGGCGAGGTTAGCGGAGCGGAGATGCCGGGTGGGAGTGTAGAAGCTGAGTCTGTTGTTCAGGTATGATGGTCCGGTGTTGTTGAGTGCCTTGTGTGCGTGGGTGAGGAGCTTGAAGGTGATCCTCTTGTTGATGGGGAGCCAGTGAAGGTCTCTTAGATGGGGGGTGATGTGGCAGTGGCGAGGGATGTTGAGGATGAATCGGGCGGAGGCGTTTTGGATGCGTTGGAGGCGTTGGAGGAGTTTGGATGTGATGCCGGTGTAGAGGGTGTTGCCGTAGTCGAGTCTGCTGCTGACGAGGGCTTGGGTTACTGTTTTTCATGTTTCTGTTGGGATCCATTTGTAAACTCTGCGAAGCATGCAGAGGGTGTTGTAGCAGGAGGAGGAGATGGCGCTGACCTGCTTTGACATGGAGAGTGAGGAGTCGAGGGTGAAGCCGAGGTTTCGTGCACTGTCGGTGGGTGTCGGTGGGGGACCCAGCGTGGACGGCCCCAATGACTTGTCCCAGGCGGAGGGGGTGCCCAAGGATGAGGACCTCTGTTTTGTCCGAGTTCAGTTTTAGCCGGCTGTCTCTCATCCAGTCAGCAATGGCTTTTAGTCCCTCGTGGAGGTTGCTTTTGGCGGTGTGCGGGTCCTTGGTGAGGGAGAGGATGAGTTGGGTGTCATCGGCGTAGGAGATGATGTTGAGGTTGTGCTGTCGGGCCACTTGTGCGAGGGGGGCCATGTAGATGTTGAACAGCGTTGGGCTGAGGGATGAGCCCTGGGGTACGCACCAGATGATGTTGAAGGCTTTGGATTGCTTCAGGGGGAGGCGGACTCTTTGGGTTCTGCCAGCGAGGTAACAGTAACCCAGTGCACTTTCAGTCGAAACTAGACCAGAAACCAGGTAAAAAGTGGGGGGTGGTCATGGCAAAAGAGGCTCTTTCCTACAATCGCATTCAGGAACACTTGGACACTTGGACCTTTGACCCAAAAAGACGTCCAAGCTAGCGGTGGATGCAAGTCCATCAAGACTAGGAGCTGTACTGTCTCAGTGCCAGGAAGGGGGGGAGTAGGCCCTGGTTGTCTACACCTCCCACGCGCTGAGTCCCACTAAACAAAGGTATTCACAGATGGAAAAAGTGCATCACGGTGCACTGGGTGTGATCCCACTTCCAGCTGTATATATATGGACACCCTTTCACAATCCACACCGACCACAAGCCACTGATTCTGCTCCTTCAGAGATCTCCATAAAAACCACCACCATGAATCGAGAAATGGATTCTGCAGCTTTAAGAATACAATTCCAACATAGACCAGGCTCCCACAATCCAGCTGACTTCCTGTCGAGGCACGCCCGCTCTGCCACCCTGGCTGAGGAAGTACTGGGCTTAGGAAGTACTGGCACAGGAGTCTGAAGAGTTCTTAAGACTTGTACTTGAGTGAGGCCCCTCCCGATGTCAGTACAGGAGGTAGCTGAGGCCAAAGACACAATGACTGCCTTCAGCTTGCCATCACCGCACTCAGAACTTCTAACTGGAGGACCCTGACAGACAAGTCAACCCACCGGACCGAAGAAGCAAGGAAGATAAGCCAGTCCCATCACAATGTGCAACAGGAGCAGTCAATCCCTGCTGAAGGCTGCCTCCTGGGAGACGTAAAGATGGTACTGCCCCACAATTTAAGACAATGAGCAGTCAAACTTGCTCACAGATCTCATCAAGCGGTAGTGAAAACAAAAAAAAGACTCAAGGCCAAGATCTGATTCCCACTTGACCATCTCATGGAGACAATGGTGGCAAAGGTGCGCCACAGGCCTAAGATCACCATGGCAAAGAGCCAGTGCCCATTTCAACAGCCTCCCAAATGGGACCTATATGTTCATTGTAATCAACGATTTCACCAAATATCAAGATGTAGAAAAAGTATCCTCTACATCCACCACAGACATCATTCTAAAGATAGAAAACATAATGACGGCTCATGGACTAATAGGAGAACTCTGGTCTGACAATGGACCCCATTGAACTGCATTGAATGGGCAGAGTATTTCTGTCCCAAAAATACCCAAACAGACACACCATGCCAAGGTAGCCCCAGCCAACGAGGAGGCAGAAAGGTTTTTGAGAACTCTAAAGAAGGTGAACCACACTGCAGAGGCAGGACAGGAAAATATAGAGAATGCAATCTACATATTTCTACAAGAATGCAGTGCCATGCAACACTCCACCACTGGGGTCTCCACAGCAGACTATGCATGGTACGATCTGTTACAGACACCATCCCACACCACACTCAGTGGGTTGAAAGCCAGGAGCCACAACAGCAAGGGTTCAGCCGCAAGCAACGCTGCAATGTCTATGCCAGTAGGAAGAGGCAAGCCAGGCATCAAACCTTCTAGCCAGGAGACAGAGGGGGTCATTCTGACCCTGGCGGCCGGTGACCGCCAGGGTCACCGACCACGGGAGCACCGCCAACAGGCTGGCGGTGCTCCCTCGAGCATTCTGACCGCGGCGGTTCAGCCGCGGTCAGAAACGGAAAGTCGGCGGTCTCCCGCCGACTTTCCGCTGCTCGGGAGAATCCTCCATGGCGGCGGAGCGCGCTCCGCCGCCATGGGGATTCTGACACCCCCTACCGCCATCCTGTTCCTGGCGGGTCTCCCGCCAGGAACAGGATGGCGGTAGGGGGTGCCGCGGGGCCCCTGGGGGCCCCTGCAGTGCCCATGCCAATGGCATGGGCACTGCAGGGGCCCCCATAAGAGGGCCCCGCAAAGTATTTCAGTGTCTGCAAAGCAGACACTGAAATACGCGACGGGTGCAACTGCACCCGTCGCACCCCTGCAACTCTGCCGGCTACATTCGGAGCCGGCATCCTCGTTGCAGGGGCATTTCCGCTGGGCCGGCGGGCGCTCTTTTGGAGAGCGCCCGCCGGCCCAGCGGAAATGTAAGAATGGTGCTGCGGTCTTTTGACCGCGGTGCGGTCATTTGTCGGCGGGACTATGGCGGGCGGCCTCCGCCGCCCGCCATAGTCGGAATCAGGCCCAGAGTTCTAAGCAAACACCACCTCCCCAGTGGCAAGATCAGGCTGCCATTCAAGCCTTGACCTTGGACAGTAATCAAAGCGAAGGGCACGAAGGTGACCACCTAGAGAAAGGCAGAACATATATCACGGAACATATCTCAATTTAAACTACCCCTCCAAAGCCCTGAAACACCTATATCCAATGGAGAAGATTTTGCCTCCTTCTCCCACATGAAATCCTTTGTTATGCCTGTTCAAGACCTGAGACATCATCATAGGTGAAGATGACTGGCCACTGCTTTTTTAAGTAGCACACCCAAATGGAGGAAGTTATAAATAAATATTTTTCACCTATAGCGCTCAAAGTTTGTTGAGATACATATGCACACAAATGGACTCTAGAACACAGATACACATAAGAAATGGGGTGGAAAAAGGACTCAACATGTGATTCCTCTTCTGGAAGTTAACCACAGCGTCAAGCCTATTAGCCTTTATAGCCAGAAGCCAAGCTTGATCTAAAATCCATTCTAACAGAATTGTAACATTAAAGAGTAATAGTAGTGTAGGATGTTGGCTCAGTTTATGGTGTACACCTATGGTGTAGCACTCCATACTGAGTCCAGGCAACCCTTAGTGGGAGTGTTTAGGTGTCCAGATAGGAAAAGCTCTCTACGGGTAGTTGTGGTGAGCAGCTTAAGCTTTATCCCGGAGGAGTGCAAAGCACTTGCAATACCACAATAGTCAGCCAGTAACCAATCACAAAAAAGAACCACACCAGGGAACATATGTATGAAAGCTTTTTCCCATAGACACAGAATGGGTAAAATCCTTTGGTACATCTGGCCCCAGGTGTTACAAAAATAAACATTTCTTTATTACAACACTATGGCGGTCATTCTGACCTTGGCGGGCGGCGGAGGCCGCCCGCCAAAGTCCCGCCGTCAGGTTACCGTTCCGCGGTCGAAAGACCGCGGCGGTAATTCTGACTTTCCCGCTGGGCTGACGGGCGGTCGCCTTCAGACCGCCCGCCAGCCCAGCGGGAAAGAGGCTTCCACGATGAAGCCGGCTCGGAATCGAGCCGGCGGAGTGGAAGCTGTGCGACGGGTGCAGTTGCACCCGTCGCGTATTTCACTGTCTGCGCAGCAGACAGTGAAATACATGTAGGGGCCCTCTTACGGGGGCCCCTGCAATGCCCATGCCAGTGGCATGGGCACTGCAGGGGCCCCCAGGGGCCCCGCGACACCCCCTACCGCCATCCGGATCCCGGCGGTCGGACCGCCGGTATCTGGATGGCGGTAGGGGGGGTCGGAATCCCCGCGGCGGTGCAGCAAGCTGCGCCGCCGTGGAGGATTCAATGGGGCGGCGGTACACTGGCGGGAGCCCGCCAGTGGTGCCGGTCCGACCGCGGCTTTACCGCCGCGGTCGGAATCCCCATTGGAGCACCGCCGGCCTGTCGGCGGTGCTCCCACGGTCCTCCGCCCTGGCGGTCTTTGACCGCCAGGGTCAGAATGACCGCCTATATCTAAACTAACATTGGTATATCTCTGCCTGGAGATAGCAACACACAAAAATAAACATTAGTAATAATCAGGAAAAGCATAAAAATACATGGGGCCCTATTGTGGAGTGGAACCATATACTAAGAAAGTAAGAAAGTGGTATAAGAATGGAGGTGCCCAACCAAGGTAAATGTGTTAGGATCCCAGGGGCTGAGGGAGATTAGCAGATGTAAGTACTAGAAATCCCACAGGTGCCCGGGTGCAGAGTTGTTATCTAGCTGGGTATCCCTTAGGCTAACACAGGACCGTTGCAGTTGTATTTTTATGGATTTGGGACCCTTCCCTGTGGACCTTCAGGAAACCAGTTGGCACAAAAAGGTTGGCGAGTACCCCCACGTGTGGATACCCAGAAGATCGGTGTACCTACACCAGGGAGCTAAGGTGCATAGGGGTGAAGTGGCGTCAGAAACCCTCGTTGGAGTCCATGGAGGCCTCAGTTGTCCAGCTGCTGTCGTGACCCTTGGACCAGGTCAGTGGAACTAAAAGGTGAATTCCAGATGAGAAGAACCTGAAAAAGAAGGGTACAGTGTCCAGACCACTCAAAGATGTCCAGGCAATGTAGGTAGAAAATGCCCACCCTCTTGAGGGTGTAGAGGGTGAAAAGACTCCCAGCTGCCGAGTCCAAAGGGATGGATGACATCCTTGGAGTTGCCCATGAGCTGTCCTACTTTGCCTGTTGGATTTCAGAAGGGTCAGTGTCCAGCAGGGCCACCAACAAGCCTTAGCAAATGCAAATCACTCTTGCAAGGAAGTTTGCAGATTTTAGAGGACCAGCAAGCTCCTACTGAACCAACCCATGTTGGGGAGTCAGGGCAGGCCTTCAGCAGGATGGAAATCCAGCCGGAGTTGGAGGAGTCCCCACGAGTAACCCACTAGCAACAGGCACATGGAGTTGCAAGGAGGCCTCAGCAGCACAACAAACAGGAGCCCCATGTCGCAGGAGCTGCAGATGGGGAGCTGAATCTGGAGCTGCAGAGTGCTGGGGCTTCTAGGAGCTCGAAGATCTTTATGGAGGGGGAGCCAACAAGCCTTGGCAAGAACAAAAGTGGCAGTGCACAGGGGTTCCATTTCAGTGGCTGCTGCAAGGTTCCACCATCTCCCAAGTTGGGCAGAAGACAAGTTGGACCCAGAAAGGACCACAGAACCACCACCTGTGTTGCAGAGCTTTTTGATGTCTGTGGGACAGCAGGATCCACCAGTCGGTAGTTGAGGTGCCTGAGGATGCAGGAAAGTGAGTTCCTCACTCCAAGGGAGATTCCTTCTTGCTTCTTGGATGGAAAAGGAGTCCTTGTGATCTTGGAGAATACACAGCCATGGATATTGCAGAAATCTTGCCAGAGCTGGAGAAATAGTGTTGCAGTGGGAGACCTCCCAACAGTCTTGTTTCAGTTCCAAAAGCAGACCAGCAGAGGTTCCGGAGGCCAGGAGCAGAAGATATCTTGCAGAGAGTTCCTTGAAGAGTCTTGCTCAGCGAATCCGAGGACCCACCTTTGGGGGACCCCTTAAGTAACCCTAAAAGGGGGTTGGTCACTCTTTGAAATGACCCACCTATTAGAGTGGTTCAGGGATGCCATCTGCCTGGTCTAACCATTCAGGTGTTCCCAGGGGCCTCTGCATATCTTATTTTCAAGATGGCAGAATCAAGTGGCCCCCTGGCAGAGATCTGTGCACCTCCCTAGGGGAGGAACTGGACTGAGGTGGCCACTCCCTTTTCCTTTGTGTGGTTTCATGGCAGAGCAGAAACCAAGGGTTTTTGGACTAGTGCAAACCGGATTATGCAAGGAGGGCACCAAATGAGCCCTTCAAAGCAGTCTTGTGGGCTCAGAGGCCACCTCACCCCAGCCCAGAGACACCTATTTCAAACCTCTACCTTGCAGGAAATCCTTTCTTCTGGCTTCCCCGCTTGAGTTAGGCTAACCAGCAGGAGGGAAGAACAGTGCCTGGGGTCAGCAGCAGCGTGGGCTGACAACCTGACCCTGTAAGGCTACACAGGCAGAACTAGGGGGTCCTCTAAGGAACCCCCACAGTACATGGGATCATGCAACTAGCACTGGAATCAGTGTAGTTGCATGATTCCAACGTGTTTGATACAAAACATGCCTAGGTTCGGAGAAGTCATTATGTAGTTGGACCACTTGTGTTGATCAGGGTCCACTACATACCTTAAGATGGCTTCCCCACAGTTACAAAGCCCAGTGAATGGAGTCTGGGGTTTGTAGGGGTTCTCTGCTTATGCAGGGTACCCTCACACTTAGGGACATACACCCTGCCCTTGGGCGGAAGGGCCTACCAGAGGAGTGATTTACAGTGTGTGAGTGCAGTGACCATGATATAAGGCAAGCCTAATATCTTGAAGTTAAAGGTGCATGCCCCATTTCATGCAGGCTGTATGGCAGGCCTGCAAACACAGTTTGAATGGGCCTCCACGGGGGGCACAACACATGCTGCAGTCCATTAGGGATCGCTGGGGTACCAATGCCCGGGGTTCCTAAATACCATATACTAGGGACTTACATGGGTGCACCAGTATGCCAATTGTGGGTTTAAAAAGTTTACCAGCAACCAAATCTAGAGGAGAGAGCACAGACACAAGAGTCCTGATTAGCAGGATCCCAAAGCACTACAGTCTAAACACACTGATATCAGGCAGAAAGTGGGGTATCTGTGTCAGAAAGATGCTACTTTCCTACATAACTTGCCACCTCAACGAAAGAGGATAAGACTAGCCTTACCTAGGTGAGTCATCATTTTGTAAGTGGAAATATCTGGAAAGTCCATCTGCATTGGCATGGTTACTCCCAGGTCTATGTTCCACTGAAAAGTCCATCCCCTGTAGGGAAATAGACCACCTCAACAGTTTTTGGTTTTCACCTTTCATCTGTTTAAGTCATAAGGGGGGCAGGTGATCTGTTTGAACAAAGAAGTGAGTGCCAAACAGGGATGGCCTCAACTTCTTCAAGGCCCAGACCATAGCAAAGGCCTCCCGCTCAATAACTGACCAATGCTTTTTTTCTGGGGGTCAACCTCCTGCTGATAAAAGCTATAGGTTGATGCTGGACCTCTTCATTAAGTTATGAGAATACTGCTCCTATTCCTATTTCTGAAGCATCAGTCTGGACCATGAAATGTTTTGAATAGTCTGAACTTTTAAGAAATGCAGCATGGCCTTTTCCAAGGCATCAAATGCCTCTTGACAGCTAACTGTCCATTGTACATTTTAGGTATCTTTTTGGAAGTGAAATCATTCAAGGGGTCACAGGGGTCAAGGGGCCATAACCTTTTACAAATCCCCTGTAATATCCAGTCAGGCCTAGAAAGGCCCTTACCTGAGTCCGGATAGTGGGAGCAACCCAGTCCATAATGGTTTGGATTTTGCTCTGTAGGGGCTGACCCTGGCCTCCACCTACAAGATGGCCCAAGTAAACCACTTTGGTCTGCCCTATCTGGCATTTGGTAGCCTTGATAGTGAGGCCTGCCCTTTTCAAGGCCTCAAGTAAACCTCTGAGATGGACCAGGTGATCCTGCCAGGTGGAGCTAAAGACAACAATATCCTCAAGATATGCTGCACTAAAGTCTTCCAGGCCTGCCAGAACTTGATCCACCAACCTCAGGAATGTGGCAGGTGCATTTTTCAAACCAAAGGGCTTCACTGTGAAGTGAGAATGCCCACTAGGATTGGAAAATGTTGTTTTAGGCTCATCAGCATCAGTTAATCTGATCTGCCAATAGCCTGTAGTTAACTCAAACATGCTGATGTACTTGGTTGCAGCCAAAGAATCAATCAGCTCATCTGCCCTGGGGATAGGGTGGGCATCAGTCTTAGTGACTGCATTGAGGCCTCTGTAGTCTACACAAAACCTAATTTCTCTCCTTCAAGTCTGAGAATGAGGTTTTAGCACAAGTGCTATTGGACTAGCCGAAGGGCCGTCTGAGGGCTTAATAACCCCTAACTTCAGCATCTTTTGGATTTCTGCCCTGATGCAATCTCTGACATTGTCAGGCTGCCTATTGATTTTACTCTTTACAGGTAGGCTATCACCTGTGCCCACATTATGTGCACACCAGGTTGTCTGAATGGGTGTCAAGGAAAAGACTTCTGATAACTGACTGAGGACTTGTCTGCAGTCAGCTTGTTGCTGTTCAGGGAGGCAATCAGCAAAGATTACACCATCCACTGAATCATCAACAGGGTTGTGGGAGAGAAGGTCAGGGAGAGGGTCACTCTCTGCTTCCTGCCCTTCATCAGTGGCCATTAGCAAGCTCATGTCAGCCCTGTCATAGTAAGGTTTAAGGCGGTTCACATGAAGCATCCTGTGTGGGCTTCTTGGAGTGCCCAGGTAAACCAAATAGGTGACCTCACCTTTTTTCTCCACATTTATGTGGGGGCCACTTCACTTGTCCTGGAAGACCCACACTTTCTGTCCTGGCTGGTAAACAGTCAGCACAGTCTTTTGGTCATGCCATTGCTTCTGAAGCTCGTGGCTGGCTTCAAAGCTTTTGGAAACCTTCTTCATACAGATTGCCATGCAAGAGCAGAGACCTGGTACATAGTCAACCATGTCCTGTTTGGCAGGTTTGAGAGGTTGCTTCCATCCCTCCTTCACAAGACTAGGAGGAACTCTAACTGGATGTCCAAAGAAAAGTTCAAATGGGCTGTAGCCCACTGCCCCTGCTATGTCTTTGTTGATTTTCAATGATAGTAAGTGACCAGGGAAGCCATTTTAAACACATGTGCTGTACACTGGTCACTACGAGTTCCCCAGCTACATGATGACTTCACTGAAGATAGGGATGTATGGTATCAAACATCTCGTATTGGTGAACCCACACTGATGCCTGTGTTGGATTTACTAATACATGCACCCAGAGGGCACCTTAGAGGTGCCTCCTGAAAACCTACCAGCTGCTAGTGTGTTTACTGATTGGTCCTGACCAGTTCAGCCACATTAGCCAAGTTTATGTACCCCTAAGGTGAGAGCCAGTGCTCTCTGGCCCAGAGACAAAAAGCCTGCACTGGGCGGCAGTGTGATACCTCTTCCAGGCAGGAAGGACATTCCAGGGCGGGAAGCTTCAAAGGCCTAGCTGCCTTTGTAATGCGACCCAGGTCTCGCCAAATGGTGGAAATGACCAACCCCCCTATCCTGACCCCACTTTTGGTGGCAAACCATTCTGGAGAATTAGGTAGATTAGTAGGTGTCCCTCTGCATGCCAGTCCCATCCCTAAGGTGGCCAAGCTGAAGTGCATAGCCCATTTTAAATTTCTCCATCTTGGTTTGGAAGGAATTAGGCCAATAGGGTCAGGGTTATGCCCACTTCTCGACAGAAGTGGTCATAGAAATGGGTGTAGTCACTCTAAAGGTGAGCAACCCACCAGTTGCCACCTGACATGCCCTGTAATGCATTTACATTGAATATTTAGGTGGCACCCCTGAACACAAAAAATTTGATGCCGACAACCTAAGAAGATAAAGGACAAAGTAGAGAAGCACCCACAGAAGAAGAAAAGAAGGAGCTACTGACCTCGTACCAACCCCTCCAGCCTGTCTACACTCTTAGACAGACTCTGCACCAGAAACCTGGGAAGACTGTCTGCCTTCGAAAAAGACTCAAGTCTCCTGTGAGCAGTGGACCAGCTCCCCACCCAACTCTAAAGAAAGGACTCTGCAGCCTCTGGAACCACAAATACCCAACACCTGAAGTCACCACTGCACCTGCCATCACGGACTCGAGTGGGAGTGGACCTCCAGTGCCAACAACATTCCCCAGCTCCCCAGAGTTCGAGTCCACCATGGATTCACCCCTCCTTCACTCTCCAAAGTCGCCTACAGCCTCTGTACGCAGGCCCCCTCTTCCCCAGCCTCTGTGGTGAGAGAAACCCGACACCTAAAGCAACCACTGCTCTCGTTGTCACTGGTGCGAGTTGAAGTGAACCCTCTGGTGTCAATGATGTCCCCCAGCTCTCCTGAACTGGAATCTACTATGGTTTCACCCCTCCTGGACTCAGCTATTACACCTGCAGCTTCAGACCACAGGACCCCCCCAATCCCAAGTGCTCCTGGACAAGGAAACCCAATGCCAAAGGACATCCATGCATCCGTCATCCCTGGGCCCAAAGGTACATCTACGTCCCGAGTGTCCCACATTTGCCACCTACCTGTTGGTTGTCCCCAACTCGCTCCCCAGGCAGAGCCTCCAGCCTAAGTCCACAGAGACCAATCCCTGTTTAAATACATTGGGCACCCAATGCCGTACTACACCTCTGCATCCGACTGCCCCAGTGCTGCCCGGAGTGACCTGTTTGTGTGGTCCTGACCCTTGCCCAGTACTCACCTTAAGTCTACAAGATTGTACCCTCGAGTCGTCGTAAAATGCTTGTTTTCTGAACAGGTTTTCCTTCCGTAGGTTAACACTGAAGAACTCTAAAATTGCACTATTAATTTTTGCAAGTGAAAGAATTTATGCTTAAAAACATACTTACCTTATAATGAAGTTCTTGTATTAAAGAATACAATAAAAAGAAGTGTTCTTTTTCTAAATAGGTCTCAGATATATTCTTAAAGTGTGTGTCTCATTTATTGCCTCTGTGAGTACAACAAATGCTTAGCACTGCCCTCTGATATGCCTAACTGCTCACCCACACCACCACAAAATAGAGCATTAGTACTATCTACTTTTCCCTCTGCAAACCAATTAGGGATCCACTAGACTCTGCACAGTGTACTACTTTTTAGTACACCACATAGAGCACCAGCTTTCTAAAGTACCTCAAACCACAAACCTTTAACGTTACCCAGTGAAATGATAGTCCTTGGTTTTCAGAACAGGGAGTAGCCTGACTGGTGAGAACCACATTGGGTAAATCAGTGACACAATCATCAACATCCACAATATTGATTTTTATGACAGCCTTCCCGTTCTGTAAGCACCTTAGAAGTAACTCACTTTCTTGCAATTATTACATCATTTTCTAAGGTAGGGCAACTAAGACTGTTGCCAAGATGCAATTTTGACTAACATCTAAAACAAACAGTTTAGTTCTTTTTGGGCATACTCTCAAAAGACTTAACTCAGTGAAAAGGACATTTAAGAAAACCTGCAAACCAGTGTATACATCACAAGAATGACTGGGCTGGTCTTGGCACTAATGAGGGCTCAATAGTTTTGGCCATAGCTATAACTTCTGGTGAAGTGGGATCTCTAAAGCTCAGGAGATGTTCTTTAACTTTCTTAGAACAACAGCTGTACAGAATTTGGTCCCTTCTATTAATATCAAAATTGCAGGTCGAGGCCAAGAATGTTAAACCTAACAGAAATTCCTCAAGGCTTTCACCAGAGGTTTGTTTCTTTTAACACACTCAAGTTGACTGTTTCAAAACTCAACAAAATCAGTGATACCCCAAAGTAAACACAGCACATCTACTACTTCTATATTCTAGCACTTCCAAGGCGCATGAAAGGTTTCAAATCCAAGCAGAACCCATATTGGCTTTATAGGGTTAGCTCTTGGTTTTCAGCAAGCAAAGATATGATTCAAGTACTAGAGAGGATACCCATTTAAGCCAGAGTCGCACATCCATTTCAAGAAGAATTGAAGTAGTCTGGTTTAGCTGTTTTATTACATTCTCATTGAGGTGCACTTATAACTTTTCTGTTTTATGTTCTTAGGGCAGCTTTTATCACCTGATCCCCCCACCCAGTGAGTTTGATGCAGAAATATCAATGTAGTAATTGCCTTTCACTACTTTAATTCACTAGTAACTAAATCTGTTGATTCTTCATAGTTCAGGCTGTATTATAGGCTTTGATGGCTCGTCCCTGCTGCTGTAGGGCCACTTTGCTGCAAGAGTTTAGATTCTGCCTTATTAGCATGACTAGAGATAAACAATCATTGGCAAAGCCAATAAGTGTCGCCTATGCAAAATTTGTTGACTTTGGCAATGACTTTTTTACATGTTGCAAAGCAATTGAGCTGCAGTGCAATATAATTTTAAGTAAAAAGAAAAAAAAGCCCTATGACATGGCCAACATTGACTGCATCAGAGCTTTTTCTTTTTACTTTAAGCCATATAGCACTGCTGCTCAACTGTTGTTAGACATGTAAAAACCATTTACAAAGCCAAAAGATTTTGCACAGTGGAAGGTGAAGTGCAGGGACAAAAGTTAAAACAAAATACCGCTGAAGCGTGCAGCTACTGGAAGGACACTGGCCACTAACCACTAGCTGCCAGCTGGAAACAGTACTTGGTCCAAGCGCCATGAACCGCTGAGGAAAGAGAAAGTGAAAGCTGATGCCGTGACCATGATGCTGCTGACCAGTGAGAACAGTAATGTGTGGGCTGTAAGTCCCTTTTAAGATTTTTATTTTAATTACAAGAGACTTCGCAAGCACAGCACAGCACAAGCACTATGCAGGCAAAACCTAAAAAGATAAAATACAGGTTTCTAATGCACGTCTAGCAGAATTTAGGAGACGTTAACAAGCTATTACTCACAAAAGGTGCAGATATTGATGCTCTCTGTGTCGCCCCAAAACATGTTGACATAAGTGACTTTTTTGCTCCATTTTGAAAAATTGATACTACAGGAGGAAGTGAAAGTTTTGCGGGTAGTCACTTTTTCCTCCAGGCAAAAAGTGATTTTTCAGTTTTATAATTTGGTATAGTGGGTATTCAGTGCTAGTAAATTAGGCTTGTTCATCTCCTTCTACAAATTGTCATACTAAATGATTTTCTTTCATGAGGATGCAATACCATGAAAAGAATGCAGCTTGGAAACTCTTGACCTGATAGATTTCTGCATGCTTCTGTTTTTATCAGCTTTTAACCCCTTAGCCTGCTGGGCCTCCCCAACCACCAGTACTAAGCTCTTTTTTTGGCTATTTGAGGTAGTTTGTGCTTAGGTCCTCATAACTTTTTGTTCACATAAGCTATCACACTAAATATGCGTCCTTTTCCCCCCAACATCCTAGTGATTCTAAAGGTACCCAGAGTTTGTGGGTTCTCCTGAAGGAGACTGAGAAATTAGCCAAAATACAGCTAAAATATGGGTTTTGGGGAAAAATGTAATCAACAAAGGGTTTGTGGTGCTAAAATCACTGCCTTCCAAGGTATCCAGAGCCAATAAATGAGTTGCAACTTGCAATGGATTTTCATTGTATACTGGGTATACAGCAATTTTTTTGGAAAAAATATAAAGAGTGAAAAATAGGTTTCAAGGAAACCTATGTATTTACGAAATATGCACAAGATATGGAGTTTAGAACCTGTGGTTATTTGCACATCACTGAATTCGGGGGTAGTCATACTAGCATGTGAATTACAGGGCATTTCTCAAAATGACTTCTTTATTACATACTGTCGTACATTTGGAATGCACAAATGTAGAGAAAGAAAATTGGCAATAACACTTGCTTTTTTATTCTGTGTTCCTCCAAGTCTCCTGATAAAAATGGTACCTCACTTGTATGGGTAGGCCTATTGTCTGTGGCAAGAAACGCCCAAAACGCAACATGGACACACCACATTTTTCCACGCAAAACGGATGCATTTTTGGCAGAGTGCCTAGATGTAGATTTTGCCCTCTACCTCAGCCGGCACCTAAAGAATCCTAGCAAACCTGTATAATTTTTGGAAAAATAGACACCTAGGTGAATCAAAGATAGGGTGACTTGTGGGGCTCTCACCATGTTCTATCACCCAGAATCCTTGTAAAACCTCAGGATTTGGCTAGGGAAGCGCTTTTCCCTCACATTTCGGTGATGGAAACTTCTGGAGTCTGGGGGGATGCGCGGACTTCCTTCCACCCGGCGTTTCTCCGGATCACCCAGTAAGAATGGTTACTAAGTTGTGTGGGTGGGCCAAGTAAGTGCCTGAAACAGGGACGGGCCCAAAACTTATTGTGGCGATAATGATAATGGGGATGAGTGTACTAATTAGTCCTGGGATCTGAAACCATTCAGAGAAACCTACCAAAGCCAGACATTTCTGAAAACTAGACACCCATGGGAGTCCACGGACGTGTGGCTTATGTGGATTCCCCAAAGTTTTTTTTTTTTTTACCCAGCATACCCTGCAAAGGTTAAACATTCAATAAAAACACTATTTTTCCTTGCATTTCAGTGAAGTAAACTACATGAATATGCATGGATCCACAAACATCTTACTACCTAGAGTTCCCCAACTTGTCCCGATGTCTGAGTTTGGTGGGTTTCCCTGTATGGCCGTCGAGCCCAGGACTAAAGACGTAGGTGTCCATTTTACAAAACCAGGCTGTTTTGTAATAGGTCATTTTGTTGTTTCCACAGAACTTTTTGGGCCTTTCCCTGTCACGGCCACTTTCCCACCCATACAGGGGAGGCAACATTTTCTCTGGAGACTTGGTGGAACGCTGGGTGGTGGTAGGTTTGTGGCTGCCTGCATATTCCAGGACTTTCCCTCATGGAGATGCGGGTTAGATGTGTTTTTTGGGCAAAGTTTGTGATTTGCGGGGGATTCTGGGTGGGGGAATACTGGTGAGAGCCACATAAGTCCTGCACACTTGAACTCCACTGGTACTAGTATGTTAAAGTTAATCCACCACTCACACTGATTGGTTTTAGCACCTCCAGATATTATGGTTTCAAAGCATGAATACTTATCAAAGTATCTGAATGTAGGAAGCTGGCCTAGTGTGTGGTGAGTACCTATGGTGTTGTTACCTTATACCAGGTCCAGGTATCCCCTATTGGTGAGGTGTAGGCAGTGTCTGGGAGGCCATAGCTCTCTGGAGGTTGCTGTGGATGAGCAGCCAAGATTTGTTTGAGACACGCAAAGCTTATGCAGTGCCACTGTAGTCACATAGCACTTGCACACGTGAGAGAGCCACACAGTGTTACAGGAATAGGGGTGCTTTGCTATGGTAGCACAAACACTGGATAGACAATGATCCAATATCAAATGAATCAATAAAATTAGAACAGAATAAAAATCTGATTGTGAATCTCTCAAACCATGAACTGACACAACAAGAGAGGACTCTTTTGAATAAAGGACTTACGTTCTGCCCGGAAATGCACTATGATTATGTGGACATCAGAATTGACTTATATAAATTTGTGCAAAAAATAAAATTGGCCAAATTCTTTTCCAAACATGCTCCCAAGGATCGGGTACAGAGTGAACATGAAGCATATACCTCTAATTTGATCATTCAACAAAAATCTGATATTAAGACAGCTTATGATTTGATGCATAATCTTGAAGACCAGGAGTTTTCCAAAACCCAAGTCCTAGAGGAACTAGTGATTGACATAGGAGGACACTGTCATACTGACTTTAAGCTTAAATCTAAATTCTGTCTGGTATTGTCACCAGGTAACAGGATGGATACATTTCATGATTTGGTGGTGGAAGAACTAGACAGAGTAGAAAAGATCAAGAATACTAAAAGGGAAAATATTACCTTGCAAGAATGAAAGGCACTGAAGGAACTTATGGAAAATCAAAGTCTGGGAAAAAAAATGGCTGATAAGGGGGGTAATATAGTGATCATGGAAAAACAACAATATATGGAGGAAGCATATCGGCAACTGAATGTAAATAATCACTATTTAAAATTGGATAACAATCCCCTAAATGAATTAACTTTCGGAGTTGAATCAATATTTGGATATTTGGCATAAGGAGTGTTTATTAAATGATGGGGAACGACTGTTCTTGAAAAATGAAAGCCCTATCATGCCCACAATATACTTTCTTCCAAAGATACACAAAAGCTTGAATAAGCCACCAGGACGTCCAATAACTTCTAGCTGTGGATCATTATATGAAAAGATTTCAACATATGTGGGTTATTTTCTAGCTCCCATGGTACTCAGTCTTAGTTCCTATATAAAGGACACTGGTGACGTTTTGAGAATATTGGCTGGTATTGGATGGGAAGAGGGATACAGGCTAATCACTATTGATGTGATATCCCTATATACTTCCATCAGTCATGAATTAGGACTAACAGCAATAAGTTATTTTTTACAACAACGTGATATGAATAAACATTCACAAATGTTATTGAAAATCATTGAGTTATGTCTGAGGAATAATATATTTTTGTTCAACCATCAAATATATGCCCAGATTTGTGGGACAGCAATGAACGTTTCCTTTTCACCCAGTTATGCGAATCTCACTATGGGTTGGTGGGAAAAACACATAGCATGGGGAGAGGACAATAAGGAACTTGCAGCGAAAGCAATAATCTGGCTGAGATATATAGACAATCTTTTTATCATTTGGAATGGAACAGAAATGGAATTTGTGCAATATTTTGAAAAGTTGAATCAAAATGAGCTCGGTCTACAATTTACATACAATATGAGTACCGATTGTGTCCAATGTTTGGATGTACAGGTATATATAGTGAACAACAAAATCGAGACCACTCTGTTTTGAAAGGCGACCTCAACAAATAGTATATTGCATGGAGATAGCTTCCACCCAATATAATGCAAGAGAAGTATACCATATGGAGAATTTATCAGGATCAAACAAAATTGTCCACTGAACAGGAAATGGAACAAAAGTTTATGGAAACCAGAGAGAGGTTCGTTCAGAGAAAATACAAATATAAAGATATAAGATCTGGAGAACAAAAAGCGAGAGATGAGATATTAAATAAATCAACTACCAAAACGAGTCTAATATAAGATTGGTAATGACATACAGCAAGGAAAATCACTTAATTCTGAATGCTCTCAACAAATACTGGGATGTGATAAAAAAGGACCCAGATATTGGAAAAATGGTTGGTGATAGACCAATGGTAACATACAAAAAGGTACCATCTTTACAAGACTTATTGGTCAATAGTCACTTTCAGATGAAGAAACCGTTAAACTGGTTAACAGCTCAGACAACTGGCTTTGTATGCTGTGGGAGATGCAAGGCATGTCCCATAGGGGTGAATATGAAAGAATACTCAGACTATCGAGGAAATAAGTTGATAATCAACAAAAGGATTACTTGTAATACCACCTGTGTGGTCTATATAATAGAATGTGTCTGTGGCCTACGTTATGTAGGAAGTACGATATGCCCCCTAAAAAATGCATTCTGGAACACATAAGAGCTGCACAAATAAAGATCTGACGTATGCCATGGAAAAACATTTGGTGACACATGATGCAATGAGCTGGTCAGACATGAAATTCTTTGGAATTGCGAGTATTGATTGCAATGAGAGAGGAGGAGATCAAGTGATGAAACTAAGACGCTTGGAATCACAATTCATTATCCAGCTCAAAACCAAGATCCTGAGGGGTCTTAATGGGGATGAGGAACTTCACTATCATTTATAATTGAAGACACACATACATCTTTAGAAAATACATGAATACATAATGGCTCATATACAAATATGACTGGGTGGATTACTTGAAAAAATGTATGTGGTACAATTGGGGACATGTGAGACATTGTTACACAAATGTGTGCAATATACACTGTAGTAAGAACAATTGGAACTGTCAACAGGAATCATAGATAGTGATAATATTTGGAGATTAGTGATCGAGAATTGTGAGTCAAATAATGGATCCCTCATACCGGGGGGCCAATGCCAAGCAAAATGATATTGATACTCAATATGGGGATTCCCCTTTCTCTCTCGTTTCTATTTCTATTTAGAGATTTATATATTTATCAGCTGTTAAGATTGTTTTCCTGAATTGTGTGCACTTTTCTGATATTTTGAACTTTTTCTGGTAATATTATTAGGGGTTAGATCCTCCTATTAGGATAAATGGTTTTAAAGCTCACTACATGTCCAATAATGCACTGTGTATGGTAGCAGTGATAGACTATAAATGAGAAACATTGAAAAATACTTACACACTGTGATCAAGACCGGGAGGTCGAAGCGTGTCAGTGGTGTTGGTTGGTGATGCACATGACTGAATTAAAAGCACATAAAACTTTCCTGAAGTGCAGCGTTACAATTGTCTTCAGTTGTTTGTTTTTTAATACATTTAAGAGGAAAGGTCCATTCCTCACGCTTGCACCAGTATGAAATGCGCGCCACAATGAGGAACATTTTGTTGTATTTTTATATATATGTATGTGTGTGTGTCTGTCTGTGTGTGTGTATATACATACACATGTATGTGTATATTATTCTATTCTTAACATGTTCATAGGCATTGCATAGCTCTTAGATACATTGTTATATTATATACTTATGAATCCCTGCTTTCGTTTTTATATCACACTGATCAAATGTTTTATTATCATAAGCATTTTGCTAATCAAAAATTAAGGAAAGATAGATAAATGTTAGAAAAGTACACTTATTAATTAACTTCAAATAATTGAAATCTTGAAAGTCTGTGTTTATATAGTACTTCTTTTCTTCTCATATTAAACCCATTATTATATTCCTTGCACATATATTCCCTTGCTATGTATTTACATATCTATTACTCCTACTGCACTAGAGAAAAGGTACATAAAAATAAATAAAATAAAATTCAAATTATTAATAGTTAAATTAAAGTTAAAATATATAGAATTTATAAATAAATAGAAAAAGTAAAATATTAATAAAAGAATATATAATTAAAATAATAAATAAAAAGTATATATAAATGTACTCTCTTGTAAGCTTTACTCTGTCTCCCTATCACTCTCTCTATCAATCTATCCTCCATCCCCACTCTCTCTCATCCCAAACCCATTCTACTACTTTCATCTCCAAACTAACCCTGCCTAAGATCTTCCCTCCACTACCACATCTAGCTCACCCCATACCTCAGTTTACTACCATGATCTCTCAAACAACCCTTCTTAACTCTCCCTCATTTATCTCACCTTTGACTCATCCAAAACCCCACCTTTCCACAGACTCTTCCCTCCTCCATCTCTCCTTTACTCATCCCAAGCCTCATCCTATTACAATAAACTCCCAATTAAGACTTCTGGATTCTTCCCTTCTCTAGCCCTCCATTACTCTAGTCAATCCAACTAAAAAACTCACATATCCTCTGCTCAAATGAACTCATAATAATACTAATACTGTACTCATATTTCCCTATACTAATCCATTAATTCCTTTTGGGTTCCGGAGTAGTGTGCTACTCGCCGAAAAATGCTTCAACGCCTCATCGGGGGTAGTAAGCTCTATATAAATACTATTACAATACAATACAATTATTATTTCCCATGTAAGCAGATGGTGGACCCTCACAGGCATCTCCAGAAAGCTCATGTTCGCTGTGTGAAAAGCTGCCTAATATTATTCTTATTGAAGTAAGACATGCTAATTTGAGTGTTGCATTTAAAATTATATGTTTACTCAAAAATATGGCAATACCTTTAAAACAGATGTTGCTATGAGTTTTTAACTTGTGACAAGTTTCACATTTTTAGAACACAAAATTAGGCCGCAGGTTGAGTTGGGGATTTTCTTTTAAATGAGGTTTTTCATCTTATAAAAAACAGTAGAAACAGTTGCCATCAGTTGCCACTTGTAAGTCATATCACAGTGGTACAGCAGAAGTGGTGCAAGTTCAATGATTCTACCCCAACCACCATTTGTGGTGTGCAATTCATTAGGTCATATCTTGAGCTGTCAATAAGTAAGTTGTGAGTGTGCAACAGAATCCCCATTCCTCCATCGTCATGGGTGTGTCAAGGGTGGGGTCTGGGAAGTTTGCCTATCGTTTTGAGCTGCATTGTATAACTTTGTGATGAGATTCCTACATGTAGGGCTGGTCAACAAAATCTGGAGCGTGTGGGGGGACGGTTGGGAAGGAGGAGTACGGTCCCCTCAGCGCAGCTTTGAGGTGATGGTATGGGAATGTCAGAGGGGGTGGCTGGTGTGTGTGCGAGATAGCAGCTATAGCTATAAACTGCCCCATTCCGTATACATCCACAAAGGTTTTTAATTTGGCTTTATCTAACATGGAGAGTGCACCAGTCTCGTGGGTGAATAATATGGCCGGGTGATATTTCAGGGGAAGTGCGGGGCGTACAGAAGGAGCTTCTAAGCGTGCGCGCCTAACATTCTCCATGCCTTTGTGGTAAAGTGAATAGTGTTTATTGCCCCTCTAGGCACATCCATGCAGTTATGCGGTAGAATAGCGCTGAGTGGAATAGGGTATGCGCCATCCGACTCCACTGCTAAATGTGGTGTATAGGTGTGGGGACCCTACCAATAATGCGTGAATTGCGCCTGGACACAGAAATAATATAAATGTAGGTTTGGCGCCTCGAAACCTCCTAGTGCATATGGAAGTGTCATTGAGGCCCATCGATTCTGCGCTGCTTTCCCGCCTAAGCCAGCCTGAGCTGGGGATTTAGTTGAGATGAGAGGCTTTATGAGGGCAGGTCCGTAAGCCAGCTTTCAAAACATTACATCTTCAAAAAGAATCACTGCCTCACTAATATATCAGTTTTACCTACTCCCCATCACCCGTAAAACTCCCTCATTTGCCAACTTTTCTCAGTAAGTAACTGCATCATTTACTCCAAACATGTTTCCTCTCCGACCACGACCTTCCCATGATAACCAAAACTTTGCATTCCATGCACAATTCGATTCTTTAATATATTTCCTGCCCCTCTCTTGATTTAAATGTCTACCCCCCTTCAAGCGTCAGCCCTTCCGGATGAATGCATCAGCGCTGTCTTTTACTGCGTAGGTGGGCTCAGCTACATAGCTGCAGCGAAACCCCGCCCACCCACCTGTTATAAACCAACAAAGCGACCATGCCAAATAAACCACAATAACATGAGAAACAAAGAGGACCCCTATTCTTCCCCTCCCCCAAAACCATGAAAAGAGGGAACCCACGGCCACGGGGTCACTGCCTTTCCAGGAGGTAGACACCTCTGCTCCAATAGTGGCTAGCACCACTTCAGCTTTTAAGGGACGGACGGTGAAGATGGCCAAGAAAACAGACTGTACTGCCTTTTACACTTTTTTAAGAGTCGCCAAGCACACCATCTCTTCCGCCCACAATACAGGTGGGCAGCAATGGATAGCCTTCCTGTGGGCGTAACAAACATTCTAGAAAGCAGCTAATTAAAGCATGGGAAGAGCGAGCATTCACTCCTAGAGTTACATGCCCCTCTTTTCGTTAGGCATTAGGGAGGCACTTAAACATCTTTGCCACTAGAGGGCAGCAAAGCATTCTATGCGAAGTGAATCTCAGTGGTTTTCGGTTCCCCACATAAAGCAAATAGGGCCTGATGCGTTAAATCCTCTCGGGGTTGCGGAGCATGCAATTCGCACAATGAAAGAGTTTACATATACAAAATGACGTCTTAATGCACGTGTGATACGTAAAAAGTGCTCTTGCATTCCTATACATGAGAGTATTTGTGGTCGCAAACTCCGAGGAGGAGTGGTAACTGGATCACAGGTGGAACACCCCCTCTGTTTGAATCGTGGCAGCAGCTTTGGGGGGCAGGTGAGTAGTCAGTAGTGCATAGAACCTGGTGTAAAATGCCATGTGGTTATTTGCAACTAGCCTTTTGGTACATCTGTCCCATAATGCCACTGGGAATTTTTCCTGGTTATACTTAATTTAAACTGCAATTCGGAAATCGGAATTATATGCATTATCGAACTGATGATGTAATTTTGGATTGCAACTGTGTCCCAAGGGTTATGGAAGCGAGCTATAATGACCCTGGAAGGTGACTCCCGGCAGCGGTGCCACAGGTGTTCGGTGATCTCTCTCTGCTGAAAAGGAGGTCGACAAACCGTTGGCTTGGGTAATGTCTTGATCTAGTTTTGAATGAAGAGTTCCATGCTAAGGCCTTTTCCTCTCAGGAATGCTAATGAAGCGGACCGTACTGCACTGAAAATAACCCTCTGCATCTTCCATGCACTCCTGCATTGCTGATGATTCACTCACTAGTTGGTTTGTAGGTGTTTTGGAGCTTCTTGAAATCAAATGATGCCTCCTGCACACCCCATCAGCAGGTCATACCTGTTCATTTATTTTCCTAATATCATTACGCAGGAGGCCAAATTTAATGTTGATTGCATCAATTTTGTTTTATAGTGCAGTTTTTGTTGGTGTTAGTCTGCAACCCATCTCGCAGTGAAAATTCATTTTCTGTTTTTTCAGAATTTTGTTCTCTTGTTTCTCCATTAATTGTAGTTTCTTCTGTTTTCTGTGGAAAGTAGTTTTTAGATCGAGCGAACAAGAGCTTTTCCTCTTGTTGTTGTATGTATTCTGTAGGCTTTTAACCACACCCATCTCACGTCCATCACTTTCACTCGTTCGTGGGCTTGCCTTACAAATCATTTCGATATCATTGGTAAATGCTTTATGTTTGTCCCTCCTTAGGGAGGTTTTGTTACTGCCTTGCAGACTGACCGTGTTACATGGACTATTTCACGATTGCTGATATACTTCAGCACAGGCTAACTATTTTTTCCCTTTTGTTTCTCCCCTCCGTGCTCAATGGTGGCACGAAATCAATCGGCAGCATTGATGTGCTGGTCTCATTGTTCACACTAATACCTTATCAGAGTCATTTCTTTTGGCACGCCTCTTCACACTCTCTAGGTTTCACAAAAACACTTGTAATTGATAAATGCTTTGCGTAAAGAACACAGAAATCCTCAAATCGGCTCTCCTGACACAGCAGTCAAGCTGATATTACAATATTCACTGCACTTGGGAAATTCCCCATGATGCTTGGCAGGCCATTACTTCTAGAAAACATTTTTATTCATAACTCAGTCTGTAGTGGCCCTAGGACAATGGGACTACCACCAAAATGTTCTGGACATTATGGGCCTGATTACAATTTTGGAGGAGGTGTTAATCCGTCCCAAAAGTGACGATAAAGTGACGCATATACCACCAGCCGTATTACGAGTCCATTATATCCTATGGAACTCGTAATACGGCTGGTGGTATATCTGTCACATTTGGGACGGATTAACACCTCCTCCAAAGTTGTAATCAGGCCCTATGTTCTTTCTGTCTATATAATCTCTGGGTACTCACACTAGATTAAGGGGACCCCAAAATAATAAACCCTCCCGCCACAGGTCCTTTTTAAGCTCTCTCATGGCTGGACTTTTTGTTTTACATCTGGGAGTATTTTGTGTTTTAAGGGCCTTGTTGTAATAACATTGCAGTAGGATTGTTAGCTCAGAAAATGTGCAAGGCACTATGCCCCTTGGAGGCTAAATATTTGGTTATGCTGCATTACTTTCTGCCATTTTTTCATGTGGTTATGCTCTCTAGGGGCAAACTATATGTTTCTTACAAATGTTATTTTCATTGTGGTGCCATATATGTGTCTGTCTAACAGCAGGTACTGCCATGCTCACACTTACCTTTGTTTCCCCAGGAGACAGTACTTCTGTGGTTACGACCTTGGATCTTGACCCCATACCTAGCTCCTGCAGACCACAATGAGAAGCGATACAACAGTGCCTATCGCTGCACTAAAGCTGTATTTGAATGTACCTTTGGAATGCTCATATCAAGATTCCAGTGCCTTCACAAATGTAGGGGTGCACTTCAGTATGCCCCAGATGTGTCCTGAAAAATTGTGGCAACCTGGGCCATTCTACATAACATGGTGACCAGGTGCAGGCTAGCCTCAATTTGGAGGTCACAGACTTTGAAGATGACAAACCAGAAGCACCACTACTATAGCCTGGACCATAGGAGTGAAGGGGAGATGCCAATGGGATCACTTAGCAACACATTACTGTGCAAGGTAAGTTTTGGGTAACACTGCGTTCACAGATATTATGCCAGTAGACACAATTTTTGTAACTAAAACAACCTTTAATATCAGGCTGCACTTTTTGCTATGTCGTTCTGAACTATATGATTCCCAAGATATAAGTGAAATACAAATTTGGCCGATACGCTTTTCACACTAGAATTCTCCTCATTATCCGGAGGGGCATCTCCTGCACCTCTTGCAATGTTTGCCGTCTGTAGCAGTTCAACGGCAGAAGTGATCTGTCCTATGCCATTGGAAAAGTCACAGCTGAAGGGTTCCATTTCAATCTGCAATGTGACGGTTCTCCTGGAGAGACTGGTCAAAGAAGTTGCGAATCTACCTATGGAGTGACTTATTCGGCTCATTCTAGCTGCAGCACTGTGGTCCCGATGCCTCACATGGGCACGGTCAGCCCTCATTTGCTAGCACAGTTCCTGAATGACAGTGGTCAGGCTCACTACATTGGTGTTCAGTATTGCGAATTTTGTCGCAATTTTGTTAAAGCCAACAAACATGTCCTGCCACATGCTCTGCATATTCCTACTGAGTACTTTTAAATGCTTGTTTTGCAGGCGTTAACTTTGGAGCAGGGATGTCTCAACCAACAAACACCTGTGCTTTGCCATCATCTTCAACATCATCAAATGCTTAACAACTGCTGCTGGTTTGCAGATGACTGTGGGGTTGGACTTAGTGGCAGAGGGACATCATGGCCCTCCATAGCTGCAGGATCTGGTGACATTGACTTCATGCTATAGTGTGATGGGGTAGTGCTATCAATAGGGATCAGCTCTTCTGCTGCCATGATGGCATCATCTACTCCCTCAACACTGGAGTCCTCACTCTGTACCTCAGGAGAATCTGTGGGACAAATGTGATACATTTTATTTACCTTTCTAATGTCTGCCCCAATAAATGTACATATGACTACTATGCTGACTTTATTGACTACCTCACCCATAATACACTGTGATGGTAACGTACTTTACATTTGGGAAAGAAAAGTCTGATGCATGCTGCTGGACCATTTGAATTTGGAAATAGCTGTGGGGTCTGAGTTGTGACAAAAGTAAACATTGTACACTTACTCTGTGATGTTCGCTGTTGATGTTTCTAATGCCCACAACAGCCTCCGGCTCTAGTGTGGTCTCCACCATGGCCTCAAGTGCAGTGGGTGGATGGTAGTGTTGGGAGCAGGGGGTGTCTCTACTTCCCTGGCATTCTGTAAGTCGCTGAGCCACCTTTTCTTTTGTATGTGACCTGAGGTCATACCACCTCTTGTAGATTTCATCAGTGGAGTGGTGTGTAACTCCAATGGCATTTATTATGACTTGGATTTCCTGCCAGATCTTCTTTTGTGACTCAGGTATTGCCATTGATGCCCCCCCCCAAATAGGGCATCATGGTTCTCACAGCACTCCTCTGTGAGTATCCCCAACTCCTTCTCACTAAACTTCAACTTTATTTTTCTCCCTCCAAATGTTTTCTCAGCAGTTTGGCTAGTCATATCTGCTGCTTGTCATCCTTTTGGGATGATGGGCATGTGCTGTGTATGGCAGCTGCACTCCTCCTCCGGTCAGGCTGGTCTCCAGGCAGATTTTGTGGGCACTTCCTGGTTCAGAGGTGATTACCCATGACCAGGAAGTGTTTTTCCTATTTTGCGGTGCCGTTCTCAATTTGCAGCATGATTTGCAATTTGCAGTGCCATTCACAAATTTAGGTAATTCATTTTTGAGATTCCTCTAATTACAATGCGACTTACTACTGACTCGCAATTTGATGCTTCACTTCATACGTACATGGGGATTTGCGAGTTCCTATTTGTGATTCGCATTGATTTGCAAATAGGAACTCACAATTTTCCCGTTTATACATGTGGCCCATAATGCTGCGGATGATGGATTATGTGGCAAATGCAGCAAATCTATAATTATGCAAAAATCGCCGCACAGTCACATAATTCTAGTGGCCCTCATCTTGACAGACAACTGTGAAGGTTTTATCTGCCTACATACATTGCCCCAGGCCATTCTTCGTTTCATTCTAATCCGGGTGTCAAGAGCCAAACTCAATCTCAATCACACAGAGCTTATATCCTTCATGAACAGCACTGCATCCCCACACCTCCGATTGTAGCACACTTAGTTGAATTACAACGGAATCTACTTACAACTGAAGCTACGTGCATTTCTGTCTGCTTTTACATCAGCTTACATTTCAAATAACACATTGCGAAGAAAAAAGCGACTTCCAAGCACCAGTACAAATCATATCTCACCTAGAAAGTGCCTGGGCCTCTCTTTGCACCACCAAAATTCTTCCTCCATACTGCAGCACCACCCATAAAGTGGTATGACCTGATTAACTGCATCCCCTAATGCTGATTACACACCCATGCTGTGAGTCAGAACCCCTTGGAATCTTACTGCATCTCACGGAATGCAGTTATGGCGTTATGGCGACATCTGCGGCCCTCATCACCTCTGAAGGCAGCTGCATCAGCAGGAGAGACTCGCTGGCCAGAGTGGGACTTCAAATATGCAAACAAGAAAAGGCACGGTTGCATGCCTTCTCAGTCCGTGCCCGCAGTCTGTGGACTAATACCAACCTCCACATAAAACCGCTGGTGGTAGTAAGAAACTCGAGGATGAACTGCTCAAGAAATATCTACTGCTGTGGACTTAACCACCTTGCCTCACTCGTCTTCTGCATCAACCGAACTTTACGCACTTCGAGATCCACCACCATGAGGTATTGAACTGCTTCCATAAGTCTCTCTGCCTACCCTACAATCTCCTAATGATCCCTGAATTCCCTCCCTTCACGTGAACCTATGTCCAGCTCGTGCTCTGAAAACCCCTAGTTCCCTGCTCAGCATTCGGGTGAGTTTCAGTGTTGTGTTTACTCTCTGTGAATACATGAAATAAAAATCTATGTATATGTGCTGCAACATAGGTGCCCGGTGGAAGAGGGCTGTGCGGGTGCCGGAGGTTAGGACCCAGGTCACATTCAGTTGAACGTCTCTATCTGAAACATATGAATGCCACTTGCTATCAAAATATCCCTCTTAGAAATATCTTCAGACATCAATATTGAGTCCTAGATATCGTTTACAAAAATAGGGTGTAGATGTTCTATTATCAACTCCAACAGGGCCGTATTTTTGTAAACGAAATTTAAGCCACAATACTTATGCCACTAGATATTCCGACAAATATATTCTGGTACCACACAGTCAAGGGGACCATTTTGGTGGCACAGGTAAAGAATGGTGTGGCAGGTGCCAGCGGATCCCCAATACCAATGCAAGGCTCACTGACACCAGCACTGACCAGCTAGAGCACTTTGCCCACTACTTGCCACAAGAAGTGCTATTGAGGGTGACATCTTTAAGGGTCTGCAGGATCCCTAGGGTCCTGGGGCGTGTGCTTCAGCCACAACATGGGTCTGTGTTTCCTATGTGCTTCCAAGGCTCCGTGGAAATTGATAGGACCACGAAAAGCCTTTGGGAAGCAAGGCCCAGACTGGAAGGTAGGGTAAGGTTCCCATGAATTAATGTTACGCCTTCAAGCAAATCAACTGTTCCCTTTCACTGGCCATGACACACATCGTTACACAAACTATACAAATTATGGAGTTTATAAGACTATCGAGTCTAGTTACCAGCATCTCCAAGTGGTTTACCAAAGTGTGGATTCATAAGACCATCATTCATTCTTTGCTTTGTTCCTTCCTTGCCTGCTTTTTCCTTTCTCCATCACATCTTGATCTTGCCTATGTAATGGCCACACTTCAATCTCTATTTTGGTCAGCAAAGAACACAACCACTGTTTTATGTGTAATACTAGGCATATCCATTGCAGCATTTTCCAACAGCGCACATTCCAGTGGTGCTTCGGAAAATCATGCGGTCTGCTCCGTGCAAAATATGTTGAGGTGCCACTGAGATTCTACCCAAAGCATAACTGTTCAACCATAATCAGGCCAACCACTGAATACCTTGCAGTTTTATTAGCAGTGTGATTCTGGCTCTCGGCCAGTGTCTGGTGCTATGGGGATTGGCAGGTGAGTCCCTTGGGCGGTTCATGCAGCTACCCTGCCCTGCACAGGCTGTGGCATTACATCTTCTTAAACACTCTGACAGATGTACATCAGCCACACCTGTTCTGCAGTAGTCACATTCCCTGCTCTTGGAGGTGTGGGGAACAGTGCAAACCCACCCTGAATTAATCCAGGCCTGTTACTAAACAAGAGCAATGTATCAAGTGCCTCTTGCATGTTTCAGCAATATCCCGGGGCTGTCCCGTTTTTGTTTTTGCAAGGCCTGCAACCTTGGTCCTATCCCACCTGGTTGGAGCCAGTGCTCTGCAAAAAAGCCTCACAATTCATCTCAGCAGCCAGTAAAGCATCCTACACACTGAAGCACCACTCATCAAGGGCTTGAAGAACTTTGACGACTTTACCCCAGCACTGGTTTTCTCTTCAGGTTTGTATCATCTTTAAGACCAGTTGTATCACATATTAGGCAATCAGGAGCATCACCCCTACATACCTGGCTAACAAACTAACCACAGCAAGGGCCACACTATACGCCAGGGCATTACCTGTCTGGACACAGAGAGGCACAGAAGGCAGCCCTTGCACACCAAGGATTTAGAATACCACCCAATCGACATTAGAAGTGTTTCAGCCCTCCTACAATTCAGAAAGAAGCTGAAGGCACATCTCTTCAAGGGGCACTACCACCGCCCTCTCCCACATAAACTGGGCTGTCACCTGTAAAGGGCAGAGGGGGCATTATGGCCCAGCTCACTCCGATCCTGTAACAAAAGGTATGTATAGACTTTGTTTAATTTAAAGCAAGCTTACCTCTTTTTGTGAATAACGAGGTAGCTCACATGGCTATACCACTAGGTGGAGCCAGAGGCTGTATTTTCTCTTCTCCTGTTTTGGGTTATACCTTGATTCGGATGGGTACTTCTACCTGCAGATTCCTCAACAATGAAGTCTTCTGCAGGCACCAGACTGGATCCAGAACAGTTGAAATAGCTGTCATCTGCTAGTATGCGGTGCCTTGGCTTCACCTTGACTATGTTCCCTACTCAGACATAACGTCATAAAGCCATATATGGTGCCACCCAGCATGCTGACTTCCATTCCTTTCTTCCATGCCCTTCGATGGGGATCCAGAGTTTGTTGTTTGCTTTAAAGTGGAATTCTTCTTACAACTCTATATTTCCAGTACTCAAGAGACCTCATCACCTTCAAACTTGTCAGCCTTCATGAGTGTTGTATTGTGCGAGTGTCCTCGCGCTTATAGCGCGAGCGGCCTCGCGCTTAGGAATGTAAGAATGTGTGTTTACGAATGTTTGAACAGTTGTGGATGAGATGCGGGCAGAGAAGGAGATGTTGGGGTTGTATTTTCCTGTAATTACCAATAAACATCGTAAGAAACTGTTGTGGCTGGAGGATCATTACTACCATTTTGGCGAAGAGCGGGAAACTATTCAAATCAGCCCCAAAGTCATTTACGACCTTTAGCAGCAGTATTTCAACCTGCGATTCACATTTCAGGAGAAGGGATTCACCTTTGACGTGCGACTTTCTTCATTTCCAGCTGCCTGCAGGAAGCTTACTGAGCATTTTTTTTAATTGTTTTCTTTTTCTTTCTCTACGAGGTTAAAACTTCAGTTTTTTTGTATCCTGTTTTCATTTGTCACCGATGCCATTTTGGAGTGCGTTACTTGGTTACCAGAGTGTCGGAGTTGTTTGGGAGCGCGTACAATGGCAGCTGCTATTGTTTAATTACTAGTGTACACTGTTTAGCGCTACGGGCGCGCTTTCCACCACACTGCTAGAGCGTTAACCTTGGACCTATGTGGCTAATTTGGTGGCCATATTGAGAAGTCAATACCATAATTCAACGGCTCTATAAAGTGATACTGTGTGCTTTTGTGGATTATTCTGCACTTCTAATTTTTAGTTTTCCTAACATGGCCTTAAATGGTTCATTAAACCTACCTCCGCCTCAGCCATTTCAACCCCTTTTAGGTGACAATACAAGCAAGTGGCAAGAATGGAAAGAATATTTCTTAAATTACCTGGCTACTTCTGATGAAGAGAATGAGTTCACACCTTCTAAGAAAAAGAAAATTCTCTTACATTGCTTGGGTCCACAAGATTTAAAAATTTATAATCGCATTGAGAAAAAACCCCATCCAGATGGCCAAGTTGATGTCTTTTCTAATGCTATGGAAGATTTGGACAGATATTATACAACCACAGTATGTGTTGGTATTGACAGATATAAATTCTATCATAGAAAACAACTGAAAAAAGAATCCTTCGAGGAATATGTATCAGCTTTAAAAAACTTAGCTTTGACCTGTAGATTCGGTACACTGCACGATGAAATGATCAGAGATCAAATTGTCATGCACGCAGCCAATTCTTCTATACAGGACTGTTTATGGGCAAAGGGAGAAGCACCATTATCTGAAGTGGTGGAAATTGTAAGGAAAGCAGAACTTACTGGGAGGTGTGCTAAAGCAGTGCTTTCTGAAAAGGAAGGAGAGAAGGAAGCTATTGAACAAATTAATAAAATTCAAAGTGGAAGGAAAACATCAAATTTTGAGCGGGAAAGTCCCAAGTCAAGAGATAACCTGGTCAAGGGACAATTAAAGAAAACTGAGGCTAAAAGTGACAATTCCATGATTAAATGTTATAGATGTGGTTTTATAGGTCACTATGCTAATGACAAGAAATGTCCAGCGCGGAACCAGAAATGTTCAGAATGTGGCTTACTTGGACATTTCGGAAGAGTATGTAGGAAGAAGAAAAAGAAATTCATTAAGTTGTTGGAGAAAGACTCAAATTCAGATTCATCTACGTCTGGTGATGAAAATTAAAATATGTGTGTATTTAATGTGAGAGATAAATGCGATGAGAAACAAAATCCATTGTCAAGGAAAAAACCAAAATGTAATTTATCCATAGAGGGAATTATTGTTAGTATGGTTGCTGATTCCGGTTCCCCATACACTATCATCAACCTAGCGGTGTGGAGAGATAAATTAGAACCGAGGTTAGGGAATAAGCTAGTACCTTCGGATATTTCTCCAAGAAGTTTTACTGGAGAAACTATAGACATAGTAGGGTATAGAACTGTGTGTTGTATGTTTAAAAACAGAGATGCTGAATGTAAATTGTATGTGTCAAAGTCTGGGCCATCGGTATTAGGATGGTGGGACCAAGGCAAGCTTGGTATTATTCTTAATGCGTCTAGTTCTGAACCAGTGTCTGTTGTGCAAGAGGAATGTTTGGATGCAAATACTATCAAAAATAAATATCCCTTGGTGTTTGCTGGAGGTGTCGGTAAACTCACGGATTTCCAACACAAGATTGTTTTGAAACATGATGCCTTACCAGTTACACACAAGGCTAGGAACATACCTTTGAGTATCAGAGATGAAGTGTACAAAGAGTTGGATAAATTAATGCAGACAGGTGTTATTGAACAAGTGGAATCTTCGGATTCGATTTCGCCTTTGGTTGTGGTAAGGAAAGCCAATGGTAAGTTGAGGTTATGTGTTGATCTGAGAGATTTAAATAAGAACAATATGGTAGATCAATTTCCTCTACCAAGAATTAATGAAATGATTGCACTTACGAAAGGAATGAATTTGGTTCACGACAATTGATCTAACCTCAGCTTGCCATCAGGTTGTGCTACATCCAGAAAGCCGGAGACTTACTGCATTTGTCACACCGTTTGATTGCTACCAGTTTACTAGGGTACTGTTTGGATTGGCGTCTGCAGCGGCCATGTTCCAGAGACTTCTGTTCAAATTATTTCAAGGATTACAAGACGTTATGTTTTTCCAGGATGACATTTTGGTCATGGGGAAAATGAGAAAGGAACATGATTCTACATTGGAGAAAGTGTTAGATATAATTGCGGTTAAGGGGATTACGGCCGATATGGCTAAGTGTAATGTTGCAAAAAATAAGGTTACATATTTAGGACATGAAATAAGTGTGAAGGGGGTAGAACCAAAATCTGAATTGGTAGAAGCAATAAAAAAAGCACCAATTCCTACCAACAAAGATGAGGTGAGAGCATTTTTAGGTTTGGCAGAATTTTACGCCAAGTATGTAAAAAACGTTTCCAGTAAGACGTACCCCATTAGATAATTGTTAAAAAACAAGGTGATGTTTGAATGGTCCAAGGAGTGCCAAGCTGCATTTGATATGATCAAGCAGAATATTATAAAGGCACCAGCGTTACAAGGTTTTGATCATAACTTACAGACTATTGTTTACGACAGATGCAAGCAATAAGGGGCTTGGGGCTGTGCTTACGCAAGTGGATGTATGTGGAAATGAAAATGTGATTGCATTTGCATCAAGCTCATTAACAGAAACTGAAATGAGATATTCAGTTATTGAGCGGGAAACCTTAGCGTGCGTCTGGGGTTTGGAACACTTCAGGCAGTTTATCTGGGGCATGAAAGTCATTTTGCGTAGTGATCACAAACCGCTTATTAAGGTACTTACAACAAGTGGATTGTTTAAAGCATCCCCACAGATAGCAAGATTGTCTATAAAACTTTTAGATTATAAATATGATGTGCGATATGTTCCAGGGATAAAGAATATAACTGCAGATTTTTTAAGCCGTTTTCCTTTGCAAAACCTAGAAACACTGTGCAATGCAGAAGATGATGAGTTGATGGAGGATTGTGTCGCAGAAATTTTAGAAGGAATTCAGGGTATTTCAAATGAAGAATGGATAACTGCAACAAAGGAGGATAGTGTATTGTCTAGAGTACTTTCAATGATTGTAGAAGGTTGGCCTAATAAAAACATTTTGGATGGTAGTTTACGTATATTTTGGAAATTAAGACAGGAATTGTCTGTGGAGGACAATGTGGTATTACGCAATGGTAGACTGGTGCCACCGGAATGTCTTAGAGATAAATTGTTAGACATTTGTCATGAAGGACATTTAGGTATTTCTAAAATGAAGAGCAGAGTAAAACAGTTATACTGGTGGCCCAGTATAGATGTTGCTGTTGAGAGGAAAGTGAGAGTGTGTGCTTTATGTAATGAATCGGAGAAGAATTTGTTAACCTTTAATCCTCCTTTATGTCCATTATCTTGCCCGGATATGCCATGGGACAGGTTTGGTTTAGATGTTACTGGACCAATTTATGATGATGGTGAAGCAAAATTCATTTTAGTGTTGATGGATCATTTCTCAAAATGGCCAGAGATAATGATTTCAACAAAAATGGATGCTTCAGGCATTGTGGAATTTTTGGATAAGGTGTTTATCAGAGAAGGATTACCAAAGGTTATTTTAACTGATAATGGTCCTCAATTCTTGTCTGGCAAATTTAAGGACTATTTGAAAAGGAATGGCATTGTGCACAAAACTACTTCAGTATATCACCCTGCAGGTAATGGTGGAGTGGAACATGTTAACAGGGTGCTAGAGAATGCTATACAATTAGCCAACAATGCAAAGTTATCATGGGAAAGAGAGGTATGGAAGACATTGTGGTCTTATAGAATAACGCCTAGTAACATCACAGGTAGTAGTCCATTTGAAATTATGAGGGGAAGGATTCCTTTAGGTAAGGATAATGTTGGCTGGATGGCAAAATCAAGAAGAAGTGTTTGGTCTTTGGAAGTGGTTAAAAGAAATATAAGTGCAAAACAGGAAAATGCTAAAGCTGTGTGTAGGAAGTTGGCTCTGTATGCATTATTTCAAAGTAAGGAATAGTATGCACAGAGTCCAAGGGTTCCCCTTAGAGGTAAGATAGTGGCAAAAAGAGATAATTCTAATGCTCTATTTTGTGGTAGTGTGGTCGAGCAGTAGGCTTATCAAAGGAGTAGTGTTAAGCATTTGTTGTACACACACAGGCAATAAATGAGGAACACACACTCAGAGACAATTCCAGGCCAATAGGTTTTTGTATAGAAAAATATATTTTCTTAGTTTATTTTAAGAACCACCGGTTCAAATGTTACATGTAATACTTCAAATGAAAGGTATTGCAGGTAGGTACTTTAGGAACTTTGAATAATCAAAATAGCATATATACTTTTCACATAAATCACATATAGCTATTTTAAAACTAGACACTGTGCAATTTTCACAGTTCCTAGGGGGAGTAAGAGTTAGTTAGTTTTTGCAGGTAAGTAAACCACCTACGGGGTTCAGGTTTGGGTCCAAGGTAGCCCACTGTTGGGGGTTCAGAGCAACCCCAAAGTTACCACACCAGCAGCTCAGGGCCGGTCAGGTGCAGAGTTCAAAGTGGTGCCCAAAACGCATAGGCTTCAATGGTGAAGGGGGTGCCCCGGTTCCAGTCTGCCAGCAGGTAAGTACCCGCGTCTTCGGAGGGTTTTGTAGGGCACCGGGGGGGACACAAGTTAGCACAGAAAGTACACCCTCAGCAGCACGGGGGTGGCCGGGTGCAGTGTGCAAACACGCGTCAGGTTTGTCGTTGAAATCAATGGGAGACCAAGGGGTCTCTTCAGCGATGCAGGCAGGCAAGGGGGGGCTCCTCGGGGTAGCCACCACCTGGGCAAGGGAGAGGGCCTCCTGGGGGTCACTCCTGCACTGGAGTTCCGATCTTTCAGGTCCTGGGGGCTGCGGGTGCAGAGTCTTTATCAGGCATCGGGATCTGGGAGCCAGGCAGTCACGGTCAGGGGGAGCCTCGGGATTCCCTCTGCAGGCGTCGCTGTGGGGGCTTAGGGGGTGCAACTCTGGCTACTCACGGTCTCGCAGTCGCTGGGGAGTCCTCCCTGAAGTGTTTGTTCTCCACAATTCGAGCCGGGGGCGTCGGGTGCAGAGTAGCAAGTCTCATGCTTCCGGCGGGAAACGCAGTTGTTTTAAAGTTGCTCCTTTGGAAACAAAGTTGCAGTCTTGGATGAACAGAGCCGCATTCCTCGGGAGTTCTTGGTCCTTTTAGAGCAGGGCAGTCCTCTGAGGATTCAGAGGTCGCTGGTCCCTGGGGAAAGCGTCGCTGGAGCAGTGTCTTCAGAAGGGGGGGAGACAGGCCGGTAGAGCTGGGGCCAAAGCAGTTGGTGTCCCCGTCTTCTCTGCAGGGTTTTTCAGCTTAGCAGTCCTCTTCTTCTTAGGTTGCAGGAATCTAGCTTGCTGGGTTCTGGGAGCCCCTAAATACTCGATTTAGGGGTGTGTTTAGGTCTGGGGGGGCAGTAGCCAATGGCTACTGTCCTTGAGGGTGGCTACACCCTCTTTGTGCCTCCTCCCTGAGGGGAGGGGGGCACATCCCTATTCCTATTGGGGGAATCCTCCATCTGCAAGATGGAGGATTTCTAAAAGTCAGAGTCACCTCAGCTCAGGACACCTTAGGGGCTGTCCTGACTGGCCAGTGACTCCTCCTTGTTTTTCTCATTATCTCTCCTGGACTTGCCGCCAAAAGTGGGGGCTGTGTCCAGGGGGCGGGCATCTCCACTAGCTGGAGTGCCCTGGGGCATTGTAACACGAAGCCTGAGCCTTTGAGGCTCACTGCTAGGTGTTACAGTTCCTGCAGGGGGAGGTGTTAAGCACCTCCACCCAGAGCAGGCTTTTGTTTCTGTCCTCAGAGAGCACAAAGGCCCTCACCACATGGGGTCAGAAACTCGTCTCTCAGCAGCAGGCTGGCACAGACCAGTCAGTCCTGCACTGAACAATTGGGTAAAATACAGGGGGTATCTCTAAGATGCCCTCTGTGTGCATTTTTTAATAAATCCAACACTGGCATCAGTGTGGGTTTATTATTCTGAGAAGTTTGATACCAAACTTCCCAGTATTCAGTGTAGCCATTATGGAGCTGTGGAGTTCGTTTTTGACAGACTCCCAGACCATATACTCTTATGGCTACTCTGCACTTACAATGTCTAAGGTTTTGCTTAGACACTGTAGGGGCATAGTGCTCATGCACATATGCCCTCACCTGTGGTATAGTGCACCCTGCCTTAGGGCTGTAAGGCCTGCTAGAGGGGTGACTTACCTATGCCACAGGCAGTGTGAGGTTGGCATGGCACCCTGAGGGGAGTGCCATGTCGACTTAGTCATTTTCTCCCCACCAGCACACACAAGCTGGCAAGCAGTGTGTCTGTGCTGAGTGAGGGGTCCCTAGGGTGGCATTAAAAACGCTGCAGCCCTTAGAGACCTTCCCTGGCATCAGGGTCCTTGGTACCAGGGGTACCAGTTACAAGGGACTTACCTGGGTGCCAGGGTTGTGCCAATTGTGGAGACAATGGTACATTTTAGGTGAAAGAACACTGGTGCTGGGGCCTGGTTAGCAGGGTCCCAGCACACTTCTCAGTGAAGTCAGCATCAGTATCAGGCAAAAAGTCGGGGGTAACTGCAACAGGGAGGCATTTCTTTACACAAGCCCCCCACAGCCCACAGGCCAGGAGACTCAGCCAAAGCTGGGAGAGTCTTCCTAGTCTGTCACGCGAGGAAGAGTAGAGGAAATAGGCTGGTTTGTTGCAGGGCCTACTCTGCCTTACATCCTCCTGTTCAGGTCATTCCCTCTGGGGAACTGACCCACTTCCACAGTGATAGGACCTAGTCTGAATTGCCTCTTGTCTGTGTCTTTAATGTCTCCACCCATTCTCTCTATTTTGGGGTTAGAGGTATCCACCTCTGCTAATCCTATCTTAGCCAGGGTCACCCCTAGCTTACCCAAAGAGGTTACCCAGAGCTGGAGTAACCCCACCATGACCAACAGGGTCAGGGGGCCTAATTTGCTATTTAGCATGGGGTCAGACCACCATGCCAAGGATAGTGCAGCCATAAAGGCTAACACCCAGCAGAGGCCACTGACAGCTGTCAGTGCCCAGAACCACACCTTTAGCTCTTCACCTACAAGGGAAGGGTCTAGGTAACAGGCTTCTTTGGGTTCAGGGTGCCTGTCTGCTGTATTAGAGTGGGGGGTTACCACATCTTGTAGTAAACACCCTACTTCCACTCTTTCTTCTGTTAGCTGAGGAGCCACCCACTCAGGTTTAACAGTTGCCTGACTAGCCAGGACTTCTTGTGGGTCAGGTTGGACGTTACCAGTGCCACTTTTGGAGTTCTCCCCTACTGGAGCAGAATCTCCTTGTCTTGCTGGAACCTTGGCTAAAGGTTGTCCACCCTTCCTACACTGTTTTCTTTTCTTTTACTTCTGGGGCCTACTTGCAGTTACTGCAGAGGCAGCACCTCCGGAATCCTTGGGAGAGGACTGGCACTGGACCAGTTCCTCTCTTGGGCTCTGACTAACCTCTGGGTAGTCATTTCCAAGGAGACAATCAAGGGGGAGGTCTGTACTGACTATCACCCTTCTCCAGCTAAAAGTCCCCCCCACTTCCATGGGCACAAAAGCCACAGGCCTATCAGTGACCCTGTCTGGGCTAACTCTTACTCTGGCAGTCTCATTTGGGATGTACTGGTTGGAGAACACCAGTCTGTCATGCACAATAGTGTGACTGGCACAAGTGTCTCTCAGGGCAGTGCCTGGGATTCCATTCACCAGTAGGTGGTGGAAGTGTCTACTTCCCTCTGGAATCTCCAACTCACCTGTTGGGCCCTTTTTCCAGTTGAAGGCTATGAAGACCTCCTCATCTGAGGAGTCATCCCCAATGGCTACACTGGTTACCCCAGGGATTTTGCTAGGGGGTTTGTTTTTGGGACAAGAAGTGTCCTTGGTGTGGTGCCCTGTCTGTCTACAGTTGTGGCACCATGCCTTAGTGGCATCCCAGTTCTTACCCTGGTACCCACCTTTGTTTTGGGTTGTGTCTTGGGGCCCACCTACCTGTTCTGGTTTTTCGGGGCCTACAGAGGACTCTTTTTCTTTGTTTCTAGTGTCACCCACTTTCTCCTGGGGAGGCTTTGTAACCCCTTTCTTTTGGTCACCCCCAGTGGAAGTTTTGGTTACCCTAGTCTTGACCCAGTGGTCTGCCTTCTTTCCCAATTCTTGGGGAGAAATTGGACCTAGGTCTACCAGATACTGATGCAACTTTTCATTGAAGCAGTTACTTAAAATGCGTTCTTTCATAAACAAATTATAAAGCCCAACATAGTCATGCACTTCATTTCCAGTTACCCAACCATCCAGTGTTTTCACTGAGTAGTCAACAAAATCAACCCAGGTCTGGCTCGAGGATTTTTGAGCCCCCCTGAACCTAATCATGTACTCCTCAGTGGAGAATCCAAAGCCCTCAATCAGGGTAGCCTTCATGAGGTCATAGGATTCTGCATCTTTTCCAGAGAGTGTGAGGAGTCTATCCCTACACTTTCCAGTGAACATTTCCCAAAGGAGAGCACCCCAGTGAGATCTGTTTACTTTTCTGGTTGCACAAGCCCTCTCAAAAGCTGTGAACCATTTGGTGATGTCATCACCATCTTCATATTTAGTTACAATCCCTTTTGGGATTTTCAACATGTCAGGAGAATCTCTGACCCTATTTATGTTGCTGCCACCATTGATGGGACCAAAACCCATCTCTTGTCTTTCCCTTTCTATGGCTAGGAGCTGTCTCTCTAAAGCCAATCTTTTGACCATCCTGGCTAACAGTAGGTCATCTTCACTGAGGCTATCCTCAGTGATTCCAGAGGTGCTGGACCCTCCTGTAAGAGAAGCAGCATCTCTGACTATCACATTTGGAGTCAGGGTTTGAGGGACCCTGTTCTCCCTAACTAGGACTGGAGGGGGGAAATTCTCAGCCACATCACTAGCTTCCCCCTCTGTGAGGGCATCATCAGAGGGGTTGTTTTTAGCAAACTCTGCCAAGAGCTCCTGGAGGTGTTCTTTGGTAGAGTTTGATCCAGTTTTTATTTTATTGATTCTGCAGAGAGTCCTTAACTCTGACATCCTAAGACGCAGGTAAGGTGTGAGGTTGAGCTCCACCACTGTCTCTTCTGCAGTAGACATTATGGGGGTCATTCCAACCCTGGCGGTCGGTGTTAAAGCGGCGGTCAAACCGGCAACAGGTTGGCGGTAAAAAAAATGCAATTCCGACCCTGGCGGAAACCGCCAACAGAGACCGCCACTTTAACACACCGCCCGCCACGGCGGGACAAACAAACAGCGCAGCGGTCACCGCCATCAGACAGGCGGGAGACAATGTACCGCCCCCCTATCACAACCCACCAATCCGCCACCTTTTCCGGGGCGGTAGCCCCGCCGATAAAAACACGTCGGAAACAGACATTTCAAACGGAAAACGCTCACCTCCATAAACCCCACGAGGAATCTGGACAGCATGGAACCCGAACTCCACATCCTACCAGCCATTGTCTTCCTGCTCCTCTACCAGGAGCACGAACGCCGACGCAGAAGACAACGGTGAGTACTGCACCTACGACACAGGGGAGGGGGGAGGAGAAAGTATTATGGGCACACACATACGCGATACACCCACCCCCACCCTCACCCACTACAACACACACATCAATGCATAGAAATACATCACAGTTACCCCCCCCAAACCCCCCGGAAGAATGCAAAGGCAAAAGGAAATGATTATAAATATAGAATTATATTGTAAGACTGAGTATAAAATATATCACACATCTATAACTTTATATACATAAATTGTCCAGTCCGATATGTCTATCAGCCATTGTTCGTGGGCCACTGGGCCAAAACACATGGGCAAAGCCCACACAGGATACCTGCCTCCAACGGAGAGAACACTGCAGGGGCATCAGATAGGAAAACTACAGGCACCTCAGGGGGAAGGGAAGGGGGGGCACCTCAGCCAGATGAGTCCACGACGCCAGATCCACGAGGGGCCTCCATGGCCACTGTGCCATCCTGGGGAGTGCAAAGCCACAGTCTCACACGTCTCTACAGTGGGTGGGTTGCCCACTGTGCCATCCTGGGGAGTGCAAAGCCACAGTCTCACAAGTCTCTACAGTGGGTGGGTTGCACACTGTGCCATCCTGGGGAGTGCAAAGCCACAGTCTCTCAAGTGGATAACAGTCTCCACTGGTACTGGAGGGGGACTAGTGCCCAGAGTGCTTCGTGCAGCCCTGCCCGACACAGATGCGGGCCTGCCCCTTCCGCCAATGGGCCAGCGGTGCTTGAGATGAAGGGCCCAGTTCAGCGGTGCTTGAGACGGCGGTGCCCAGCGGAGCAGTGCTTGAGATGAAGGGCCCAGCGGAGCGGTGCTTGAGATGAAGGGCCCTGTTTAGCGGTGCTTGAGACGGCGGTGCCCAGCGGAGCAGTGCTTGAGATGAAGGGCCCAGCGGAGCGGTGCTTGAGATGAAGGGCCCTGTTCAGCGGTGCTTGAGACTGCGGTGCCATGTTCAGCGGTGCTTGAGATGAAGGGCCCTGTTCAGCGGTGCTTTAGACGGCGGTGCCCTGTTCAGCGGTGCTTGAGATGAAGGGCCCAGTTCAGCGGTGCTTGAGACGGCGGTGCCCTGTTCAGCGGTGCTTGAGATGAAGGGCCCAGTTCAGCAGTGCTTGAGATGGAGGGCCCAGTTCAGTGGTTCTTGAGACGGCGGTGCCCAGCGGAGCGGTGCTTGAGACGGCGATGCCCTGTTCAGCGGTGCTTGAGACGGCGGTGCCCTGTTCAGCGTGCTTGAGATGAAGGGCCCAGTTCAGCGGTGCTTGAGATGAAGGGCCCAGTTCAGCGGTTCTTGAGATGGCGGTGCCCAGCGGAGCGGTGCTTGAGACGGCGGTGCCCTGTTCAGCGGTGCTTGAGACGGCGGTGCCCTGTTCAGCGGTGCTTGAGACGGCAGTGCCCTGTTCAGCGGTGCTTGAGACGGCGGTGCCCTGTTCAGCGGTGCTTGAGATGAAGGGCCGAGTTCAGTGGTGCTTGAGACGGCGGTGCCCTGTTCAGCGGTGCTTGAGATGAAGGGCCCAGTTCAGTGGTTCCTGAGACGGCGGTGCCCTGTTCAGCGGTGCTTGAGATGAACGGCCCAGTTCAGCAGTTCCTGAGACGGCGGTGCCCTGTTCAGTGGTGCTTGAGATGAAGGGCCCAGTTCAGCGGTGCTTGAGATGAAGGGCCCAGTTCAGCGGTTCCTGAGACGGCGGTGCCCTGTTCAGCGGTGCTTGAGATGAAGGGCCCAGTTCAGCAGTGCTTGAGATGAAGGGCCCAGTTCAGCAGTACTTGAGACGGCGGTGCCCAGCGGAGCGGTGCTTGAGATGAAGGGCCCTGTTCAGCGGTGCTTGAGTCGGCGGTGCCCTGTTCAGCGGTGCTTGAGATGAAGGGCCCAGTTCAGCGGTGCTTGAGACGGCGGTGCCCTGTTCAGCGGTGCTTGAGATGAAGGGCCCAGTTCAGCGGTGCTTGAGATGAAGGGCCCAGTTCAGCGGTGTTTGAGACGGTGGTGCCCAGCGGAGCAGTGCTTGAGATGAAGGGCCCAGCGGAGCAGTGCTTGAGATGAATGGCCCTGTTCAGCGGTGCTTGAGACGGCGGTGCCCTGTTCAGCGGTGCTTGAGATGAAGGGCCCAGTCCAGCGGTGCTTGAGACGGCGGTGCGCTGTTCAGCGGTGCTTGAGATGAAGGGCCCAGTTCAGCGGTTCCTGAAACGGCGGTGCCCAGCGGAGCGGTGCTTGAGATGAAGGGCCCAGCGGAGCAGTGCTTGAGATGAAGGGCTCTGTTCAGCGGTGCTTGAGACGGCAGTGCCCTGTTCAGCGGTGCTTAAGATGAAGGGCCCAGTTCAGCGGTACTTGAGACGGCGGTGCCCTGTTCAGCGGTGCTTGAGGTGAAGGGCCCAGTTCAGCGGTGCTTGAGACGGCGGTGCCCTGTTCAGCGGTGCTTGAGACGGCGGTGCCCAGTTCAGCAGTGCTTGAGACGGCGGTGCCCAGTTCAGCGGTGCTTGAGATGGCGGTGCCCAGTTCAGCGGTGCTTGAGATGAAGGGCCCAGTTCAGCGGTGCTTGAGACGGCGGTGCCCTGTTCAGCGGTGCTTGAGATGAAGGGCCCAGTTCAGCGGTTCTTGATACGGCGGTGCCCAGCGGAGCGGTGCTTGAGATGAAGGGCCCTGTTCAGCGGTGCTTGAGACGGCGGTGGCCAGCAGAGCGGTGCTTGAGATGAGTGTCCAGGTCAGTGGTTCCGGCCCAGGCGTGGATGTCACTCGCCACCTGACATGTGGCTGGCGGGGCCTTCCTGCCCATCTGTCTGGTGGCTTGCGGGGCCCTCCTGGGATGCAGTTCTCGGCCTGTGGGTGTCCTCCTGCCCACCTGGGATGTGGCTTGCGGGGCCCTCCTGGGCTGCAGTACCGGGCCTGTGTGTGTCCTCCTGCACACCTGGGATGGGACTGGTGGGGCCCTCCTGGCCAGCTGGCCTGCTGCCGGACTTGTCGGGCGTGCTGCCCTTCCCACCCTTCCCTGCACGCTTGTGGCCCTTTCCCACCTTTGGCGGTGTGCCAGGTGGCACCCGACTTCCTGGCGGAGCCAATGTAGGGATTTTTGTCCCTGGGGTCTTTGGTCGCTCGCGCCGGGCACTGGCAATCTTAGGATGCTTTTCCGGTGGTGGGCTGGCCGTGCCTTGGCTCCTAGCTGAACTGGATGCCCTTGAGGGTGGGGGACTCCACAGTCCATGGACAACAGTCTTCACAGGTCCCGGTTCTGAGGTGCTGATTGGAGTCTTATGAGATGGACGGGGTGGGGGAGTTGTTGGAAAGAGGTTAAGGTTGGCAAGGAAAAGCAATTTGGAAAGAGAGGGACGGGTAGGTGTAGTGGGTATGGGAGTGGAGGAAGAGGATGTGGTTGTAGGAGTGTGAAGTCTGGTGTCTTTGGGTGCAGGTGCTTGGGCTGGAGGCTGTCGTGAGGTGAATGGCTGTTGGGTGGGTGGCTGCCTGCGTTTGTGTAGTTTGGAAGAGGGGGTGACAGACACACTGGGAGAGGACACAGGGGACGTGTAAATGGTAGTGGGGGTGGTGACTGCACGTGTGCGGAGTGTTCTGGTGGGTGTGCTGGTGATGGACGTAGTGGCTGAAGATGTTGTGCATGCAAGTGTGAGTGGAGACGTGACAGGGAGGGAGGAGGGAGACGAGGAGGAGGGGGACACAGTGGAGGCAGTGGCTGTTGGTATGTCTGCATGTGGATGTTGCTTGTGTGAATGCTTGTGTGATGTGTGGTGCTTATGTCTGGATGAGCTTCCCTTGGGTGTTGAGGTGTGTGCAGGCTGGTCTGATGGTGTGTCTGGGATAGGCAGAGGTACAGGGGATTGGGTCTGGGTGGAGGGAGTTGGAGGGGGGAGGCTAGAGACAGGGACAATTGCTGCCGTCAGTGCTGAGGCCAGAGCGTTGAACGATCGCTGATGGGCAGCCTGACCCGAATGAATGCCCTCCAGGTATGCATTACTCTGGTGCACCTCCCTTTGTACACCCTGGATGGCATTCAAAAGGGTAGACTGCCCAACAATGATGGTCCTCAGGAGGTCAATGACCTCCTCACTGAGGGCAGCAGGGGCGACAGGGGCAGGGCCTGAGGTGCCTGGGGCGAAAGAGATGCCCGCCTTCCTGGGTGAGCGGGCACGGGGCAAATGCTGAGGGGCTGCTGGGAGGGCGGTGCTGGTGCGCTGGGTGGTGGCTGTACCTGTTGTTGCGGGGGGCACGGATGTTGCCGCCACCACAAGGGAGCTCCCTTCAGAGGACGAGTCACTGTCACTGACATCAGCACGAGTCCCCGCTGTGGAGCTCCCCTCGCTCTCCGTCTCACTGGTGAAATCCGAGTCAGTTGCATGGCCCGCCATGGCCATGTGAGATGCAGCTCCCTCGTGCTCTGATGCCACTTCTCCGCCTGATGATGCTAATGCACACATGAACAGGAAGACCACAAAAAAGGGGGGGAGGAGAAATAAAGACATGTTGAGTGCATGGATTGCCGCTACCGTTGGCGGACAAGACAGACACAGAAGCCCCCTGCACTACGCCGCGCACTTGGGGTCCACTACGCAATCCGTGGGACATGGCCTACAAGCCTATGGACGACAACTGCACACATAGATGACACAGGGCCATGGATACCTGAACTTGGCACCCTACAGAGGTGGGGGCGGGGGCACAGGGCCATGCCTTACGGAGGGGCCTAGCCTACAGAAATCGCCCTGGCCTAGGGATACCCACAGCCCTCCTCCCCCACCCAGACACCTCCACAGCGCGCAAAGTCAGCAGAATGTATTTGTACTCACCCCCTTGTGTCTGCTGTGATGTCCTCACGCGCCCATCCAAATCGGGGTAGGCCACCGCCAGGATCCGGGACATCAGGGGTGTCAAATGACGACTGGCACCCCTCCTACGTTGGAAGGCCATCCCCAGCTGAGCCTCCGCCGTCTTCCTGCTCCAGCGTCGGATGTCCTCCCACCTCTTCCGGCAGTGGGTGCCCCGTCTGTTGTGGACCCCCCAGGGTCCGGACGTCCTTGGCGATGGCACGCCAAATCGCGACTTTCTGGTGGGCGCTGACCTATGTGACATGCACAGGGAGAGAAAAATTGTCATCACCTTCTGCATGCTCGATGTGAGTGGTCCCCCATCTCCACCCTTGCCATGTGGCACATGCTCTCATCTGTCGTTTGATGCATGCCTCAATCTCTCCCCTCCCCACCATCTTTCATCTACCCCACTCAACCCAGGCATTGCCCACTAAGCATGGTCCCAGTGTACTTACCTGTTGGTCTGGAGGACCGTAGAGTAGCGCATACTGGGGGAGGACCCCATCCACAAGTTTCTCCAACTCCTCCGCAGTGAAGGCAGGGGCCCTTTCCCCAGTCGCATGAGCCATTGTCTCTTCCAGACCGAGGTCACAGCAGCACTTGCAGTGTAGGTCCTCTCCTGTCGAAGATCAGGTATCGAGTGATTAAGCAGATAGAAAATGGCGGTCACGCCCGCGGCAGTGCGTACCGCGACCGCCGGCGCACATCGTCATTGGCTCCTGAAACCCATAGGGTTCAATGTTAACCAATGCGGCTTAGCGCCACGGTCTTCGACCGCCTACCGCCGCGGTGTGCCACGCCAGCGCATTGACCTCACATCCCACTGTCCCACTTCACAGGTCAGGCAGCCGCCATTTCAAGGGCCCACATAGCCTAATTACCAACTGCGTCACACATACCTAGGCCATGCACCAACAGTCATACAAGCCATTCAATGCATTGGGAATCGTGTTATGTGCAAGCTGTGGTTACGTACCTGTGGGTTGCTTGACTCTGTGCTCGCTGTTGTCCTTCATAGGCACCGTCCGCTGGGACATGCGAGGAGATGGAGGAATCTTCCTGTGTACAGACCGCTGGTGGACCTGTCGACAATGGAGGAACGACATGTCATACTGACATACAGGCTTGACCGAGCCACTATACAGGAACTGTGTGCCCAGCTGGAGCCAGACCTGATGTCACCCATCCGCCAACCCACAGGGATCCCCCCTCTAGTGCAGGTGCTGTCAGTACTCCATTTCTTAGCAAGTGGGTCATTTCAAACAACAGTGGCCATATCATCAGGGATGTCCCAGCCTATGTTTTCCAAGGTGTTGTCCAGAGTGTTGTCTGCCCTGCTGAAACACATGCGGAGCTACATCGTTTTCCCTGAGGTGGGGGATTTGCCTACAGTGAGGGGTGATTTCTATGCCCTTGGACATGTCCCCAACATCATAGGTGCCATTGATGGGACACATGCTGCTTTGGTCCCCCCCAGCAGGAGTGAACAGGTGTTCAGGAACCAGCAGAGTTATCATTCCATGAATGTACAGATGGTGTGTTTGGCTGACCAGTACATCTCCCATGTTAATGCCATGTTCCCTGGGTCAGTGCATGACGCCTACATCCTGCGGAATAGCAGCATCCCATATGTGATTGGTCAACTCCAGAGGCACCGGGTGTGGCTATTAGGGGACTCTGGTTACCCCAACCTGTCCTGGCTACTGACCCCAGTGAGGAATCCCAGGACAAGGGCAGAGGAACGGTACAATGAGGCCCATGGGCGGACTAGGAGGGTGATCGAGCGAACCTTTGGCCACCTGAAGGCCAGGTTCAGGTGCCTCCATATGACAGGTGGATCCCTAATGTACTCACCAAAGAAGGTGTGCCAGATCATCGTGGCCTGCTGTATGCTTCACAACCTGGCTTTGCGCCGCCAGGTGCCTTTTCTGCAGGAGGATGGTCCAGATGGTGGTGTTGTAGCAGCTGTGGAGCCTGTGGAGAGTGAAGAGGAGGAAGCCGAAGAGGACGACATAGAGAACAGGAACACAGTAATACAGCAGTATTTTCAGTGACACACAGGTAAGAGTAGACACCGGCATATTACATTTACTTAATGACTCCTACCTCTCTACTGTCTGACTTTTTCCCCCAGTGTATGGTAACTGTGTTGTGACTTTCCCTTCCGTTTTCAGAGATGTGCGCCCCACTGCGTGACATCTGCTTTGTTTCCCCATGGACTACAGCTGTGTGACAGCGGTTTGTTAGCATCACAATGTGAATGAACATTTTGGCACGGTCATGTCTAATACATTTGTTCTAAATCACAGCCAGACTCCAGATTGTTTTGTGCAATAAGTGTTTTTATTCAAGTGCTCTAAATTGGATGAGTGGTTGCAAATCGGTGAGGGGTGATGGTGGAGGATTGTCCATGGCAGAGTCCAGACTATCAGTTTCACAGGTGCATTGTCCAAATGCCTGTGGGAAGTGGAGCAGGGGCAGTTTAAGGTTGGACAGGGTGACAATGTGGGACAGTGGGATGACAATCAGGGCGGTATCCTTTGCTGGCGGGGGTCTTGACATCTTACTCTGTCTTCTTCCTGGATCTCAGGGCCCGCTTGTGGGGTGGTTCTCCTTCTGCAGGGGGTGGGGTTCTGGTGGCCTGTTGGTCTTGTGTCGGGGCCTCCTTTCCACTAGCGCCGGCGGAGGTGGTAGGCAGTTCTTGGTGCATGCTAGTGTCAGGGGCCCTTTGAGGTGCCACAGTGTCCCGCAATGTCGTGACTACCTCATTCAGAGCCACTACGATGGTACCCATGGCGGAACTGATGTTTCTTAGTTCCTCCCTGAACCCCATATATTGTTGCTCCTGCAGAAGCTGGATCTCCTGAAACCTGGCCAGGACCGTCGCCATCGTCTCCTGGGAGCAGTGGTATGCTTCCATGATGGAGGAGAAGGCCTCGTGGAGAGTGGGTTCCCTGGGCCTGTCCCCCCCCTGTCGCACAGCAGCCCTCCCAGTTCCCCTGTTTGCCTGGGCCTCTGTCCCCTGGACCGTGTGCCCACTACCACTGCCCCCAGGTCCCTGTTGTTGTTGGGGTGGTGGGTTAGCCTGGGTTCCCTGTAGTGGTACACACCGCTGATTGACGTGTCCTGGGGACAGAGGTATGGGCCTGCTGGGTGGGTGCTGTACTGGTGGTCCCAGAGGGGGGAAGGTCTACTGTGGCCTGTGGCTGTGTGAGGGGATCCGACTGTCCCGAGGTCCCCGATGGACCGGGCTGGTCATCTAGATCCAGGGAGACAGAGCTCCTGTCCTCACTGTGGGCCTCTTCTGGGGGTGGAGTTGACATTTGTGGGCCCTCCTGCGCGGTGACGTGGCGTTCGGGTCCTACAGGGGTATAAAAGTATGGTAATTGCTTCAGTGTGTGTCATAGCGTGCAATGGGTGGGTGCCCGTGTACCCCAGTGCGGCGGTGTTATGGTGGTCTTCTGAACGGCGGTAAGCGCCTTTTACCGCCGAGGTTGGAATGACCCCCTATGTTTCTAAAAGTTGGAATACTTTTTAAGAATCTAAAACTATCTCTAGAACTTAATTCAAACTTTTACAAAACTTTTAAACTCTAAAAGGAATGCTCACAGGGACTAACACAAGGCCCTAGCAGGACTTTTAAAAATTCAGAAAAATAGCTCAAATTTCAAAAATCATTTTCTAATGACAATTTTGGGAATTTAGTTGTGTGATCAGGTATTGGCTGAGTAGTCCAGCAAATGCAAAGTCTTGTACCCCACCGCTGATCCACCAATGTAGGAAGTTGGCTCTGTATGCACTATTTCAAAGTAAGGAATAGTATGCACAGAGTCCAAGGGTTCCCCTTAGAGGTAAGATAATGGCAAAAATAGATAATTCTAATGCTCTATTTTGTGGTAGTGTGGTCGAGCAGTAGGCTTATCAAAGGAGTAGTGTTAAGCATTTGTTGTACACACACAGGCAATAAATGAGGAACACACACTCAGAGACAATTCCAGGCCAATAGGTTTTTGTATAGAAAAATATATTTTCTTAGTTTATTTTAAGAACCACAGGTTCAAATTTTACATGTAATACTTCAAATGAAAGGTATTGCATGTAGGTACTTTAGGAACTTTGAATAATCAAAATAGCATATATACTTCTCACATAAATCACATATAGCTATTTTAAAACTAGACACAGTGCAATTTTCACAGTTCCTAGGGGGAGTAAGAGTTAGTTAGTTTTTGCAGGTAAGCAAACCACCTACGGGGTTCAAGTTTGGGTCCAAGGTAGCCCACCGTTGGGGGTTCAGAGCAACCCCAAAGTTACCACACCAGCAGCTCAGGGCCGGTCAGGTGCAGAGTTCAAAGTGGTGCCCAAAACGCATAGGCTTCAATGGAGAAGGGGGTGCCCCGGTTCCAGTCTGCCAGCAGGTAAGTACCTGCGTCTTCGGAGGGCAGACCAGGGGGTTTTTGTAGGGCACCGGGGGGGACACAAGTTAGCACAGAAAGTACACCCTCAGCAGCACGGGGGCGGCCGGGTGCAGTGTGCAAACGCGTCAGGTTTGTCGTTGAAATCAATTGGAGACCAAGGGGTCTCTTCAGCGATGCAGGCAGGCAAGGGGGGGGCTCCTCGGGGTAGTCACCACCTGGGCAAGGGAGAGGGCCTCCTGGGGGTCACTCCTGCACTGGAGTTCCGATCTTTCAGGTCCTGGGGGCTGCGGGTGCAGAGTCTTTACCAGGCGTTGGGATCTGGGAGCCAGGCAGTCGCGGTCAGGGGGAGCCTTATGATTCCCTCTGCAGGCGTCGCTGTGGGGGCTCAGGGGGGGCAACTCTGGCTACTCACGGTCTCGCAGTCGCTGGGGAGTCCTCCCTGAAGTGTTTGTTCTCCACAATTCGAGCCGGGGCGTCGGGTGCAGAGTAGCAAGTCTCAAGCTTCCGGCGGGAAACGCAGTTGTTTTAAAGTTGCTCCTTTGGAAACAAAGTTGCAGTCTTGGATGAACAGAGCCGCTGTCCTCTGGAGTTCTTGGTCCTTTTAGAGCAGGGCAGTCCTCTGAGGATTCAGAGGTCGCTGGTGCCTGGGGAAAGCGTCGCTGGAGCAGTGTCTTCAGAAGGGGGAGACAGGCCGGTAGAGCTGGGACCAAAGCAGTTGGTGTCTCCGTCTTCTCTGCAGGGTTTTTCAGCTTAGCAGTCCTCTTCTTCTTAGGTTGCAGGAATCTAGCTTGCTGGGTTCTGGGAGCCCCTAAATACTCGATTTAGGGGTATGTTTAGGTCTGGGAGGGCAGTAGCCAATGGCTACTGTCCTTGAGGGTGGCTACACCCTCTTTGTGCCTCCTCCCTGAGGGGAGGGGGGCACATCCCTATTCCTATTGGGGGAATCCTCCAGCTGCAAGATGGAGGATTTCTAAAAGTCAGAGTCACCTCAGCTCAGGACACCTTAGGGGCTGTCCTGACTGGCCAGTGACTCCTCCTTGTTTTTCTCATTATCTCTCCTGGACTTGCCGCCAAAAGTGGGGGCTGTGTCCAGGGGGTGGGCATCTCCACTAGCTGGAGTGCCCTGGGGCATTGTAACACGAAGCCTGAGGCTTTGAGGCTCACTGCTAGGTGTTACAGTTCCTGCAGGGGGGAGGTGTTAAGCACCTCCACCCAGAGCAGGCTTTTGTTTCTGTCCTCAGAGAGCACAAAGGCCCTCACCACATGGGGTCAGAAACTCGTTTCTCAGCAGCAGGCTGGCACAGACCAGTCAGTCCTGCACTGAACAATTGAGTAAAATAAAGTGGGTATCTCTAAGATGCCCTCTGTGTGCATTTTTTAATAAATCCAACACTGGCATGAGTGTGGGTTTATTATTCTGAGAAGTTTGATACCAAACTTCCCAGTATTCAGTGTAGCCATTATGGAGCTGTGGAGTTCGTTTTTGACAGACTCCCAGACCATATACTCTTATGGCTACCCTGCACTTACAATGTCTAAGGTTTTGCTTAGACACTGTAGGGGCATAGTGCTCATGCACATATGCCCTCACCTGTGGTATAGTGCACCCTGCCTTAGGGCTGTAAGGCCTGCTAGAGGGGTGACTTACCTATGCCACAGGCAGTGTGAGGTTGGCATGGCACCCTGAGGGGAGTGCCATGTCGACTTAGTCATTTTCTCCCCACCAGCACACACAAGCTGGCATGCAGTGTGTCTGTGCTGAGTGAGGGGTCCCTAGGGTGGCATTAAAAATGCTGCAGCCCTTAGAGACCTTCCCTGGCATCAGGGCCCTTGGTACCAGGGGTACCAGTTACAAGGGACTTACCTGGGTGCCAGGGTTGTGCCAATTGTGGAGACAATGGTACATTTTAGGTGAAAGAACACTGGTGCTGGGGCCTGGTTAGCAGGGTCCCAGCACACTTCTCAGTCAAGTCAGCATCAGTATCAGGCAAAAAGTGGGGGGTAACTGCAACAGGGAGCCATTTCTTTCACTGTGTATGACAGGAAACATAAATGCAAAACTGTAGAAATACACGTAGGTGACTGGGTTAGAGTCAAAATACCTGGGTTTAAGAGAAAGGGAGCAGGGAAGTTTTATCCACCATTACGTGTAGAAAAGGTTTTGTGCAATTCAGTTCTACTTAGTGATGGAAAGGTTTGGCATGTTAGCAGAATTGCGCCTTATAAGGGTGGTATTGACATGGAAAAGAGGGAAAATTTTGATATGGAAAAAAGGCAGAAGTTTTGGTTAAACGATCTAATGGAAGACCAGAGTGCACAAGATACTCAAGGGCTGAGTGAAAGGGGGATACCGCAAGAGAACAAAAATTTACAAGTGGCCACTGGCTGAGTTCAAAGCGAGGAACCAGATAGAAATGCAAAGTCTGGTAATGATGTTAGTAAATATGGTAGAGTAAGAGTGAGGTCTAAAATATTGAATGATTATCAATGTGACGTTTAGATATTTTCAGGATTATCTAAAATGTTGAATGATTATCAAATGTAACATTTAAACATTTTTTCTGGATTATTTTTGGTTATGTATGCGTATTTGCATAATTAGAATGTTGTATTTTAGTATGTGATATTTTTATCTCTTTACTTCTCTTCTTTGTTTTCTGTTGAAAATGGTTAAGGTATATTAGAACATTGGAATGCTGGGGGGCTCCATTGAAAACAATGGAGTGCTGCGGGCTTTTACTGGCCGGTAAAAGCCCGCAGCGCCAACATTCCAATGTTCGCTTTGTTCACAGCAACAGCTGTGAACAAAGCCTCACGGAGCCGAGATTTTAATCCCCTCGGGCTCCGTGAACATTTTTTTTTTTAATAGAACATTCTGCCCTGTGTGGCAGAATGTTCTAATAGCCTTAGAACCCGCCGTAGCGGGCTCTACCGGCTATTAAAGTCCCTCTCCCTTGTTAAATGCCCTCGCCTTCGGCTCGGGCATTTAATGCGGGGAGCGGGCCTTTAATGGCCGGTAGAGCCCGCTACGGCGGGTTCTAAGGCTATAATACTATTGCTTGTTATTGTTTCGTTTTCATTGTTATAAGGGGGGAGATGTGTTGTATTGTGCCAGTGTCCTCGCGCTTATAGCGCGAGCGGCCTCGCGCTTAGGAATGTAAGAATGTGTGTTTACGAATGTTTGAACGGTTGTGGATGAGATGCGGGCAGAGAAGGATGGTCAGAGATGTTGGGGCTGTATTTTCCTGTAATTTCCAATAAACATCGTAAGAAACTGTTGCGGCTGGAGGATCATTACTACAATGAGATGTTTGTTTCAGATCCACACAACGTCTGCTTCTGGTGCATTGGACATTAGCATGACTCCATTCCCTGCAAGAAATAAGGCTGCATGCAAGACCATCAAGGAGCAGGAAGTGAAGCTCTTTGTGGCTCTGGCAAACAGCATTCTCCAAATCTCCACAGCAATCACCTCTCTAGGTCTCTCTCCAAGACATGGTCCTGCTCCCCTGATGGTAAGAGGAAAGGAAGGGCTCTTCGTTTATTGTAGAAATAAAGTTAATTTTGCCTGCAGTTGTCAGAAAATGGATTGGCTGATCCCTGACTAACGGATCACTGATGAGCAGAGTTGTTACCGGACTGTCCATTACTAATAGGGCTCGTTATTTTTTTACAAGTCCCGTTGACTGGTGGACAGATCACTGTCATGGCATTAGTAGATTCTAGAGCTTCTGGATACTTTATGGATCACAAGTACCAGACAGAAATACACATTCCTGTAACAAGAACGAGACCAAAGATATTCAAGGCATGTTTGGAACATCACTGTCCAACACCGAAACAAAGCTATGGTTAATGGAGACTCAAAATGGCCATAGAGAACAGATCCATTTTCAAATCTTTGATGCTCCGATATTTCCCATCAGTCTTGTAATGAGCTTGCTCCAGCATCATAACCACCACATACACTGGCAAAGAACATCCATCAAGTTTTCCTACACATACCGTTTGGAACATTGATTTCGAGGTTCACATTGGAACAGGACAGGACTAAACTGTTATCCTGTTTTGTTTTAGAAGTACCTACTAACAAACAAAAGATGGAAATCAGAGAGGAAAACAATTTGATTCAAAAGTGTTAAAGATATTTTAAGTATCAGTATAAAAGGCACAGACACTCTTCCTCCACATCATGACTATGAACCTTTTATCGAGGTAATGACTGGGGAACCATCCCTAATGGAATAATATATCTTGTGATAATACCTAAATAAAAACCTGGAGAAAGGCTTTAGGAGCTCTATGTTACCTGCTAGTGCCCCCATCTTTTTTATATCGAAACCCAGTGGGGAGTACAGTCCATTCATTGACTTCAGGAACCGATTGCCATTCCAATCAAGAACCATTATTCACTTCCTCTTATTTCAAACCACTAAAGTTTTCACCAGACTTGATTTGCGAGGAACTTGCAATCTAATGATAATTAGAACATTGGAAGTTGGCAGCTCCATTGAAAACAATGGAGTGCTGTGGGCTTTTACTGGCCGTAAAAGCCCGCAGCGCCAACATTCCAATGGGCTTTGTTCACAGCAGCAGCTGTGAACAAAGCCTCAGGGAGCCCGAGGGGATTCTAATCCCCTCGGGCTCCGTGAGCAATTAGTTTTTTTTAAGAGAACATTCTGCCCTGAGTGGCAGAATGTTCTAATAGCCTTAGAACCCGCCGTAGCGGGCACTACCGGCTATTAAAGGCCCTTTCCCTTGTTAAATGCCCTCGCCTTTGGCTCGGGCATTTAACTCGGGAGCGGGCCTTTAATAGCCGGTAGAGCCCGCTACGGCGGGTTCTAAGGCTATATGCAAGAAGGCGAAAGGAAGATAGCCTTTAACAGGGAAAATGGTCTTTGTAATGCACTGACAACATGTCAACAGCATTTTGGGTGATCTTCTGGTTTTTGTATGGTGATTTATTTGGAAGACATCTTGATGTACTCAGAAACCCTGGAGCAACAATGTGTTTAAGTTCAAGAAATTCTACCTAGACCGAGGAAACATTCATTATATGCTAAGGCATTAGTATGGATTCCTCCAAAATCGAAGTAGTATTGAAATAGCCTGTTCCCCAAACAGTGAAAGAAGCCCAACGAATCATCAGATGTATCAGTTTTTACTGGTAAGTCAGATAGAAAATGTCCTCCATCACTCAACCCATCACACAAGTTACCATGAAAGAATAATCTTGCATTTGGAAAGAGAAGGACGTTGAAGCGCATTAGAGATTAAAGGCAGCCTTAATTTCCACACTTATCTTTGAGACAATCGGACCTGAATCTACCCTTTGTAATTTAAACTAAGAGCCCGCATATGCAGTCGGAGCTGTTCTACCTCAATATGATTCTAATACCCAAACCCCTACATCAGTGATGTATTTTCATTCACTATCTCTGAAGTAGAAAGAAACTACACAATCTACCAGAGAAAACTCGTGGCAATCAAAGGAAACCTTCGTACACCGGAGACAGTTCCTGGAAGACTACTGTCTAAACAGACCATAAAGCTTACTGTATCTCACCTCTATGAAGTGTGACAACACCAGGCATGCTTGTTGGACTCTCATTTTTCACAGTTTAACTACAAAGACCCAGAACTGAGTCAGGCGGAACATAATTACCAGATGGAACTGCCCGAGTGGGTAGGTTGATCCACATTCTGTTCTTGGGAGAACCATATCTAATTTCCTTCTGGAAGGTAATTGCAGTGCAGCCAAAATAATCGCTTGAGGCATTGGCTGCAGAAGCAGCTAAGCTTCATTTTTCATTTTTTATTTTTGAGAGTTGTATCATACAATGCTCTCCCCTGACAGCAATAATCTCCCATTTCCCAACCCTACTCCCCTCAACTCCTCATACCACCCACAGATCCCAGCATGCATTTACCACCTGCTTAAAGCAGGTGATGAAGGTATCTGCTAAAATCCCATGGAACTGGGAGTTTTATGTGGTTTTATAACCAGACCATCAGTCCCACGCAGTAATTTCACATTCCATATGTCTTTATTTGTAATTTATTGCACAGTTCCAGTAAAATGAGGTGCAATTTTACTGTTACCACCATTAAAATTCAAGTTGTAATTAGGCCCTAAGGGGCATATTTTCAAGGAATTGATATAGGGCAGTGCCGCAAGTCTTTCTGCTGCACTGTTTTCTGCTAATTTGAAAGGGCAGAAATGCACCGTATTTACAAGATACGGTGAATTTCTGTCCTTTCCCCCTGCACTAGCGACAATTTGCTACCTAGCCCCAATGCAGACACACTCCCAGCACAAAAACAATCCTGCAAAGCTTTCTCCTTTATCTATGTGTGCCCAGAAACAACAAGGAAAAATAAAGATATTTCTCCTTGTTGCGCCTGCCCTGGGAAGGCATACAGTTTGTCGCTTACCCCGGTATACAGATTCTTGTAAATCTGGGAATGTTTCAAAACCCGTGGGTGCTGTGTGGGAACACCTATTGCAACGTTCATGGAACACCTCCCTGACAAAGTGTAAGGCAAAGCAGCGACTTGCGCTGTGTTGCCTTACACCATATCTACGAGGCCACGAAAAGCCCCACAAAGTGGCTTTGCGTGGCCTCGTAGTTAAGGGTCTGCACACTGCACCGCCAGAGCATCATAAGGAGTGACTTTCTGGCGGCGCAAGGAGCTTGAAAATATGCCACTTTGTTACCTACAGGCTGAGAAATAGGCAGGTAAAAAGTTGATTAACTCTCACATCAGATAGAAGAGGTTGAGACATCTACCACACCACTTTGTATTCTAGGAGTTATAGATAACAGAACAGAAGAACTCTTGAACTTTTGTAATGCTGTGAAAAGAAAACAATTGTTGCAAAGCTATGGATACAAAAATTACAGAATAAAAGAGATTGTAAAAGAAACTTCTTTTATTGAGGAGAAAGCACTTTGGGGCATATTTAAGAGCCCTTGGCGCCACCGGAGCGTCACTTTTTTGTGGCATTTCGCCTCCTTGTAAATATGGGCCCCTCTAACACAGTTGTCTGCATCAGAGGGGCGTGCAGTGGGTGTTGCTGTGGGCGTTTCACCACAAAACCCATTGCATTTGAGGCTGCCTCACATTTACAAGTTATCGTAAACCTGAGGCAGCGTCAAAAACTAACGCCACCCCAGGCGTGGCGTTAGCATGGCAAAACGAGGAGGAATGCTTTTATTTCTCCTAATTTTTTGCTTTTTCTATGTGTGCTGCATTCTGCAGCACACTTTGAATTAGCAAAATGCAATTAACGATTGTTTACGTGCAGGAAGGGACACCTTCCTATACATAAACAATCATTCAAAATTACACTTTGGTATTTCTATGTGTGCTGCATTTTGCAGTACAGATAGAAGTGCAAAATCGCCATTATAGATTGTTTATGTGCAGGAAGGGACACCTTCCTGCATATAAACAATCTATCCCCTCAACGCTGACACCCTTGCACTATGGTAAAAGGATGCCTGCATTGCGCTAGGCAACTAAATTCAGCACCAGCGCAGGGGGAAACGCGGGGGTGCGCTGTATTCCTCTAAATATGGCGCACCCCTGCGTTTTCAAAAGTGACGCAGCGCAGCACTGCTATTTTTGGCTCAGCACCACGCTGTGCCACTTTAGCATAAATCTTGGCCCTTATCTATTAGGGAAAGACATATAACTGAGAGTAATGAAGCAGTGCTCATGTTTCCCTGTAGTAGCACATCCGGACAATGAAAAATGCTCAAACCAGTCCATCAAAACTTTCTGTGGCCTTGTCTAAAAGTGTGAGCAGAAGAGTTCCTCACGAGATGTGCAATATATCCTCCAGATGGTTTGCTACAACCCCTACCCAAGCCAAATCAACCCCCAAAGTATGAGCTAAATGGATGTCATTTTGGAGTTGCCTCCATCCAATGGATATACGTTACTGGTAGTGGTGGATTATTTCATGAAGATTGGGCATTTCATCCCACTTAAAAAATGCCAGCAAACTTAGAACCTGCTAGAATAGTTTCCATTCATATTTTTGGATACATAGGCCCTCATTACAACCTTGGCAGTAAATTCCGCTTACCGCTGTGCCGATGGCCGCCAACATACCGTGACCGCAGCGGTAATCCTCTACGGGTATTATGACCCACACAGAGAAATCCGCCACTATACAGACACCCACACAACTCCGCCACACCAAAGGTCAGTGATAAACTGGCGATAGCAAAACCCACACCGTTACGCCAACAGGAATACGCCCACAGTATCACGACCCACGAATCAACGCAGCGCTCTTTCAACCGCGGTAAACCATTGGCGGTACACACCGCCGCGCTCATAATACACACACACTTACAAAACACAACCACATTGGACAATTCAAATTACACACACCTGACCCACATACACACACCCACACCACTATAAAACACACACCCACATTACCCACAACCCCTTACAGCGAACAATTTTGAAGAAGCAGAGAGAGAGAAAAGCAACGACCACACCATCATCCAGAGGCACAGAACACCATCACACATACACCATCCACGCACCTCACAGCACACACCCCAACACATCACCCCACACATCATCACCCCACACATCACCTCACACATCACTCACACCACATCATGGCACCTGGAGGATCTCAGGGTCATGGTGGAGGAAATCATCCGGGTAGAGCCACAGCTATTCGGATCACAGGTGCAGCAGACGTCCATTGCTAGGAAGATGGAGTTATGGCGGAGAATCGTGGACAGGGTCAACGCAGTGGGACAGTATCCAAGAACCAGGGATGACATCAGGAAGAGGTGGAACGACCGTCGGGGGAAGGTACGTTCCATGGTATCAAGACACCAGATTGTTGTACAGAGGACTGGCGGTGGATCCCCACCTCCTCCCCCACAACTAACAACATGGGAGGGGCAAGCCTTGGCGATCATGCATCCTGAGGGCCTCGCAGGAGTAGCAGGAGGACTGGACTCTGGTAAGTTAACTCTTCACTACTATATCCCCCACCCTACCTGCATGCCATCACAAACTCCTACCCCTACCCTCACCCCCATCACTCCACCAACTCACACATACCCCACTATCACAACCCAACCAATCCCAATACCAAGCCCTGCATGCAACAACAATGCATGGACTCCCATCACAGACCTGCATGGACACCCATCACCACAGCATGCCCAGTATAGAGACTCACCAAACCCACATAATCACCAATCACACAAGGCCAAGGCGACAGTGCAAGCACATTAATGCAGGGAAACACACCCATTGCACAAGATGGCACACACAGATACAATAATAATGCATTTACATCCCAACAGGACCCCTACCCAACATCACTGGACAGGAGGTGCCAGCCATATCCAGCCCCCCCCACAGTAATGACAGCAGCTCTTCACGCCTGGATCACGATGACCAGCCTTGCCCATCTGGGACCACTGGACAGTCGGTTACCCTGCCACAGTCACAAACCACCACAGAACCTCCCCCCTCCGGAAACACTAGCACAGCACCCACCCAGTGGACCCATGCCACTGTCCCCAGGACACGTCAATCAGCAGTGTGTCCACCACTACAGGGACCCCAGTCAAACCCACTAACCCAGGACGATCAGGGACCTGGGGTTAGTCGCAGTGGGCACACAGTTCAGGGGACAGAGGCACAGAACAACAGGGAATCTGGGAGGACTGCTGTGCGACAGGGGGAGGACAGGCCCAGGGAACCGACTCTCTACGAGGCACTCTCCAACATCATGGGAGCATACTACCAATCCCAGGAGACCATGGGCATGGTACTGGCCAAGTTTCAGGAGACCCAGCAGCTGCTGAAGGGACACTACATGGGGATCAGGGAGGACCTCAAAAATATACATCATCCCGGTCACCATTGCAGGGATGCTGGTTGACATAGGCAAGACCATGAGGGAGGCAGTGGCACAAGAAAGGGTCCCTGACACTAGCCAAACCAAGGATCAGCCTTCCACCTCCGCTGGCGCTAATGGACAGGAGGCACCGCCACGGGAACAACAGGCCACCAGCACCCCACCCCCTGCAGAAGGAGAACCACCCCACAAACGGTCCCTGCGATCCAGGCAGAAGACAGAGAACATTGCCAAGACCCCCGCCAGGAAATAAGACTCTCCTGATTGTCACCCTTCTGTCCCACTATGTCATCCTGTCCAACTTGAACTGCCATTACTCCCCTTCCTATGCCCCATTGGACCATGCACCTGTGATACCAAGAGACTAGACTCTACTATGGATCTTCCTCCGCCATCACCCCAGCCCCTTGCACATACCCCTATACTCATTAGCCCCTAAATAAACACCCTTTAATCACAAACCAATCTGGAGTCAGTCTGATCTTTAACAAATGTATTATGACAACATTAGCAACAAATAGCAATGTGAATGTTCATTTACTCATACCAATGTATGACAGTTGTTGGCCAGCAGTACATATAGCAGAAGGCAGAATGTCGTACCCAGATCTGAAAAAAGTAAATCCAAAGGGAACAGTCAGTGTCCATAGACAGAGGTTAAGAGGCTGACATGTACAATGTCCTACAGTATTCTGAAATCTGAGGAGGAGTTACAGTCTCTTACCTGTGTGTCACTGGAAGTACTGCATTATGATGTTTGTTCTGTTGTCAATATCTTCTTACTCTGCTTCCTCTTCCTGACTGTCTACAGGCTCCACCGCTGCCACAAGACCATCACCAGGCTCATCCTCCTGCAGAAAAGGCACCTGGCATCTCAATGCCAGGTTGTGCAACATGCAGCATGCCACGATTATCTGGCACACCTTCTTCGGTGAGTAGTATAGGGAGCCACCTATTCGATAGAGGCACCGGAATCTGGCCTTCAGGAGGCCGAATGTCCTCCCAATAATGCACCTAGTTCGGCCATGTGCCTCATTGTAGCAGTCCTCTGCCTTTGTCCTGGCATTCCTCACTGGGGTCAGTGGCCATGAGAGGTTGGGGTAACCAGAGTCACCTGCAAATTCTGAGGAATACCTGTTAGACACACACTAACCCTTACGGACTACCCCATACCCAGACACCTACTCATACTGTGTGGGGACCTTGGGCTCACCTATTAGCCACACCCGGTGCCTCTGGAGTTGGCCCATCACATAAGGGATACTGCTATTCCTCAAAATGTAGGCATCATGCACAGAACCAGGATACTTGGCATTCACATGGGAGATGTACTGGTCCGCCAAACACACCATTTGCACGTTCATCGAATAGTAGCTTTTTCTATTTCTGTACACTTGTTCATTTCTGCAGGGGGTGGGGGACAAATGCCACGTGTCCCATCAATGGCACCAATGATGTTGGGGATATGTCCTAGGACATAAAAGTCAGCTTTCACTGTGGGCAAATCCTCCACCTGGGGGAACACAATGTAGCTGCGCATGTGTTTCAGCAGGGCAGACAACACTCTGGTCAACACATTAGAAAACATTGGCTGAGACATCCCTGATGCCATGGCCACTGTAGTTTGAAAGGAGCCACTTGCCAGGAAATGGAGCACTGACAGGACCTGCACTAGAGGGGGGATTCCTGTGGCCTGGCGGATAGATGACATCAGGTCTGGCTCCAATTGGGCACACAGGTCTTGGATTGTGGCACGATCAAGTCTGTATGTGATTATGATGTGTCTGTCTTCCATTGTCGACAGGTCCACCAGGGGTCTGTACACCGGAGGATGCCGCCATCTCATCATCTGCCCCAGCGGTTGTAGCCTATGGAGGAGAACGGTGAGCAGAGGGTCATTCACCATATAGGATGCACAACTGTGTCTGCAGTAATATTAGTAAATCCGTGTGTGAAGTATTTAGTCCGTATATGTGCCAAAATGTGCTGTGACGCAGTTAGGTGCTATGCCATGTGCCCCTCTGAAATGGTGGCTGCCTGACTTGTGAGGAGGGACAAGGGGAATGAGGTAACTGCGCTGGCATTGTGCAGAGTCGTGGTAGGCGGTCGAACACTGCAGCGCAACTCAGCATTGGTTATCATTGAGCCCTATGGGTTCCAGGAGCCAATGGCCATGTACGCCGGCGGTGACAGTACGCACCGCTGTGGACGTCACCGCCATTTTCTATCTGTTCACTCACTTGATACCTGACCTTTAACAGGAGAGAACCTACACTGCAAGTGCTGCTGTGACCTGATTCTGGAAGCGACAGTGGCTAGAGTGTCTGGGGAAAGGGCCCCTGCCTTCACTGCGGAGGAGTTGGACAAACTGGTGGGTGGGGTCCTCCCCCAGTACACGCTACTCTACGGTCCTCCAGACAAAGAGGTGAGTACACTGTGAGCATGATGCGTGGGCAATGCCTGTTTGGAGTGGTGTGGATGGAAGCCACATGTTGGGGGGGCTGAGGGCTGCATGTGAGGATGGTCAGTGTATGTGCGTCAGGGCATGGGTGGGAACTGGTGGACAATGAGTATGACAGTCCGGACGGGTGAGTAATTCCCTTTCCTCCTGTACCTTTCCTCTAGGTCAGCGCTCACCAGTAAAAGGGTATTTGGCGTGCCATCGCCAAGGAAGAGCGGACCCTGGGTGTCTATCATAGACAGAGCACCCACTGCCGCAAGAGATGGGAGGACCTGTGCCGCTGGAGCAAGAAGACGGCGGAGGCCCAGCTGGGGCTGGCCTCCCAACGTGGAAGGGGTGCCCGCGCACCATGACCCCTCTGATGTTCCGCATCCTGGCAGTGGCCAATCCGGAGTTGGATGGGTGCTTGAGGGCATCACAGCAGCCACAACGGGGTGAGTACAGTTTCAGAAAGCTGACTCAGCACGGTTTAGGAACTAGCTGGGTGGGGGGTGTGGGCTCTGGGTGCCCCTAAGCCAGGGCGGTCATGCCAGGGTAGCTCCCTTGTTTGCAGGCTCAGAAGCACCCCTACCCCAATGGTGCAATTGAACAGTTACTAGTGTGCAGGGTCCTGTGGGTGTCAGGTGTGCATATGTTGGCGTTGGGCATTGTACCCCATGGGGTGGTGACTACCATAGTGACTGGTTGGGCAAGGCCTAGTGCACAGGGCAGCTCTGTGTGTGTTGTGTCCGCCAACAGTAGTGGTGTTGCTGGCATGTGTGTCCTCTGTCTTTCCCCCCTTCTTGTTTTGTCACCCTGTCCTTGTGTGCATTAGCATCATCTGACAGAGGAGCAGAGGCACCGGCGACGGAGGGAGCTACATCCCACATGACCCAGGAGGGTGAATCCACCGAGGGTGAAGGCACCAGTGGGACGGAGGGTGAGGGGAGCACCACGACGGGGACAGGAGGGGATACCAGCGACAGCGACTCCTCCTCTGATGGAAGCTCCCTGGCGGTGGCGGACACCTGTGTGCCCACCCCAACAACAGGTACAGCCGCCACCCCCACCAGCACCGCCCTCCCAGCAGCCCCTCAGCGAGTTTCCCGTGCCCGCTCATCCAGGAGGGTGGGCATTTCCTTTGCCCCAGGCATCTCAGGCCCTGCCCTCAGTGAGGAGACTATTGACCTTCTGAATGCCATCCAGGGTGTCGAGAGGCATTTGCAGCTAACAAATGCATACCTGGAGGGCTTTCATTCTGGCGTGGTGGCCCAACAGAGAGCATTTAAGGCTCTGGCCTCAGCATTGATGGCAGCCATTGTCCCTGTGTCCAGCCTCCCCCCTCCAACTTCCACTACCCAGACCCAATCCCTGCTACCTCAGCCTATCCCAAGCACACCATCAGACCAGCATGCACACACATCAACACACAAAAGAGGCTCAGGAAAACATAAGCACCACACATCCCACAGGCACTCACACAAGCACCATACCCATGCACACATACCAACATCCACTTCCTCCACTGTGTCCCTGTCCTCCACGTCCTCCACCTCCCTCCCAGTCTCATCTCCACTCACACCTGCATGCACTACATCATCAGCCACTGCCTCCATCACCAGCACACCCATCACAACACACCGCTCACGTGCAATCACCACCCCACTACCATTCACACGTCCCCTGTGTCCTCTCCCAGTGTGTCTGTGAGCCCTCCTCCCAAAGTACACAAACGCGGGCACACACCCACTCAACAGCCATCCACCTCACAACAGCCTCTAGCCCATGCATCTTCACCCAAACTCATCAGACGTATACCTCCTACAACCACTACCTCTTCCTCCACTCCTACACCCCCTCCATCTTTCCGTCCCAGTGTGTCTAAAAACCTTTTCCTAGCTAACATTAACCTCTTCCATACACCTCCCCCCGTCGTTCCCCTAGGGCTAGGATGTCTAGATCCCAGCCCAGCACCTCAGCCACCAAATCTTCATCCGCTGTGGTCCTTGCAAGTCCGGGAGGCTCGAAGGGAGCACCCGTCAGAGCTGCCAGTGTGCCACCTACAGATATGAAGGACCACCCTATTCCACCACCTGCAAAGGTCAAAAAGGGCCTGGCTTCCAGCAGGGGAAAGTCACACCACCCTTCAAGCAAGGCCTCGTGCAAACACAGAGAGGACAGTGCCAAGGTCTTTGCAGCGACTGCCAAGGTGGGGAAGGGCCACAAGACAAAGGGCAAGTCACCTCAGGGCACGATGCCTCCTGGTGAGGGGCTGGTGACCACCATTTCGTCAGGGATGGCAGCAACCTGCACCACAGTCACCACCGCCGCAGCAACTGCCACCTCCACCTGCACCACCACCTGCACCGCTGCTGCCACAACGTCAGTCTGCAGCATCCTCCCCAAGGATCAGCCACCTGAGGCTGCCGGAGACGGTATGGTGTCTTCCTCCACCCCAACAGACACTTGCACCACGGCCAGCAGTGGCAGCATCTCCGCTGCAGCCACCGCCACCTGCACCACCATCTGCACCACCACGTGCCCAGCTGGTACCACTCTGTCGGACGTCAGCAGCATCACCAGTGGGCAGCCGTCCGAGTCTGCAGGTGACGTCCTGGACCCTGGACACGCCACTTGAGGCACCACCTCCAGCACTGGCATGACCAGCAGTTGGCAGCCTAAGTCACCGCAGGATGGAGTGTGGCTCTGCCTCCATGGAGTATCATGCTACCTGTTCCAGGTACATCGCGTGGGTCAGACACCCAGGTGAGAGGATGTGAACTGCCACACCCCAGGTACAGCATCACTGGGCACAAAGCCCCCTCCAGAACCAGTGGAGAGATACATCCACTCACCCAGCCCTTGGCAGGATGAAGCACTCTAGGCACAAAGCCCCCTCAAGAACCAGTGGAGAGATACATTCACTCACCCAGTCCTTGGCAGGATGAAGCACTCTGGGCACAAAGCCCATTCCAGAACCAGTGGAACATGTCATCCACTAGAGAAACTGTGGCTTTGCACTCCCCAGGACCAGGCTGTGGGCAAACCACCCACTTGAGAGACTGTGGCTTTGCACTCCCCAGGAGCAAGCGGTGGGCAACCCACCCACTTGAGAGACTTGAGAGACTGTGGCTTTGCACTCCCCAGGACCAGGCAGTGGGCAACCCACCCACTTGAGAGACTGTGGCTTTGCACTCCCCAGGACCAGGCAGTGGGCGACCCACCCACTTGAGAGACTGTGGCTTTGCAATCCCCAGGAGCAAGCAGTGGGCATGGAGCCCCCTCGAGGAGAAGTGGCGTAGTACCATCTTCCGGCTGAGGTGCCCTGCCCTTCCCCTGAGGTGCCTGTGTTTTTTCGTCCTAATGCCACTGCAGTGTTCTCTCCATTTTGAGGCAGGTGTCATGTGTGGGCTTCGCCCATGCTTTTTGGGACCACTGCTCCACGGACATTAACAAGGGACAGTGTACGGCCTTGTGTACTCAATGTAAATATTTGTATATACTGATTATTTGCTCTTCTCTTGATATATCTGAATGTTACAATATAACACTGGTTAGACTAATTTCCTTTTGTCCTTGAGTTCTTCCAGGGGGTGACGGGGTGTATCTGTATTGTTGTTGGATATGTTTGTGTGTATGGTGTTGTGGGTGAGGGTGGGGTGTTGGGGTGTTGTGTGCCACCTGTGTGTGTCACTCTCTTTTCCCTCCTCCCCTCCCCTATGTGCTAGGTGCAGTACTCACTGTCGTCGCCGCCGCTGCTGCCGCCGTCTTCTTTCTACTTCGTGGTGTATTAGTAGATACACCAACATGGGTAGGATCTGCAATTCGGGCTCCATGGCGTCCTGGTTCTTCGTGGAGTGTCGAGAGGTCAGTTGTTCCCCTTCGTTGTTCAGTTTCTGCCGTGCTTTTGATGTCATTGGTACCACCCCGGAAGAGCTGGCGGATTGGTGCCTTGTAATACGGTGGGCCGTACATTGACTTACGCCTGTCTGTTGGCGGTGACTGCTGCGGTGTTTGTTGCTACCGCCGTGGCAGTCGGAGTGTTAAAGTGGCTGTCTATGTTGCCGGTTTCTGCCGTAGTCATGATTCAATTTTTTTAACCGCCGGCCTGGTGGCGGTATTACCGGCACTTTAACACCCACCGCCAGGGTTGTAATGAGGGCCATAGTCTACCAGGCAAGTATCTACCAGAGAAGTATTGACATAGGAACACAGCTCTTTTTTGCAAACGGACTGATGAAAAGCAAAGAGGCTAAATATTTAATAGCTTCAGTATTTGAGTTGTTTCTTGATAGACCATCAAATGCATGGTACCGCTTGATTGTATTTGCAGAACATGCATATAATAACTCCTTGCATTTGTCATTTGGTAGAGCTCCTTTTATTTGTTCCTACCGATTTCATCCATTAATGTGGCCAGCTTCCAAAGTTCCCTCTGTTACAGACCTACTTCAGCGGTTTATGTCATCTTGAGGGCAGATCACCACCACTTTCTGCAAGGCAAAGCACAACTTTAAGGGTTTGCAGGTCAACGTAGGAGCAAAGCACCAGTCTATGAGGCGGGTGTTAGACCTGACAGCCTTAGAGTGGTCATCCCCCATCTTTTTGCCTTCCTCCCCTCATTTCTCTGACACTATTTATTGCTGGTTGTAGGACTCTGCACACTTTACCACTGCTGAACAGTGCTAAAGTGCTTGTGCTCTCTCCCCTCAACATGGTAACATTGGTTCCTACCTAATTGGCATATTTAATTTACTTGTAAGTCCCTAGTAAAGTGCATTACATGTGCCCAGGGCCTGTAAAATAAATGCTACTAGTGGGCCTGCATCACTGATTGTGCCACCCATATAAGTTGTGACTGCAAGGCCTGTGTGTGCAGTTTCACTGCCACTTCGACTTGGCATTTAAAAGTACTTGACAAGCCCTAAACTCCCCTTTATCTACACATGTCACCCCTAACGTAGGCCCTAGGTAACCCATAGGGCAGGGTGCGATGTAAGTAAAAGACAGGACATGTACTCATGTGTTTTACATGTCCTGGTAGTGAAAATAAACTCACAAATTCGTTTTCCACTACTGTGAGGCCTCCTCCTCTCATAGACTAGCATTAGAACTGCCCCTATGTACTCTTAAGTGATACACTCTGATCTGGAAGGAGTAGCCCTGTCATGCTTATTATGGCCAGAATGGTAATAGAAAATCCTAATTACAGGTGAAGTTGGATTTAATATTACTATTTTAGAAATGCCACTTTTAGAAAGTGGACATTTCTCTGCACTTACTGCCATCTGTGCCTTACAGCCTGTCTCCAATCCACATCTGATCTGTGCTGGTTGACAGCTCCCCTTCTGCATTCCACCAGACAGCTATGAACACAGGACACTCGGTCACATCTTCATTAATCTGCATACTGAATGGGACTCCCTGGGCAGGAAGCATGGAGGGGCTCTCTCTTACACTTCAAAGGCCAGTGGCCTGCCCCCACACAAATGACTGATAACCCCCCACAGGGATCCTGGCAGACAGAACTGAGCTGAAAGGGGAACCTGTGCACTTCAAAAACACTCACTGAAGTTTCCACCACTTCAAAGGCACTTTTGGGTATATATACACCAAATCAGACACTTCTGGATCTACACCTGGACTCTGTTAGAGGGACTGCCTTGCTGCCCAAAGGACTCATCTGACTGCTTTGCTGAGAGGGACTGCTGCCCTGCTTGTTGCCCTGCTACCTGATGGCCTCTGACTCTGCAAGAAGGACTCTGCCTTCCTCACAAGTGCTCTCCAAGGGCTTGGATTGAACTTGTCTCCTGTTCTGATGTCTCAGGACTACAAAAACTTCACCACAGAGATGAAAATCCCTGTGCGTTAGAAAATCGACACAGCGCCTGAGGAAATCAATGCAGCGCCTGCCTCATGGCTGAAAACTCACTGCATTGCCTACCATATTGACGCAGCGCCTGCTCCTTCTTACCAGTGTATCAAGGATTTTCAATGCATTGTTCTGGGTGTCAAAATATCCCCACATCGCAGAGAGGCCCAAGGCTTTGCTCCTGCAAATTGACGCATCACCTTACAGCATGAAAAGAAATGACTCATCGTCTGTGCCGCGCCGGAAAATCCAACGCAGCGCCTTATTTTTTAACACATCTCCTCCTCTGCAGCCCCTGTGCATCAATATTTTTAATGCATCCCAGGTACTGGGGGGCATATTTATACTCCGTTTGCACCGGAATTGCGTCGGTTTTTTTGACGCAATTTCGACGCAAAACTAACTCCATATTTATACTTTAGCGTTAGACGCGTCTAGCGCCAAAGTCCATGGAGTTAGCGTCATTTTTTAGCGTGGACACCTACTTTGCGTTAATTATATGCAAGGTAGGCGTTCCCGTCTAAAAAATCGACTCCGAGGCATGTGCGTCGGATTTATACTCCCGGGCAAAATTCACGCCCAGGAGTGGGCGGGTCAAAAAAAATGACGTACGGCCGCTTTTGCGCTGTTTTTTAGCGCCTGCAAAAGGCAGGCGTTAAGGGACCTGTGGGCTCTGAAGGAGCCCAGAGGTGCCCTCCCATGCCCCCAGGGACACCCCCTGTCACCCTTGCCCACCCCAGGAGGACACCCAAGGCTGGAGGGACCCATCCCAGGGACATTAAGGTAAGTTCAGGTAAGTGTTTTTTTTTTTTTTTTGTGGCATAGGGGGCCTGATTTGTGCCCCCCTACATGCCACTATGCCCAATGGCCATGCCCAGGGGACAGAAGTCCCCTGGGCATGGCCATTGGGCAAGGGGGCATGACTCCTGTCTTTGCTAAGACAGGAGTCATTTCTATGGGGGTTGGGAGTGAAAACAAATGGCGCAAATCGGGTTGAGGCAAAAAAATTGCCTCAACCTGACTTGCCCCATTTCTTGACGCCCAAGCCCCATATCCCCCTACGCCGGCGCTGCCTGGTGTACGTCGTTTTTTTCCACGCACACCAGGCAGTGCCGGCGGCTAACGCCGGCTAACGTCATTGATTAAATACGGCGCCCGCATGGTGCTTCAGAATGGCGTTAGCCGGCGCTAATTTTTTTGACGCAAAACTGCGTTAGCGCAGTTTTGCGTCAAAAAGTATAAATATGGCCCTGGGTGTTACAAGGATACAACAACTCATTCTTAAGGATTGAGACTCTTTTAAACCTTTAAAAAGTGATATCTCAACTTGTGCATATTGGATTTTTGTCATTTTTATCTTATTTTTTCAGATAAATATTATCTATTTTACTGTGTGGTGTACCTTTGGGGTGTTTTCACTGTGGTACTGTATGAGTTATTGCACAAATACTTTACGCATTGCCGTCTAAGTTAAGCCTGCCTGCTTTGTGCCAAGGTCCCAGAAGGTGAGCACAGGATAATTTGGATTTTGTTGTGACTTACCCTGACTAGGATTGTGGTCCCTACCTGGACTTATACATCTGCCAACTAGAGACCCAATTTCTAACAGTGGGTGATAGAGTATGGCTGTCTATTAAACAACTGGCTCTGGGGGTTACATCTCCAATTTACACGTTGTTTTGCAGATTATTTTTCCATAACTAGAAAGGTGGGCACTTCACCTGTTCGTTTGTTCTCACTGACACATTCACCTTGTGTTTTTTGTTTCTCGGATGAAGGCAATAACCAGTTAGGTAATCCTCTCTTAGAAGAGGCAACTCTCATGAGAAGGAAAGAAATGAGCAACGCTTAGACACCACCTCACTCAGAGGTCAGAGGAAGGAAAAAATGGTTTTTCCCACCTCTGAGTGAGGAGGCGTCTGGGCGTAGCTCCTTCTCAGTAGAGTTGCCTCTTCAAAGTAAGGGATACCTTGGTGGTTATTGTATTTATAGTAGGGAGTATGTATCCTCTCATCTTTTGAGACACAAAAGGATCTCTCCACCCTTCCAGGTCCAGGAGTTCCTTTGACCTACTGCACCAAAGTTTTGAGTGATCTCGAGTATAGGCTTCAGTCACTGACCTAAGGAGTACTCTACCTACAGTCTTCATAGGTAGAGACTATTATAGAATCATGAATATATCAAGGTCAGCTCATACTCACTTGTGGTTTTGCTTGTGTAGTGAATCCCAAACTCCTACCAGCAAAGCCTTCAGTGCCACTCTCAACTCAAACAAAGTCCCACCTGAGAATAAACTCTGGTCCAATGTTTCTCTCTCATTCTCTTACCTGTCCACCCCTGGATTGATACAGCGAGCAGTTCCTCATTTGTGCTAGTTCTGGTAAGGCAAAGGCTTTCAGTGGATTGGCACATCAGGATCCAGACAATTCAGTGGTTTCAGAATTCGGCTCTTGAAGGAACCCAATTAGATCTACCAAGACCTGGGATGGTAGCTGGTACTGGTGCTAGAACACCCCAAGTATGGGAGGCCATTGTACCCTCCACCAGTGGTGCCCATTATTGTGGTGAATGCCTCCTCCCTTGGTTGGAGAAGCCATCTCAAAGCCATTGAAATCAGGGGCCTGTGTTCCATTGTTAAGAAGAGCCTTACATAAATCTGCTCGAACTTTGAGCAATACTTTCTTGTCATCCATTCAAGATCAGTTCAAGTTCTCACAGACATTACCGCAATGAGATATGTCAACATTCATGGAGGCATGGGCTCACATCTCCTGTGCTTGGAGGTGTTGAGGCTGTAACCCTGGGTCCGGGCTCACACTGCTTGGTTGTCAGTCAGTCATCTAGCTGAATCCCTGAAGTGTGAATGGATGACGTCAGCTGGTGTGACCTTACCAACCACAAGTGTTGTTGTCACCTACAGGTGATGTAGTCCATCTTCACTCTTTGGGGCACTCCTCCAGAGGACCTCATCCCCACTCATGAAAACTATAATGCTCACTCTTCTGCAACTTCAAGTTTACACTGTGAAAGACTTCCATCTATGTTAGTATTTCACCCATTCCTCTCATTTTTGTGCTTTGAGGAAGCTGTGTGAGGGCTGCAAGCAGAAGATCTTGATTGTACTGGAATGGTCAAGTAGGGTGCTGTGTTCAGACCTACTGCACCTCTCTGTGCTCTATTCCACTTCCACTAAGGGTGAACTTCCACTCTCAGTGAGAGGGGCAAGTTTTTAATTCCAGTCTCTAGAGCCTCTACTTTCATGTGGGTGATTGGGGCAATCTGGGTGCTATTTATTTGCCCTGAAAGATCATGAATATTAACTTAGTTGTGCCCCACATATCCACCAAATCTGTTCTGGTCAGTTGTCATGTTTTGTTTTTTGGTGTGCTGAGGAAGGGGTGGTCCTGCGAAAGCCGAGTTTGTTTGATGTATAGTACTTTGCGCTTTCTTCGCCCCAATAATTTTTGCTTTGGGCATCATTAATGGCTATTTGTCAGCCCTATCAGATTTCCTTTGTTTGCCGAATCAGCCTTCTGCTGCTTGTAATTACTTTCTTAAAGGGGTTGTGTTTCATATTTCTTCTTTGACCTTTTGCTATGCCTCAGTGGGACCTGAACCCAGTCTTCACCTTTCTGATGGGTTTACATTTCAAGTCCATGCACAGTTGTTCCTTAAGACTCAGTGCACTGGTTTTCTGATTGCCAACTCTGCCGTTTGTCTGGACACACTGTACACCCACCTTTTATTTCATTTTACCCAGATAAGTTGGTGCTTCAGACGAATGCTTCCCTCCTTCCAAAGGTGGTTTCTCCATTCCCTGTTGGTCAAATCAATCAACTTGCCATCATTCTGTCCACTTCTGTATCCTAACAGAGAGAAAGACAGACTACATCATCTGGATCCTTGGAGGGCACTCACTTTCTATATCAACAGGACTTAAGAGCATTGCCTTAATGATCAGCTCTTCCTTGGCTATATTGGTTTTAAGAAAAGCAAGCTGAGTCAGAGAAACAATTTTCTGCTGGATATTCCTGTGCATCAATATTTGCTACACAATTACTAAGAAGGAACTCCCTGAAGGCATTGAGGCTGATTCCTCCTAAGGCAGCTCCTTCAAAGTTGTCTAGGGATGTTCCTGTATTGGATCTCTGTCGAGCTGCAACATGAGCTTTTGTCCACACCATCCCTAGGCACAGCTACCTTGCCTCAGAAGTCTACAGGGATAGCAATTTTGACAGATCTGTGCTGCAACATTTACTTAGTTTGATCAAATCCTCCGACCTTTCTCCTTGGCAGTTCTCTTCAGTATTACTGCAAGAGGTGAAGAAACTGCAAATATGAGTGTCCATCAGAAGAACAAGTTACCTTCAGTAAAGATCTTTCTGTGGGCTAATCTGCCTGCAGATTCTTCACTGATCCGCCACCTCCACTTTCTGAGGAGTAGACCTGTGATTTAATAAGGTTCTGAGTTAATTTTCTACACTGCATTACTGCCAGTTTTGTCAGTCTTGTTTCCACCTCTAAGTGAGTGGAATAAGGATGGAGGAGGACATCAGTGCTTTGGGTGGCACCATGTAGATCTACGTAACATCATGACCAGGGAGGGACTGGAGTCTAGCCAACAAAAATATGGCCACTGCTACTAGTGCAGGAGAACTATTTCACTGTTTAGAGATACAGTCAGCCGCCTGGACAGGATTCAAGAGGTGAGGAATCTGAAAGTGGCTAGAGTGTCCTCAGCTAAGTGTCTTGTTCACCAAGTGCCTGGCTACAACACAATACACGTTAGAGGGCCCAGAATCAAATTCTGCCCTCCTTGCACTGCAAACAATTCTATCAGGCCAGTCATGCTGGAACAATTTTCAGAGGGGGTGTTGCCATCAATGTTACGTCAATGAGGTTACAGGGGGTTGTGAAAAATTCAAGTGTCACATTAAGAACAAGAGTAGGAAATAAACCAAGCCTATTCGGCAGGTGTGGTATACAGCTGATGGTACATTTAAGAGCACACCACACCATGGTGTAGTAATATATGTATGACCTTACCAACCACAAGTGTTGTTGTCACCTACAGGTGATGTAGTCCATCTTCACTCTTTGGGGCACTCCTCCAGAGGACCTCATCCCCACTCATGAAAACTATAATGCTCACTCTTCTGCAACTTCAAGTTTACACTGTGAAAGACTTCCATCTATGTTAGTATTTCACCCATTCCTCTCATTTTTGTGCTTTGAGGAAGCTGTGTGAGGGCTGCAAGCAGAAGATCTTGATTGTACTGGAATGGTCAAGTAGGGTGCTGTGTTCAGACCTACTGCACCTCTCTGTGCTCTATTCCACTTCCACTAAGGGTGAACTTCCACTCTCAGTGAGAGGGGCAAGTTTTTAATTCCAGTCTCTAGAGCCTCTACTTTCATGTGGGTGATTGGGGCAATCTGGGTGCTATTTATTTGCCCTGAAAGATCATGAATATTAACTTAGTTGTGCCCCACATATCCACCAAATCTGTTCTGGTCAGTTGTCATGTTTTGTTTTTTGGTGTGCTGAGGAAGGGGTGGTCCTGCGAAAGCCGAGTTTGTTTGATGTATAGTACTTTGCGCTTTCTTCGCCCCAATAATTTTTGCTTTGGGCATCATTAATGGCTATTTGTCAGCCCTATCAGATTTCCTTTGTTTGCCGAATCAGCCTTCTGCTGCTTGTAATTACTTTCTTAAAGGGGTTGTGTTTCATATTTCTTCTTTGACCTTTTGCTATGCCTCAGTGGGACCTGAACCCAGTCTTCACCTTTCTGATGGGTTTACATTTCAAGTCCATGCACAGTTGTTCCTTAAGACTCAGTGCACTGGTTTTCTGATTGCCAACTCTGCCGTTTGTCTGGACACACTGTACACCCACCTTTTATTTCATTTTACCCAGATAAGTTGGTGCTTCAGACGAATGCTTCCCTCCTTCCAAAGGTGGTTTCTCCATTCCCTGTTGGTCAAATCAATCAACTTGCCATCATTCTGTCCACTTCTGTATCCTAACAGAGAGAAAGACAGACTACATCATCTGGATCCTTGGAGGGCACTCACTTTCTATATCAACAGGACTTAAGAGCATTGCCTTAATGATCAGCTCTTCCTTGGCTATATTGGTTTTAAGAAAAGCAAGCTGAGTCAGAGAAACAGTACATTTTCCATTGACATGACCTCTGCATTTGCACAGACATGTAGTTTTACTGATAAAGCTATATTTCACACAAATGATAATCTGTGGAAATCAGATTTCACAAATATTTATCATTTGTGCATCACCAAGTAAATTGTCTTGATTTGTTTTGATCATATTAAAATCTATGCTTCCATCAAACTAAATATTTGTGCTTTCCCGACTGTAGATTTTTATACTTTATTTACAGTTATTTTAATGTTGTTGTGTGTTAAAAAGTGCATCCTAGAGCCGTCCCATTAACGTTTTCTGTGCCATGTAAAGATTAGTCAAAGAAAGAAAACACCAGTCTCCATGTTAAAAGAATAACCAGCAATTCGACAGGAGACGTAATATGACACCTGATGTTTGTCTTTGAACCCACAGCAGATGTGACAAGATAAAAACACAATTTAAAGGCATCCTTATTGCTCCTTCACCTTCTGAACTCCAGCATGATTATTTTGAGGGTGCTGCAGGATCCCCCGCACCCCCAATTCCAGCACCTATTTATGAGGCCAGCAAGCATTAAACCTTAGCGGTTATCTGGCTGATTGTAAATACAATTAATTGTATGCTTTGGCCGTCGCCCATGGTTTAGCACATACATAGGCCTCAAACATCTATAATCATGCTTTGATTAAAGTGCCTCGTGCCCAGAACTGCGGCACAGACACTAGGGCCCATATTTATACTTTTTTAGTGCCGCATTTGCATCATTTTTTGACGCAAAAGCGGAGCAAACTTACAAAATACAATTGTATTTTGTAAGTTTGCTCCGCTTTTGCACCAAAAAGTGACGCAAATGCGGCGCAAAAAAAGTATAAATATGGGCCTAGCCCTCTACAACGCTCCAGCGAATACAATGAGAACAGAAACACCATGTACCTTTTACAGACAAAGGTTTAGGTCTCTGTAGCATCTTAGAAGAGCGCCGAGCCCTAGCATCGCCTCTCCAGCCTCCAGAAACACGGCCTGCACAGAGGCAGAAGCGCACACCAGAGTAGACTGGGCTGCTTACAGGCCATCAACAAATGAGTATTTTGTTTCTTGTCAACATTTATTTTATTGGTTTCACTGCAGCCCGAGAGCAGAGAGAGAATGTGAATAAAGCTCAGTGTAAAGCTTCTCAGGCACAAACCAGCCACAGTGTAAATGAGTGAGTCGGCTGGTCCTGCCGCTTCTTCACACGGTAAATATAACTTTCAGTCTGTTGTGCCTGCTACCCCTTTACTGCAGGGTAAACTGGCCGCTTTCCCCCATTCTTGCTGCGCACACAATGGACAGGCTGTTTGATATTTGCTTTAATACAAGTATATAATAATGCCAGAGAAGGACTACCAGGCATATTTCATCGTGCTCATTCCCTGCACGCGGAAGGATCGATGATACAATGCTGTGCTCCATCTCACAGGAGGAAAGGATGGGGGAGGGAGGAAGCAATGTGTGAGCTAGAGGCCAACTTTCAAATCCCAGTTGGAATGCATTCCGATTAGCAGATTGTGAAGTCTCAGGCAGAATTAAAACGTCAGGTAATTGCAGTATGAGGGCATTGGGGTGTTTTCAAGGAGATGTCATCTATCGTTAATGTTCATGTGTGTACCATCCTTGCTTCACTTTGGTGACATGTCTTTCTTTGACTTTCTGTTTTTAAGGGCTCCATGAACTGTTTGAAGAATTTTCTACCCACTCAAAGTATCGCACCCCTACAAACAGGAAATCTGATCCTGTCTTTCTTGAGCGAAAAAAATTATCTGTGAGATTCAGGGGTAATGCAAAGCCCGGTGGGCGGCCTGCGAGCAGGGCTGTGGCTTTCACTGACCTAGGGAAGGCCCTCCCACCATATATAAAGAGTCGTGGCAGGAGATGATGACAGGTTTGACACGTCAGTCTTTCCAGTGAGGATTTGACCAACCTATTTTATCAAAAAGAGATACCGCTTTTGTGAACAGTGAAGAAAGCGAAAGAAGACCAGGGTAAAAAGTTATCCGGCTTAGAACATAGGGCCAGATTTATACTTTTTCACTCAAAACTGTGTTAGCGCAGTTTTGCATGACAAAGTTTAGCGCCGGCTAGCGCCATTCCAAGATGCCGGCCAGGCACCATATTTATGGAATGGCATTAATGTCCTGTTATCGTCCTTGGAAAGGACGCTAACAGGGCAGGGGAGGTGTAGGGGAAACCGGGGCTTGTGCACCGAATTATGGTGCTACACTGTTAAGAGGCAGAAAAATTGCCTCTAAGCAGTGTAGCGCCATTTTCTGGAGCACAACCCCCATGGACATGGCTCCTGTCTTCGTAAAGACAGGAGCCATGCCCACCACCCCAATGGCCATGCCCAGGGGACGAATGTCTCCTGGGCATTGCCATTGGGGCTAGTGCCGTGCAGGGGGCCCCAAGTCAGGGCCCGAGCGGGGTTATATAAAAATATATATATATACTTACCAGGACTTTCCTGGGATGGGTCCCCATCCTGTGGTATCCCTCTGGTGTAGGTGGGTGGGGGTGTCCCTGGGGCCAGGGAAGGGCACCTGTGGGCACTTTCTATGGTCTCTGACCGTGGAAATATTGCTACAGGTCCCCTTATGCCTGCCCATATCCAGGGGTTAAATAATGGTGCCAAACAAGCTTGGTGCCATTATTTAAGGCCCCCATCCCCCTGGGCTGGATTTTAGCATATCGTCATTTTCTGGATGGGAACGCCTAACTTGCATCTCATTGACGCAAGGTAGGTTTTCACATCCAGAAAACTACATTAACTCCATAACTTTGGCGCTAGACATGTCTAGCGCCAAAGTATAAATATGGAGTTAGGTTTGCGCTGAATTAGCATTAAAAAAAAAATGAGTATAAATATGGGCCATAATGTTCTCAAAGTATATTGCTTATAAAATTCATCATAATAAATTTACTGATGGCCCCTTGTTTTTTGTTTGAACCACCTCAGAAGTCTGCATTCTACACTAGTACTGAAAGAAGTTGCCACTATTCAGTGACATCGGTAGATATTGGTGGGCTGTGCGGGCAAAGTGAATTTTGTTGTAAGAATTTCCTCTCACCTTCGATCTAGATCTAGTAGTCTTTCAACATGGTGGTATCCAATTTCTCAACTTTTATGGGCTACAAAAGAACAACAAAGTACTAATTGTTTTTATTAAAATCTTTGTAGTGCATTAAAAGGTGGACATTGCACATGTTAGACATTATCATTGATATAGGAACAC